>NC_052624.1:247253141-247554495 GCF_016161935.1 Mauremys reevesii
TACAATGGACAAACTTTTAAAGGACTAGTGAGATTTGGATAGTACAACTCTGCAATAAGAGGCCTTCACTGCATGAAACAAACCTGTGAGATCATTGCTGCTTCTGCACTTGACATTTATTTTGGTCACGTGAAGTATCTAAGGCATATAGGCCCCTGGAAAAATTATTTTAACTTTAAAGCTGTCCTATTTTCACTAAGTCTAACCTTGATGTTAGTGGCTACACTGTTTTGCTAGGTATTGAAATTTAAAAATTAATGTTTTCTGTGTTTGAATTCTGAGCATGATGCATATAACTATACAGGTAGCCATGTGATCAGAGGAAACCATTTATATTATGGTGGTCTAGTAAGTGACCCCTATCCTGCTCTGTATCCTCTTCCTACAAATAGCCAGTCCACTTTTAGAAAATCTAATGCACTGTGTTCCTTGACTTGAGATCATAGGGCCCCAGAGTTGACACTAGGGTAATGTCCTTCCAAAGTTTTATATTAGAGAAGAATTGTTTGAATGGGTAACAGTGGCTGGATCAAGAATCTCTTTCCTCATTCAAAACAAGTTGCAGGCCCATTCATCACAGAATTTGATGTAAAGTAGTTGGGACTCCCTGAAACCTAATATAGTGTAAAAGCAGCAAAGAATCCTGTGGCACCTTATAGACTAACAGACGTTTTGCAGCATGAGCTTTCGTGGGTGAATGCCCACTTGGTCGGATGCAAGCACTAATATAGTGTGTAGTAGTATTGTGGGAAACCCATTTTTTTCTTTGAGTGATCTGGTCTAGAACCAGTACTTACAAAAGCTTACTTGTTGTGAAGTTATTGGTGCTCATCCACAAATACTTGAATATCAAGGTGCTTATAACTGAGTCCTGGGTGAGTTAGGTGGCCCAGTGATTAGTGTACTTAGTACCTCCTTCCGGTGGGTTGATCTTACAGTCCTGGTCCTCTATTCAGAAGTGCGGTGAGGTGGATAGGTGGTTTGAGCCCCTCCTGTCATGGGGGCAGAGGTATGGGAGCCCAGGCCCACCCAGTTCACCTCTCTGGCCGCTGAAGGTGCCCTCTGAGTTACCTTCCAGGGTCACTACCCATCGCTGCTTTTCTCTCCTCGCTTTCAGTCCCAGCTAAGGTGAAGGTGAAAAAGAAAAGGTAACCAAACTGTCAGCCACAGCCGTGCTCGGCAAATTGCCTTACTCCCTCAGGGAGGCTTCTCCGGTGCTCATGTCAGGAGCCTTCAGGGCAGGTCTGTCCTCCTCCCCAGCTGCCCACTTCTGAGCATGGCTACTCCTTTTTCAACCCAGTTGGCGCATGCTTGGCAGGGCTGAAGGGATGGGGCTACCTGGGCCCACTTCTGTCTTTAACCCCTTCTGGCCTGGTGTAGGATTTGTATACCCTGTCACAATGCTGAGTATTTATAAGGTGCTTTAGACTGGCATTTCTATCACTAGCAGAATAAAATATAATGAAGTTAAAATTGCTGCTGAATACTATCTTGCTTTTTTCCATCTTCTCTGCATTCAGATGTTATAAAGCTTTAGCTTCTAGCTGTACTAGTCCTCAAAATATTGACAGCCAAAATATCATTCCAGGAGGTGGGGGAAGCCATATGGTAATTAGAAGATTTGGTTGGCAAAGCACTCAAATGTTTGGATGTTTTATATAACATTGGATGGGGTCTGCGGAATTGGGCAGGAAATCTCATCAGAATAAGCTTTCGTGATTGACTTTCAGTATTTCCTGCTTCCAATGAGGCTAGAAGTATCAGCAGAACAGCTTTTCTTGCAGAATTGAACTATTTTTGCTTCTGATTTCAGCCAGAACCAGGAAATGAAGTGGGGAATAAAAAATGAAAATAGTTACCCAAGCTTTTTCTAACATTAAAAGTTCTGGGCACAAGTTTGGGTTGTTTCTTATTTTATACAAACCAATTCCCATCCTCTCTAGTGTTGTGTTTGTGTTTCTCACCTGTTTGTTTTGAGAAGAAACTGATTTCTATGGCAACATTTGCCATGTAATACCGTTACAGGTGAATCTTTAAGTATTCTCAATTTGATGCTGTTGGATTTTTACACTTTCTGATTATTTTTTTTATAAATACTGTGTATATTTTCTGCAGCAGGATTAGTTGCTGCTTAGTCTTAGTCATAGTCATTGGCAGCAATTTTTCTTGAAATACGCTGCCACTTTTCTCTAAGATTGAAGAATGGTGGCTTCTGTTTATGGACAGCTGGATTATCACTCAAGCTGTCTCTAGCAGGAGCCAGAACAGGCAGGACATGCTGATGTTTTTCAAGATGCTTTGGAGCTTTGATGAGCTGAACCTTCCATTATTTCTCATTCTCCATTCTGCTACTCACACAATCAAATGTTGTCATTCATTACATTGTGCTGAGTCGTTTTTGTATTTCATACTATGGTATGGCTGAAAAATCAAAAAGAAAGGCATAGGAAAACAGATCTGTTCCTCTTTGGCAATCATATCAGTAGCAGAATGTTTGTCTTGTGACAGAGACTCATTCCTTTATATGAGATGCAGCTTCAACTGATTCTTACTCCCCCCACACCTTGTCATCTAGGATAATGGCAGGCTGGTGACTTTCCCAGAGACATCTTGCAACAAAGGAACTCTTGTGGTTGTAGGACATCTGTTTCCTCCACCGTATACACTTGGCTAATGCAGCTTTAAGCAAATGCCATTTAATGAAAGGGGCTGCTGAGAATAGGTCTTCTACAAGCCATATTTAGACTAACAGCTGAGCTTTAGCATGGTGGTGGTGAATACTTTCTTCTTGGAAGTGGTGGAAATTTCAGGGGGGCAGTATATATAAGCAAAGAGAAGCAAGCTAGAAGAGAGGTTAGTTCAATCAGAGGAGGATGAGCCCTGTTCAGGTTGGCAGGGAGGATGAGGGCCCTGCCTTCAGGTTGGCAGGTCGCTGGGGTTTTTTTAGGGGGGGACTGTATGTGATGCCAGTGTCCTGTTGGTTTTTTTCTTTTGTTTGTCTTGCAGTAGGAGGCTTCTGGGTACACGTCTGGCTCTGAATATATATCCATCAGTGGCACCGCGCTTTATGGGCGGCCCATGGCCCCCCCAATATATTTTATTTTTTATGGACCTGACAAAAAACTCTCAGCTCCCATCCACTCACGCCCTTCTCTACCTACGCTACATTGATGAGTACCGACGAGGAAATAAGAGAGAGATCAACAGAGAGCCAGTGGTACCCAGAAGCTCCTACTGCAAGACAAACCCAAGAAAACACAAAAACCTGTAGGAGAACACTTCCTGGCCCCACACAATAGCAGATCTTAAAGGTGGCCATCCCAGCAAAAACTTCAGGACCAGACTTCAAAGATCCCTCACTCAACTGCAGAAACAGCCTCATCCTCCCTCATGAACCCTGAGTTGATCTCTCTCTTATCTCTAGCTTGCTTTCTGCTATGCATATATAAACCTAAAAATCCACACCACTGCATCTGAAAGAAGTGGTATTTCACCACCAAAGCATGCTGCAGAACGTCTGTTAGTCTATAAGGTGCCACAGGATTCTTTGTTACTCAAGCCATATTTAAGCACTTATTAATTTGCAAATTCCACAGATAAAAGTTGCAATCCATGGTTCTTGTTTGAGCCCAGTACAACACTTTTCTTCCAGGAAGGGGGAGAGGAAAGATAGCACTCTTCTAGCCTAGATCCTCCAGAAGAAGTGTCAGGTAGGTCTAGTGCCTCTGAACATTCATCAGAGGATATGTTCCCTGATGTAGACAGTTTACCTAAAAAAAACCACCTCAGTAAAAAGAATCCTGAGAAGAGCTAGATTCAGTCACATTCTCAAATCTTAGGTCCATTTTCATCCAAGAAAGAGTAGGGGCATAGGCCAAGGTTTTGATTCCTCCTACTCTAAAAGGATCCTTGTGCCATGTCAGGGTGGCCTTTGCACTTTCTTCTAGGAGGCTGATTTTGATATTTTAGCTCAAACTGAAGATCAATTTGTAACAAAGTAGGTAACTGTGCCAAAAGGGTGCTTGGTAGATTGGAAGGGGGATCAGTTGCCAAAAGTCACCTTAAAATAAATAAATCCAAAATGTATCCTTCACAGTTTTCCAAAAACAGTCCTAAAAAAATTTGTATGAGACTATTAAAAGATTTTTGGCTTCCAGCAGAAGAGAAGCACGGCAGTGTGTCTGCTTTTTGCTTTCTGTTACCCAGTAGTTCAAGAGGGATCAATCAAGTACTTTTGGACTAAAGTGGCTAGATAATTATCTTTTAGCCTAAAATAAACTCCAAAGGAAAATGTTCAGGCGCAGATTGGAGCAACAGACTCTGGAATTAAGCTACATGACTTAGCTTTGCATTACGCCTTTTTTGCATAATACTTTCCAGTGATTCACAGTGATGTGTAATTTCAGTTTGTAATTGGCAATCAGTATTTAAGAAAGACATGGTACTTCAGGAATTGGAGCCTCTTGTCTGAGAATAATTCTGTAGGCACAGTTCTTGTCTAACCACAAAGATCATAATGGTCCATGAAAACACTGTCTTACTCAGTATTTCTAGGTGCAATTAATCTTGCTGATTTTAACCTGTCGTTCTAACTGGAAACCTTTCTAACCTAGGGAGGTTGTGGAATGACCATCATTGGAAGTTTTTAAGAACAGGTTAGACAGACACCTATCAGGAATGGTCTAGTTATTACATAGTCCTGCCTTGAGTACAGGAGTCCCTTCCAGTCCTACACTTCTACGATTCTGGGAATATATACAATTGGTGTTCCAACATCAGCTTTGGAAATAAGAATAAAAGTGAGGAAAACATTGCATTATATAAATAGCTACCTTTTTAATGGTTCGGTCTTACTTATTTTCCAGAGAGCAGAATTGACCTCTGATAAAGACCTGTATCTCGACAATAGCTCTGTTGAAGAAGCATCAGGTGTATATCCAATTGATGATGACGATTATTCTTCTGGGTCCGGCTCAGGTAAGACATGTCTCTCTACACTTTTTCATTACATTGTAACTTTTTTCTTCAGTAAGTATAAGAATGTCTATCTAAACCTGAAAGCTGTTCATCACCTTGAAATTATTGCTTTAGTCAGGAGTCCAGGGCACTTGGCTCTATACATGCATTGTGCTGAGCATCTCTCCAGATTTATCCCCTATCTATTAACGTCATGTTCTTATGCTTTTACTACTCAGTTTGTCCAATAGCTGTATCATTTTACTGAATTTCCCTGCATCTCGTCTATAGTGTGCTGAGCTTTCTAGAGTGTAGAAAGTAGAAATTTGGGCAGGTATTCTCTCCCCCATGGGCAGATATGATTTCTAATTGGATATCCTAATCTTTGATATTAAATGTTTGTAGCAGGATACTAGTTTAATCCAGTCTTATTTTTCTTGTACACACACACATTCAGATAAATATTGTTAATAAATCTACTTACATCTTTTTAATAGAAGTCTAGATATTACCAAACAAATCTGATAGCTTTTTCTGATGTAAGTACATCAATTTAGTGGATAGAAGAAATGCAATGAATATATTTATATTTGGATTTCAGTTAAGGTGTTCTGTATAGTGACACTCACCCAATTTCTTTACAAGTTGATTTAAGTGTCAAGTATATAAATTTCATCACATGAATTGGAGACTGGTTGAAAGGCCAGCAACAGAGTGGTGATCCAAGTGGGGTACTATGGAGATCAGTTTTGGGGACCCATGTCATTTATGTTCTTCAGCACAGTAAGATCCACAAATCCGACAGAGGGTCTTAGCCTGTTGGCTATTTTAGGGTCAGAACTCGTACTTGTTGAGCACTGGCCAAGAATTGTGCCTCTCCTGCTGAAGAGCCTGCTAGTCTTGCTCTGTTTCCAAAGCTATAGTTGAGATAGACAGGCCTTCCTGATCCAAAGCTTCTAGGATCTTTAGAAAATAAAGTGTTGGATTCACACTGAAACAAGACCTAAATGTTACATTGTGGTACATTTTATCTGTTAATTTAGTTGGACCTGAACTAAAATTTTTGCCTTGCTTTTGGGGTTGAGCCGCTTAATGCCTGCTTTCCCTCTCTTCCTGAAGCACTGCAGTAGCATATGGCCATGCTTGATCATGGTTGGCAAGCAAGCTAACGGAAAACCTGGTCCTCTTGAACTCTTTCCAAAGTGTATGCATGGATAAGAGCTCTACTGCTTACGTGGCTGGGGAGAAGCATCCCCTCACACAGACTTTGGCCCAGCCCAGTAGTAAACCTGGTGGTATGTGAGAGCAGCTTATATTACCATTCGTGGTGCAGAGAGGGAAGTACATGGTAAATACTTTGATTCCATGTTAGGCAGTAAACTTTCCTGGAGAATATCCATTGCTAATTCAAGGTACAAATAAAATCAGAGTTTTTTACACGGATTTTCTTCCCCATCTTTCTGTTGTCCTGGTGAGTTGTAGGGTGAACTATCAACTCTAGTTATATGCTTTCATACTTCTCGACAGCACTGAGTATAGATACAGTACGTGGATGTTTACCCTTTGTACCTGATCCAGACTCAGGTAAAAGAAGAACTTTGCTTAATGCACACTTGCTACTGCAGTAGCCAGTCCACCTTGAAATTTCTGCAGTTTCTTTCTTTGGTGTTCATGCTCACAGGTTGCTAGGACAGGCAACTTTTTAAAAAAAGAATATTTTAGGAAGTCTAATTTTGTTCAATGTTTGCTTCAATATGTGTGACTATCTTCATGACAGTATTAAAAACTGCCTCTCCTTTTCTGCCCCATTTTTGCAAGTAGAAATAATTGGGTGCATAAATAAAATGTAATTGGGTGCATAAATAAAATGGGTGCATAAATAAAATGTCTAAGTATTTGATTGCTCCTGCAGATCAGAGAATTAAACATCTAAAATCTACTAGTGATAATTTTTCTTTATAAAGTTGCAGGTACAGACTGAGAGATCTGTTTTGAGGCCTTTTGGATACTAAAAAGAAAGGACACTAAGATCAGGGAAAGCTTCCCTTAAGTTCCTACAGGACAGATCTATGCAACCCACATCAGCACTGGATGGGCAGGACCCTTCCCTGGCCAATGAGGACCAAGTCCAGAAAATACCCAGTGAGCTCCAGATCAGCTAGCTCTTGAATTGCTACTTCTAAACCTGTCCTCCTATGGATTCTGTTAGGGCAGCATGCTCCTATGAAAACCACAAGGACAGATCCCTTTCAGCTGATCAACCCAAGAAGAGTGGACTTCAAGGACTGAAATGGGTATCACTGGAGGCCTGAAGGAGCACAATACTGGACTTCCAGTATTGTCTTGGGTACTGAATATAACTACCTCCATTATCAACATCTCATTTGTCACCATGTGCCATAGCACCATCACATTTGGTGTTGACTACTTGCGCACCATTGACCTCTGCACCACTTATTTTAGCACGCTGTCTCTGTTCTGAGATCATACACCGTACCATGGGATCTGCAGATTACAACAGAGCCAGAGTTGCTGTTGCTATCCAAGGTGCTGAAAAGTTCTTTGAGTAGTGGCCCTATGGATACTCCATTCAGGTGTGTATGTATGCCGTGCACCTTTAATTGGAGATTTTCAGTGTCAGTGCCTGTTCAGCCCATGCATGCACTCTACACATCCTTGTGCACTGCATTCAGGCTATATAGGGCTGCATGGGTGAATTGCCCTCTGTTCCTTTTCAGCCACCTTGGCTTGAGATGGAGCATTCAGCATAACCGCTTTTGTCAGTCAAGCTTACCTGGGCTAGTATGTTAGCGTTAGAGTTTAGATTAGTTTAGTGTTTTATAGTTAGTGTTAGTTTTTATAGAGCATTGTTTTGGGGGATTTTTTGTCCTTTCAATTCTCTGTCCCCACCCACTTCATGGGGAAGTATGCCAGGATCACCAGGGTTCAAAGGTTTTTTTCCTCAGCTCCTCAGCTCAACATTCCCTTAGACCTTCTAAAGGAAAAACTTTAGAGATTTCTGAAAGGGGCTCTAAGAAAAGGAACTCTGGATCTCCTCATAAAGAACCCTCACCTCTCCTCATAAGTTGACCATCTCTGAGCCTTTAGGTTCTCAGCCCAGTACCACTGAGTCTTCAGGCTCCTCTGGGACAGATGACATAGCCAAGTCTCTGGGCTCCTCTAAAAGCCATGGCTCCAGCCACACTCCAGTAGCTAAAACATCTTTGGTACTGTCAGGACATGATCAAGGCATTAGGGAGACACAGTCTGCTCTCAGCAAGCCAGTACTGATAGACATACTCCAGCCTCTGGTACCCAAAATAGTGGGGCCCTTGGTACTGCAGAGGGCTAAGTGGCCACCTCAGCCTATTTTTGCCTCAAAGCATACCATCTGCTTCGTCTTCCAGAGACCTACCTAAATAGACTTTCACCGTGATACCATTAGTTCATCTGGTACCACTGGAATGTAGGTACTCTGAGAGGACCTATCTGTGTCAAAGGAACTGGAGTCTCCCCTATTGATGGATACCAAGCCCTTTTTGGTACTGAGATCTGCACAATCACCAGAACTGCACCTTTCTCTGGTACTGCCTGATTCACCACCATTTTCTAGTGAAGCTCCTCCTATGGATGATGATAATGACCTCTCTGAAATATCTGAGCAGGGTTCTCCTCTTCACCTCTTTCTGACATCTACAAAGAAAGAGATGATGCTCGGGGGGAGACATTATGAAGGCCTTCCTCGGTGTATGAGCAGCCATGGATGCCACCCCTTATGCCATGTGGTCCCCTCAATGGCCATATTGTGACCCTTGACAGGCTGTCTGTCAACGATTCTCTAGAGAGTCTAGCCTCGCTTGCTGGAACTGTAGAGACTGACAGTCCCCTTCCTATCTCTTTCTCCTCAGTTACCTGAACAGTAGAAGGAAACATTTGAGGAGCAGGAGTCTAGAACAGATGAGGTCAGGCTGCAGACTGATATCGCCTCATCTGCTCCTGAAGAGGCTGTCGTGAATCTCCCACTCTCCCTGGCTAATGACTTTAAGCAATTCAAGACTTCGTGAAACAGGTGGCAGATACCCCTAGAAGAGGTCAAGGAGTCATACCACAAGCTGCTGGATATTTTACAGGCAGCATTGTCTGCTCAAGTTACCCTGCCCATTTAATGAGGCATTTTTGGATCCTGCCAAGACTATCTGGCAAATTCCAGCAACAATATCACCCACTTGTCAGAGGGCTGATAAAAAATACTGTGTCCCAACCAAGGATTCTGAATTATTTTCCCACCCTTCTCCTAACTTTATTGGTCATTGAAATTGTCAATAAACTTGGAAGGCAGCATCACACTAAGTCAATGCTGTATGACAAGGAGCAAAAATGCCTTGACTTTTTTGGACATAAGAGCTACTCCTTAGTGACCCTGCAGTTTACGATTGCTAATTAGTAGGCTCTAATGGCCTAGTATATCCACCAAGTACTCTAAGTTTCAGTCATTTATTGAACACCTTCTAACTGAGCATCATGAGCATTTTCAGTACATTATAGCAGAATGTCAGCTGCTAACTAGAATGGCCTTACAGGCTTCCATGTATGCTGCTGACACTGCCACTTGTTCCATCTCCATGCCAGTTGTCATGCAGTGGGCAAGGAAGTCCAGCTCTCTGAGTTCCCCAGGGAGATCCAAAAATACAGTTGAGGACCTTCCCTTTGATGGCTTGAAACTTTGTGGACAAGTCTCTATATACTTTGAAGGACTCCAGGACCACCTTGCGACCTCTCGGGATCTACATAGATATAAATAAACTGAGATATAGTAGATCGCAAACAGCCCAGAGATCCCACCTTGTCCAGTTCCCTGTGTTTCAAAGATGTACAGAGCCTCCAAGGAAGAGAGAACCTAGATTCCAGAGAGAGAGAACCACCGCTATATCTGGCCTAACCACACAGCCTTCATCATTGTCAAAACACCAGTTTTGACAGGCTGGTTGAGGGTCTGAATTGTCTTTACTTTTTGGGCTTCCAGGTGCAACAGTTCTCCACCTTCCTTCTTGGGCAAATTACTACTGACAAACAGGTCTTGGAGATTATAAAATCAGGCTACTCCATTCTTTTTACCTCCCTTCGTCCACTCCACCCATTTCCCTGTCCCTCTTCAGGGATCCCTCTTATGATCACTTGTTGACACAGGAAATCAAATCACTTCTGTGCACAGGAGCCTTAGAACCAGTTCCTGCTCAGCACAGCGAAAGGGATCTTACTCGAAGTACTTCCTGGTCCCAAAGATGAATGGAGGGTGGAGACCTGTTTTAGATCTAAACAACTTTATGAGAGCACAGAAGTTCAGGATGATCGCTCTTGCAGCTATAGTCCCTTCATTGGAGCTAGGGACTTGGTTTTCAGCCCTTGATCTGCAGGACGTGTATTTCCATATCTTGATTCACCCATCTCTGATATGATTCCTTCATTTTGTGATAGGCCAGGATCAGTTCCAGTACTGGGTTCTCCCATTTGGGTTTATCTCTGCTCTGAGAGTATTTTCGAGAGTTTGGGCAGTGGTCACCACTTCTCTTTGTCCTGTGGTGATAGTCTTTACATACCTTGACAATTGACTGATGAAGGAACAGTGCTATGACAACGTTCTTTCAGCTATACAGGCAGCCTCAGGCTAGGTCTCAAGCTCCATATTGAGAAGTCTATATTGGCTCCTGTGCAGAGAATAGAATCCATAGAGGCATCTCTAGATGCTATAACAGCCAGGGCCTACCTTCCCATGGACAGGTTCATGACACTATCAGGTTCTGACCTTAGGATTCAAATGAGCCCACAAATCTTCGTGAGAAAATGTCTCCCAACATTTGGAGTACATGACAGCTTGCAGCTTTGTAACAAGACATGCAAGATTATGCCTTTGTTTCCATGAGTGACCAAAAACAGTCTACCGAACAAACAGTCTAGACAGACAGGTTTCATTCTCTCATCATATGAAAGATTCCCTCAGCTGGTAGAAGGATTCTTGCAACATCTGTGCAGGCATCCACTGTATTCAGCCACCCCCAACCATTACCATAACATTACCATTATTCATTTCAGAGGTGGACCTCTTCACCACCATCACCAACAAGAAGTTTTGTTCAAGGGGGTGAAGGGGCCTTCACACACTAGAAGATGCCTTCCTCTTACCTTGGATGAAAGGATTTTTGTATACATTTCTCCCAGTGCCCCGAACATTAAAGGTAGTGAACAAGATGAGAATGGACAGACCTCAGGCTTCCTGCTCCCATGGAGCCCTGGTTGCAGATTGGGGTCCAGAGGGCTAGCAGGCTTCCTGCTGGAGCTGCAGACCCTGAAATGCGGGTAGGCTTCCAGTGGATATCCTGCTTGTATTTTGGCAAAATTTTCATTGCATCTGTAATAGATTTGGCAACACATTTCACTACAACAACTCAGCATTTTCCAACCAGCTGTAAAACCCACCCTGTGCCAGGTTCCCTTGAAGCAGCCCAAGAAGGAAACAAAGTTGACACCAAAAGATAAAGAGCCCAAAAGTCCTGGCAGCAAGAGCGGTCCATCAGCTGGTTTCAAATTAAGAATTGCTAGCTACCAAGCCCTCTTTGCAAGGTATGAGTATCTCAACTGGCAGAAAAGCTGCGTTTGCTGACAGGCTGCCTCAAGAGCCTGAGGAATTCAAGTTCCTGATTTCTGAGGGGCAGTAGATAGCTAAAATGTGTCTGCAAGCCTCTTTATATGCACTGTGGTCCATGGCAGCCTTCATTGTCCTGAGGAGAACATCTTGGCATCAGGTAGCCGATTGAAGACCTCCCCTTTGAGGGCTCTGAACTCTTTTTAACTGAAAGATGGATGACTCTCTTCACTTATTGAAGGACTCCCAGGCTATTCTGCATTCACAAGGAGAATTTACAGCAACTCCTAGAAGGAAGCAAGGAAGCATGTTCTAGGCAGAGACCATCCCCCAGTACTTTCTACCACCAGAGGTCCACCGAGCCTCCAAAGAGATGGCAATGCTTTCAAAGGAGAAGACCTCAGGCCTCTACATCAGTGACCATTTCCAAGCACCCCTTTTGTCAGGCTGGTTGAGAGTTGTGCTACTACCAGTCTACAGAACCTTCACTCCTCCCCCCAACCTCAATTTGGACACCACCTCTGACTATTGACTCGGAGATCAAAAGGGGTGTCAGAACTTGTGGTGTCAGAATATTGTCCTAATCGCTCCTGGAAGCTTGTAATTCCACATAGTAAACTACTTGTGAACTGTCTTAATAGTTTGAATAGCTATTGTTAACTGTATTGTTTGAGAAAGAACCCATTGAATAGAGATCAAACTGTCGGTTCACTTTCATCAAAGCCCATGTGGTGGTTACCTGTGAGCACCCAGCTTGCTTCAACTGTAAAGGAAACTTTGGGCCTGATCCTTTTTATCTCAGGTCATCTTAAACTTTAATGAGGAAAGTCTAAACCTTAAAATTGAGGCCTCCAGGTGTACCCTGGAATTCTCATGGAAGAACTTTAACAAACTCTATACCTGGACTGCCTATTGGATTCTAAACTTTAGAATTGATTCCAGAAAGACTTTTACAAATCAGCAACCTCACCATCTCTGCTGTGAAACTGACCTAAGGACTTTACACACATTTGTATGTATATTGATCTCTTAACCATATAGAACTCTTTTTTTCTTTTATTAATAAATCTTCAATTTAGTTAATAAAGATTGGCTGAAAGTATGTATTTGGATGAGATCTGAAATATTCATTGACCTGGTGCGCAATGTATCTGGTCCTTTGGGATTGGTAGAAATTTAAGTATGGCGAATAAAATTTTTACTAACCCCTCACTGTATTATATTTAGATGTTTAGATAGGCTCCAAAGGCTGGATTGCCTAAAGGGGACTGTAATTAGCTTCTGGTTAACCAGTGTGGTATTACAGAAGCTGTTTTGTTACTGGCTTGGTAAATCTAATTATAGAATAAATCACCAGTCTTGGGAATTGTCTGCCCTATTTCTTGCAGTCTGCCCTGAGTTGGCATTTTCAGCGTGGCCCATCCAGGCACCATGGTCACAACCCTACATATAGATTAGAGTTTATAGGGGTAGTGACAAACTCCACAACAGCCGGAGCTTACCTGTCACCAGACAGATTTAAACACATGACCATGCTCATCTGCCAGCTGCCGAATCAACCACGCATGTTGGTGAGAATTCACTCAAGTCTCTTTGGATGTGTGGCTTCCTGTATGTTCATCATGCAGCATGCCAGACTACATCTACGTTGTGTGTAAAACTGGCTGAAATTGGTGAACTACCAAGCAGACATCATCTTGTATGAAGTATCTATGCAAGTTCCTCCCAAAGCCCTTTCCTCACTGAACTGGAAAGGAGTACTATTCCCTTAATTCTCCCCTCCAAGACTCTGGTGATTGATACATTCCTCCTAGAGTGGGGAGCATACCCGGACCACTGTCAGGTTCCTTAGGGAATCAACCTTATTCCATTCCTATCACGCCATAGAGAACAACTTCATTCTGTTCCATTAGCGCACTACTCAGATGAAACCCAGGCAGACAGTGTTGTCACACTTCCTATCCATTAGAGCAGGCCTTCTGATGACTGCTATTTCCAATCAGATGGGGGGAGAGGTAGTTGAATTTGGGAGCTTTCTCTAATGAGACCCAGTATTGTACTGTTAATTCAGATAAGTAGTCCTCACAGGTATCCTAGCATTCATTCCATAAGTAAAATCAGGAAATATTCCTCCAGTTAAGCATGAAAGTTCACTCCTTAGGAGCACTGACAGTTTCAAGGCAAAAGAGTCATGTTTCCTGTATTGAGATCTGCTAGACAGCAACTAGGTAACCAAATTGTGCATATTGACCATCCAATCTTAGTCAATGTCTTTCTCTGGACAGAAGTCTTCTCCGGGCATTAGTACCAGGGAGAGAGGAAGAAGATATTTTTATATAATCTACCTTGTTTTGGGTGTCCATATTTAAAGGATGATCCTGCTTCCCACCCTGGAGGCACACTACTACGAAAATACCATCATAACAGATCTGCGGACCTTAGCACAAAGAAGATTATGAAAATACATCAATGCTTACCTGAAAAATTCCTTTCTTTTTAGTAATGAGGTCCACATATCCAGCCCATGCTGGAGACAAATGGATCATCCAGAATAGAGATGGAAATTGATGTCCGAGGATTTGTGTTTGTTATCATTAGGTGGAATTTACTATAGTTGTAATAGGAATGTATTTCTCAAAGTGTATTTATCACATTCTGTAATTTAAGTAAGTAGAAATTGGAATTAATTTAGCTACGGAAGTTTTCTTAATTGGAGGGACCTTCGGGGGTGGGACAGTCCCCTGCTGCTAGTGCATTACAGGCCTAATTCTGCCCTCAAGCTGCAAGCAGACTGAAGTACTCATTGTAATGTATCTATAGACCTTATTATTTCAAGAAGGGAATTTTTTAGGTAAGTGTGGATACCTTTTCTTATTGGATGCTTTTCCCCTCTTCTTTTTCTTTACAGGATATTGTTTTCAAATATTTGACCAGTCCTTCATGAAGCCCCATATTGACAACTAATTTCATGCAGTCTTTTTCAGAGGAATTGTCTATGCCTAAATTAGGGTGTTTTAGAATTCCCTTAACATTCTTTCACAGTGGTGGATTTTAATATACTACATTGCAAGTTAGATTTTTTTTTAATTTCTTCACTTTTGCTTTTCTTGAATCCAGTACCCTTTTGCTTAATTACAGTGTGAAACCGTTCCTTACAATGCTGAATCCAAAGAGTCCTTGGTCATGGGATCCAAACTTCCCGATGACTTTCAGGTTATCAGTCAGTTCATCTATCTGCCAAGAAGTCATTCTGGGATGACCTATCTTCTCATTCAAACTTTTACATCCTGTATTCTATAGCTGTATTCTGAAAGCTCTCTTCTTTTTTAAAAAAAAATGTTCAGAGGGTTTTAAACTCTAAAAGCCTGGTAGCTGACACAGAGAATGTCAGAAACATTTTGGTAACTACAGTGGATTGTAGCAGTTTATCTCAAAGGTTTTGTGGCAAAGCAAGGTTGTTATGAATGATCATGGGCAGAACATTTATTTTTTTGGTTGGAACTCTACTACAGTTAAAATGTAATGCGTATGAATGATTTTCGTGCAGAAATTTCCTGAACATCATTGTTTTGTTTTAGGAGCTGAAGATGATGAAGGTAATACAGTGATAGCAACGTCTAGAACACTTCCAAAGATACCGTCAACTAGTGATGCACCTAAAGCTGAGACAACTACACTGAAAACACAGACCAAGATTCCTGCACAAACTAAGGTTTGTGGGCAGTTACTTTTTACTGCAGCACAGTAATACTTTTTACATGGTTTTAATCAAACATAATTATGTATGCCTTAAAAGGTTATTTGAAAATATACTTGATGAATGGTTATGCCTATAATAATCATAAAAACCTTATCTAATATTTCTACACTCTGTTAAATCAAATGTAGAGCTGGCCATAGAGCTTCTAATTCCCAGTATAGAACCAGTGTACCAACTCTAGATTTCACTTCCAAGAAGAGAGGATCGAACCCAGGACAGCACATCATCTCATGAACACATAGGTATATGTGAACATGCAATATAGTCTTAACCCTTCATTATGTCTCCAAAAGGGTTGCTAAATAAGCCACGTATTAAGCTGCCTCCCCCCACTCGCCGATAAAAAAGGATAATTTTGTTTGTTTTTGTGGTATGCTTTGTGCTTTTCTCCAGGTTTCTCTTGAGGAAAATACCATCCTTAAAATTCTAACATGGTATTTTGCGATGCTTACTATGTTGTTCTCTGATTCCATTGGCACACAGATAGAAAACAGTGTAGATGACAATGTTTAAAAGAATGGTTGGCAGGTATTCACATCACAGAACCACTATTGTAAGTGGCAAAGAGTTCTGTGGCACTTTATAGACTAAAACGTATTGGAGCATGAGCTTTCGTGGGTGAATACCCACTTCGTCAGATGCATGTCATCTGATGAAGTGGGTATTCACCCACGAAAGCTCATGCTCCAATACATTTGTTAGTCTATAAGGTGCCACAGAACTCTTTGCCGCTTTTACAGATCCAGGCTAACACGGCTACCCCTCTGATACTGTTATAAGTGAGACACATGCTGACACAAGTACCAGAGATGCCAGGATTGAATGCTTATGACAAGAACTGCTCCTTTGTGCTTAGAGATGGTCTTTTAGGTCAGAGACTTGTTGGCCGAGTACTCTGGGGAAGTTTGTGCTGTTGCTGCCCATGCTATTGGTCTGTGGCTGGGGAGTCAGCTTTGGTCAATATTTTCCAAACTGGCTAGTGACTCTTGGGTGCCTAACTTAACATACCTTGAAAAGGGTCTGATTTGCAGAGCACATGCTCTCTGTAATTCAGACCCTTTTCAAGGTATGTCTAGTCACTTTTGAGCAGCTTTCCCTTTGGTTGTGAAGGCTGTCAGTTTACATAAGGACTATATTATTCTTTGTTTAGAGGGAGAAAAATGTAAAATAAAATATAAAGAAGGGCATGCAAAAATAAGGTAATTAAAGCCATTTTTAATAGGTATGCTTGGGTATGCTGAATCCAGTGCTTATTAAACTATGGGGCAGAAGCTTTGAGTATGAATGTTTCTTTCAAAAAAGAAGAGCTGATCACATATACAGCTTTTAGGAAAATAGTAAAATAACCAGTTCACTTAGTTTCTGTACATTGAGAAGATTTTTGCTAATGTTTTAATAGCTTATTGCTGTGCTTGGTGTTTTGTGTATGGATAATAAAATTTAAAAAATATTGAAAGCAATGTGGAAAATACTCTTGGAAAGAGATAATTGCACTTAGTATTAAAATATTGACGTGGAGACTGTGTGATATAGAGAAAAGCAGGGAAGGGAGAGATGGTTCTGTGAAGGGGCTCAGAAGAGGACCAGAAACTTGATCTTCCTTTATTGGTGTATTAATGTGAATAGAGAAGACTGATCTTTATATGCTGATCTTTCCGGTTATAGATCCATTCCAAAGACAGACTAGCAGTCAGACTTCTAAATCTGAGGGAAAGATTAATTTGCTCCCTATCACTCAATGAAAAGAGGATGGCTCACCCTGAAAGCAGCAGAGAGCACAGTACCACTAATTATCAGTTGAGGCTTAGTATTAATTAAATGCTACGAAAACAAGGTCCTCTTTAATGATCTAGTCTGTGTCCCTATATCCTTGCAGAATATTACTCATAGCTTTCTGCAGAATCACATTAGCTCAGTGGTCCATGACTAGGGCTCTTAGGTGCTATGATGATACAAGTAATAAATATATAATAATCTTGTTTGCTGTGTCAGTCTCCAGTAATGGTGACTCCACAATCTTCTTAATGAGGTCTCATTGACCTCACTATGATAGCGATTATTAATTATTCTGCCCTTTTGCTTCATTTTAGACCTTAGCTGCTTTTTTAAAAATGTGCTTTGACTACTACTTCCTTCTTGCTAGCCTAAGTAATACATGAGGAATGATCATAAAGACGCGGTCTTTTCTCTAAACTGTACAGACTCTGTTCTCTCTTCATAAATCTTGTTTTCTACACCTTTAATCACTTGTTGCCTTTTTTGGATTCTTTTAAATTTTACTGTAAGGTGGAACCTAAAACTGCCTGTAGAATGTCAGAAGTAACTTCACAGGTGTTCTACAAAGAGGACTAATGATTCTTTGGTCTTGCATATCTTTGATACATTTTGTTACAACATTATCACTATTATTATGCTGGGGGACTGATATTTACACACCCATGAGTTGTTTATCAGCATATAATCATTTTTTGTGTGCTAATCTTCATTCTCTTGTTTCATACACGTGCATAATATTCTCTCCCCATGTAAAACACATTCATCTATCTTTATTAAATCACACTGTATTGATTTCTGCCAAATTCTGTACTGTCTGTAAATCCTGCTATATTTTTACTTGACTTTCCCTGCGGTTAGCTGTCCCTCCTAACTGGCTTATCAGTGAAACTGCATTTTTTTTTTGATTGGTTTCATCAGGATAACCTATCCAGGGGAATGATGTATGAGAATCAAAGCAATATAGATGCTGAATGTTGATCTCGCAGTGGTGTGGCCACTGAACAGATGTAGCATTTTCATTGACCTTAGTTTTTTATGTTTAGTAATTCTACTGGCATTTAGGACTTTTCATCTTGTGACTTAACTCAATGCACTTTTACAGATGTGGAAAATATAATTGCACAGATCTCATAGGTACAGGTTTCATGTTTCAACATCATGATGACTGTATCAGTTTTATATAAATTTACTACTGCTTCCCTACTTTGTTTTTGTGTTGGAATGTGCATGTTTAGATATGATTTTCTGACTACCTAGGTTAAAGAAGTATCATTCAAAGTGCAGAAATGTATATTTTTGTAATGTGATCATTGCTTTTTTAAATGTATTGTAGTCACCTGAAGAAATTGATGAGACAGAGAAAATTCAGAACACTAACTCTAACGCTAACAAAAATAAGAATGACGCAGGTGATGACGCTGATGTATTTACTGAGAAGCACTCAGAAAACCTCTTTCAGAGAACAGAAGTACTTGCAGGTAAGGAGCAGCTAGTTCAGGACTATTTTACAAGGTAATAGGAAAAAATGTAGAAAATACAAAGATGTTACCTGCAGAATAATATAAACATCAAAATTCATATTGCCTCTGGGTTGTTACCCTCCACATTGCTATGGGGTCCCTGAGGATTATACATTTCTGCAGAGCAGCCACTATTCCTTTGTGGAGAATTAGATGGGCTTCGTCCAGAGTTATTTTATCTACAGCCTGCCCTTTTGCCAATTATTTCCAAGGTATTCCATCTCCCAGAAGTTCAGTGCTTCCTCCTGGGGATTCTTAGTTTTCACAACCCAGAAAGGGAGAATTGCAATTTGAACTTGGATTTCCATAATAACTTGTAGGGCAAAGATCTATGCCCAACCTGCCTGACCTTCAGTCCCTTTTCCTGGCAGTCTCTATCCCTCTTGAGTGCTGTTTTGGGGACAGGGGAGATGATGTCATGGAGGAAGCTGCAACCTCTCTTTCCACGGAGAAGCAGGGATGTCTGTGTATGGAGGGTCATCTCCATGTGTGGACCAGGGAGACACAAGCTGTCCCCTCATTTTGTGTAGCTTATAGCAGAGCAGAACCAGATAGTGTCACACTAGTATAGCTGTACTGTTTTTCTTATAATCGGCACTGATTCCAGGAATTTATAACTGTGAAATCCTCCTATCCATTGAAATTTGGCATCCAAACTGTTCTGGAAGTGCATTTATTTTTTGTGGCATATCCCAAAAGAGTGTGCTTGAGCCGTAGAAGTGAGCTCAAGCCATAAAATTCTGGATCTGAATTTCCCTGAAGCTCAAGGGGTTTGGATAAAAGAAAACTAGCATTGACATAGCATATCCAGTGGAAATACTCAGATTTTATAAGTGTCGTTGGAATTGTTAGCTTGTGTGCGCTGACGAATACATGACAAATGAAATGTCCTCCTTTTTGGGCTACATGAAAGGGATACAAGGTTTATCATCAGGATATGTATTTAAGGCTTAGGTCATGGAGTAACAGACTGAAGGAGACGTGGCATGAATCAATTTCTTCCTTGGTAAAACAGAATAGTAATCAAGAGTAAATTATATGTAATTTTAATGTTAGAAAAGTTACTTCCCTTTGTTAAAAGTAAGTTCAGAAGCAGTTAAGATTTTATGGTTATATTTGATCGTGTTGTTGATTATGCTCTGAGAGCATTATTAACTTTTTGTTAACTAAAACTATTACTACTTTGAGCTGTACTTTTTAATTTCTTTAGAACTATGGGCCATATTGTGTCTTTGACTTTTAAACAAAACTCTTTATTGAAATGTTTTTCTGTTTAAAAATCTATTTACAATGATTTCATAAAAAAGCCAATCAAGATAATCACTTAATTGGAGCCAGTTTTTTAAATTTTAAAAGGATAGCAAATAACTAGTAAATATTTTGTGTACCGGAAAACAAATGTGGAGCTATGGGTCTTATTTTGGCATATTGTGAATGTTTGTTCATTTTATTGCAGCTGTTATTGCAGGTGGAGTTATTGGCTTTCTCTTCGCAATTTTCCTTATCTTGCTGTTGGTATATCGCATGAGGAAGAAGGATGAAGGCAGCTATGACCTTGGTGAACGTAAACCATCCAGTGCTGCCTATCAAAAGGCACCTACTAAGGAGTTTTATGCATAAAATTCCTACTTAGTGTCTCTATTTATGAGATCACTGAACTCTTTTAAATAAAGCTTTTGCATAGAATAATGAAGATCTTTTTTCTTTAAAGAGCCATTATGGCACCTTTATGATAAAATCCCATTGTATTTAAAACTTTTCATGTATTCCTTTAAAAAAATGTAAAATTAAAACTTAACTTTTGCCGTGTTCTGTGAATAACAGTGGTAAAGCATTATTTTATAAAACCATTGATGTTCACTGAATCATTTTTAAAACTTTATGCATAAATATAAAATAATGAAAATGATTGTTTTATCCTATGGCTCAATGAAAGTTGTTTAATTTTTGTCAGCATGTCTCAGATTGATCTTACAAGTTAGTTTTTATTTCATTAATTTATCTGTTTCCAAAAAATGCCTTTTTGTAGTTGTAATGGTGCAATTTGTCTGCGGATAATTCAGATAACAGTAACTTTTAGTGTAAATGTAATTTTTCAGCTATGTAAACTTTAATCTCCACTTTGTATAAATTTGTGTCCGAATATCAATTTTACACTTTGCATTGTTTCTCAATGTAACTGTAGCTTCAGTGAAATTTGTAACAGCAAATTAATGTGTAAAATTGGATTATTACTACAAACTGTATAGTCATATCCTTACTAAACAAATCTTTAAGGAAGATTTGAAGTAAGCTACTTACAAGCCTAAGCAAACCCAAAGACTCTAACAGTATTCTGAGAAGTTGCTGCAGATTTCTATGGCCACTGTATTTGTTAATTTCTTGCAATTTGAAGTTACAAGTAGGGGTTTAAATATCAACTTTTGTTCTTAAAAATACATTTAAGTTGTAAACGTCTTTTAAAGCCTTTGAAGTGCCTATGATTCTATGTAACTCGTCGCAGACTGGTGTTAATGAATATATAACAGTAAAAGAAAATGTTGGTATTTTATAAGCACAGACAATTCTAGTGGTAACTTTTGTAGTCTTACATGGATAGACATAAATTGTAATTTGGGAACATAAACACTACTGAATAAATCATGTGGCCTAATACTGAAATTTCATAGTCCTATACTTTTGTACTTTTTTTCATCTTATTCCTACTTGGTTATGTTTAATATCACAAATTATGTCTAATAAATCTTGGAGGATGTTCTTTGGAAACCAAGACCAAGAAAAGTTATTGATGAGGCTCATGCTTTGAACAGAGATTCAGAAGTGGCACACTCAATGTTTCTTTGTGTACATGCTTGGAACTTGCCTGTTAATTATGAGGATTTCAGTCTTTGCATTATATACAATGGCAGCATTGGCACAGACATATACTTTCTGCAAATTTAATTTCAGGTTGTAGAACTCAAAGGACTACACAGTGTTTCATTTATTATGGATATAATTTCTTTATTCATTCTTCTATTCCATCTTTGGAGGACCTCAGCTTGATTCAACTCAGACTCCAGAAGGAGAATTGAGAAGTGGAATATTTTTATATGAGAAGACAGACATATTCCAAGTAGAAGAGAAAAGGCTCTTTTGGTTAGGATCCAAGTAGCTTTGCAACAGATAGACATATGGAGATGACAACAGCATGCTTGCCTACGTTAGGCTCTGTCCTCAGGTCTGTTAATTTCTTCTTTTCTGATTTCTTAATTTCAAAACTAGGTGGGCAGAAGATTGAACTGAACTACTTCTCACAAGTATATATCTTTGTATATACATCTCCAGAGAAAAGAATCACATAACTTATATTTGCTGCTGCCCCAAGTTCAGTGGTCATTTAGGAAAAATTAAAATTATTCTGCACTATAATAGTTGCTTTTTAACTACTTACACTTCCTGGCAGATTTTCTGAAGCCATATGTCTTAACCAATTAAAAACCAGGTAAATATTTAACAGGTATATCTCATTGTGCAATATTTAGTGAAATTCAATTCATAAAGTAACTGCTTGAAATAACTGTGCCAAGAAAAGAAAATTTCAGGCAAATGCTGTGCCACTGCTGTAAAATAAAATATTTGTTAAAGTGCCAAAATAAAGTCTCTCATGCCTAAACTAATATTTCATTTGTATAGTCTGGCATTCAGTTTTCTCCAAGCCCGTATTACTTATGGTAGATTGAGTTTTCTTAAAGGTGCAGTAAATGCTATTTAGTTTAGTTGTAAACATTAAATGCATGACAAATTGTCTACTTTTTCTTCCTAAGCAGATCATTATCAAACTGCTTGAATAACCAACCTTTTCACTTCTGAATTTCAGATCCTTTTCTTTCCAGCTACTGTAAATATTGTATACAGCATTTTAGCATACATAATTCATTATTTTTGTTAAAATTGTTCTACACAAGTTCTCTATTATTATGCATATCTCAAATTTTTTTACAACCAGCAGCAATGACTAGTTTATGGTCCTATTTGAGTCCTCTTCTTTCCCCTAGACATCACCCCTTCAAACACACCCCATAATATGCAGTGGAATTTGGAAAGCTTTAACTGTGTGGGCATTTTAATAGCGTCCCAAACCCTCCTGAAATGTCATTTGTTTAACAAAGCAATCTGCAGTGGGAATGAAAATAACAACATTATTTATTGCCTTGAGTTACAATCTGACCTTTCCTCCTTTCCATTGCCAATGCCAACACTGTTATATTAGAACAAAATTCTAGCAAAACTTTCATCTTAATTACAAACATCAGTTTAGTTTTCATTCATAAATCTAGAGATCAGGCTTCTGTCAACATCATCTGTTTTCTAGCAATGGTATTAAAAAGGAAATTGGCATCTGTGCACAATTTCAGTCTTCTCTTAGACCGAAATTTCCAAGTGTCTTCAGTTTGCTTTGTTCTCCTCCTGGATGTGTTCTAGCACTGGAGCCAGCTATTAATGAATGTTGCTTGGCAGCTGCTAGACTCAGATGCCAAGCTATGGAACATTCCCCCAACCCCACACCACCCTCTCCAGCAGTGGCATCTATATATATATGGGTTGGCTGCTTCTTAGGACTTTTGGCTGGCCTCCACTAGTGCTTTTGTAGCAACTGTGAAACTCCTTAGAAATCTGATACAGCATTTCCTTGTGACTGATAAGTTATAGTACTTGTCTCAGTCCAGTTTTTGTGACTCAATCTTGACTATAAATATTTTGCTTCCTTCTTATATTTTTGCAAATGAAGTGCTATGTAAATAACTTAAGTGTCTGTCGTCTCATGTCATTTCTTTTATGGAAGAATATTAGTTGCACTTCGAACTGTTGATATCTTGGAACCTCTGCTTCTCCATAAATTTTGCCATTCCATATTTTTAAGTTTTTCTCTTTTTAGTGAGTGTCATATTAAAAAAAGTAATTGGATAAGTAAGAACATGTAAAATGTTCTTATAGTTTCAGAAAAATAGCTTATTGTTTAACTACTGATAGATACTTGATTCATGACTTTGGGTCATATCTTACCATCAGTTTTTAGCAGAACTCCCATTGAAATCAAAAGGGAGTTCTACTTAAACAGATTTTTTATTTTTTAAACAAAGCCCGATTGTTTGGAGTGCAGATACCATTTGTCTAAGAAAAGGAAGAATTTAGAAGAATATTCCTGTCAAATATAAGCTGTTGGTATTGGAAGGATTGTGCTAGCACAGTATTGTGTATGGAAGGGCAAGTCTACACGACAAAATTAAGTCAACCTAAGTTATGTTGACATACAGCAACCCAGAGTAATTAAATCTTCACCGGGAGCGCTTGCACCAGTTTAACTGTCAGCGTGAGGCATTGTGGGATGGCTTCTGAAAGGCAGCAACAGTTGATGTAAGCACTGCAGTGTCTACACTGACACTGCGTCGAACTAACTACATTGACCTAAGCGCTATGCCTCTCTCAGAGGTGGAGTTAAGTGGGTGTACTGGGCAAATTACATTGGTGGGAGCAGTGTTTTAGTATTGACACTACAGAGTTAGGTCAGCGTGTTGACCCAACTGTAGTGTAGATCGGCCCTAAGATAGCATACACATGGGAGGGATTATGGGGGCATTAGGTATGGTTATGAAGTATCCCATATTTTGTTGTTCTCTTACTTCTAGAGTTTGCATTAGATTGGGCATGTTTGGCTTAAATGCTAACCCCTTTGAAATAATACTTGTTTATGGAGTAGCCTATGGTGTTTGGAGATTTTGAATTAAAGTGACAGCATGTTGTGGTTGAAAACTGTTGTAAGTAGGCCAGGATTGAAGTCCACAACCTCTCTTGACCAAAGGTCAAGCAAATTAATTGACATGGCCCCTAGTTCTGACAACTCACTTCCAACACTGAATGAGAGAAAGTAGGAATGTTTGTTTAAAAAAAAATCCAGGAAAAATATTACAATACATCTAATTGTTTGTTTTAAAGAAATAGACCCTAAATTCACTGCAGGGTGTGATTTTAATGCTCTAAAATTTCTAATGTGGTTGTTCTGTGATTTTTTTTTTCTCAGATCTTTTGTTACTTTGCTGTGTGCCAAGGACATTTTTGAATTAAAAAAAAATAGTGAATCTAACATGGAAGTATATAGAACAATAATTTCCACCAGACAACAACTGTAATCCAAGAGCAGCTTGGGGCTTCTCTTGTGGGAAACTGATCTTGCTGTTTAGGGAAAAATTCTGTTTCCTAGTTATCCTCCCACTCGATGAGTCCCCTTGCAGTCTGAGGGTATAAACAAACCTTGGTGCATTCTTTTTAGTATTCCTTGGTGGAATGGAAGTGTCTCTCTAAACACAGCAGCTTTTAAGAGCTCTGGGAGGATATTTAGGAGAAATGGGAACAGATTCTTTTTTTCTGTTTTGTCGTGTCACAACTGTGGTATTAAAACTTGTCTATCTCTAAATACAACAGTGAACAAAGTTGATTTAATAACTTATACACTAAATGGTATCTTTTCCATGAATGTAGTATTCCCATGGGAAGAAATGATACTTTTTAATGTTTGAAGCACAGGAAGTGCAATAGTCTTGGTTCAAAGTTCCTGTGGAAAACTTTTTGACACGCACTTGTTTCTACTCTCAGCCCTCCCTCAAAGAAAAATTTAAAGTTTTTTGTCTTTCATCCTTACAATTTTTATTACTACAAAACTAAAGAACGAGAGTTCATTCTAGAAAGAAAAGTGGACAAAATGAGCATGCTTCCTTCTGAAACTAACAGATCAGCCCCAAAGACGGGCAGTTTAATGGGTTTTTTGTTTTTTATTTTATTTGTTTTTTTAAAATCCAACTGAAGAATTGCTTCTGGGACTGTCTCCCTTTGCTAGTAATATACGTTAGCCTTTTGGGCAAAAAAAATGAAACTCTAGCAGAGCAGTCTTTTATCCAGTTCTTCACTCTCAGATCTGCAAGGATCTATGTGAACCATCTTCCCATCTGTCAGGGTTCTCCCCTCATGGTGCAGGGGCTCAAAATTAGTTGTTCTACCAGATCCTCATTCTCTGAGCTGCACCCCCGGCCCCATCCCAGATCTGTGCAAACCTTCTCCACTTCTGTTAGGGTTTACCACTCGTGGTCTAGAAACATCACCACCTAGCTGGTGCCTTAGGCCTGGTCTACACTGGGGGTGGGGGGGGTTTCAAACTAAGGTACGCAAGTTCAGCTACGCAAATAGCGTAGCTGAACTCGAAGTACCTTAGTTCGAAGTACTTACCCGTCCTCACGGCGCGGGATCGAAGTCCGCGGCTCCCCCGTCGACTCTGCCACCGCCATTCGTGGTGGTGGAGTTCCGGAGTCGACGGGAGCGCGTTCGGAGTTCGATATATCGCGTCTAGATGAGACGCGATATATCGAACTCCGAGAAGTCGATCGCTACCCGCCAACCCGGGCGGGTAGTATGGACGTACCCTTAGTTCCACATAGGGGACCATGTGCCCTCACTCTACTACATGCTCCAACCCTGAAACTCTAAACAACATAAGTAGAAGTCTATTTCATCCTCAGATGCTCATTTCATACTTCCCTGGGGCTACTTCCTATATTTGCTCTTAAGCATCTGAATTCTAAAGGCATCTTTTCGCCAGCCTACACCCTCCTGGGTTCCTTCTCCAGCTCCCTCTTAAACCAGCTTCTTTCCCAGCACACATGCTTCCAGCCTACAGTTCCCATCCTCTATTCAGAAACTACAGCCTGCAGAATGTATGTCCTTAAAGGGCTGAGACCCAGTAAGAAGTGGTGGGTCTGCCATTTAAAGGGCCAGTATATCCTGTTACACCAACCTTCTACAACCCATTTCATGTGTTTGCATTTATATAGCACCTTTAGTCAAAACTCACCCAAAAATACTTCACAAACATTGACTAATTCTACAGACTGCGTCACACCATCCTCTAAACTGTATGATGTGGAGGCAATGGAAGGAGTGAAAAATCTTTTCCACTGTCACCAAAGTTGTTGGAAACAAGACAATCCAAAGCTGCCACATCTTTTAAATCTCATCCTGAAGGTGCCTTTAATAGGAATAATGTACCATTGACTCTCTATGGATTAGAGATGATGATGATGATGATAAATGCTACATAGATATGATATAAATGGAATGACTAAATATGTTCCAGTTCGTAGACAATGGCATTGCATAAGTGTGACTTAGGGCAGCGTCTGGACTGAAATCTTTATTATAGCTGATGATTTCCTATGAAAAGAGGAATGCTGGGGGCACTGTGAAGAGAATTTCATCTAATGCCTATCCATGCTCCAGGAAGTTGAAGTAGTGCTTTATTTGGATATTGTCATCTATCTGGAGTTTTAAATTTGGGGGCAGGAGGTGTTGGGAGGGGAGGGGAAAATAACTTGAACCTTGTCTCTCTATATAAAATTAGCACAAACCCGGGGATTGATAAAGGTGCCTAAGTTCTACAGAGATGATGCATTACAGATGCTTAAGAAACACAGAAAATCATTTGTAACTTTATTCAGTATAGTGAAAGATTATTCTCATCTGTCATTCATAATCTGTGCTAAAGGGGCACATGTGGAACATGTGGAAGGAGCATGTACTCCCTTGGGGGTCTGGTTGGACTAGCAACTCTGGAGCAGGAAGGAAAGCTTGATGATTTTCTAGTAGCCTGGAGATCTGCAGAAATATAGAGGGATGAGTCCAGGGATCTCATGTTATTCATGAGGTCCCTGTGCTGTTTTGGGGCCCCACAAATTACAGCACAACTCATACCGTCTGTGGAATACCAGTGCAGGTTCCTTCCCCTACACCTGCCCAAACCCTTTCTGTGGTATGTGAAAGTAATGGACAAGAAGTTAGTGACACTCCGAGCTACAGTAATTGACAAGGGAAATCACACTGTCAGGGACTTGTGACTCCAAGGCAAACACCCCATACTGAGCAGCTGTTTCCACCCCTCCCTTAAGTGTGTAAAATGAATTCTTGTGTATAGCTGTGGAGGGGCTAGAAGTGGTTATGTGATAGGGTAAATTCTACCATATATCTGCTGCTTTTTTTCATATTCCCCTTCTGCCCCCCTTTGCATCAAACTTGTGCACTGTTAGGATGTGTGTTCTCCATGGTGTTGCTTGAAGGGAAGGAAGCACAAGGCCTTAAGCAAGCAAGGGCAGAGCTCCAGTGCTTTCTTTAAATTCCTGTAGTAGCTGAATGCCAGCATTTGTTGGGAACTTTAGAACATTTCTCTCTTCCGACTGAATTGAAACGGCAAAGACTGACGGAAGGAAATAAAATCTGAAAGCTCAGTTACATATTGGTCTGTCTATATATACACACAAGTACCTGCCAACCGTAGGAAATGTTACATAGAGACCTTTGAAGAGGAAAACAGGGAAACATCTTATAATACCATTGAAATACATTGAACCCAGGGGAACTTTTGGAGAGACAGTGGAACAAATGGTAAATAATTTATTAAAAAATAGGGATTGTCTTTCTAAGCAGAGATAGCTGGCAAATGGGAAATCTGTCCAAGCCTATCCTGCTTACTCTTAAACATACCCCACCCTTACATCTTCAGACCTCTCCTGGCAGATTGTAGGGAATCTTCACATGCTTTTTTCCCATTCATACTTTGAGCGCTACAAAAAATACTGTATAGGGAATGTGAATGCTTTATTCTTATTCTTAATTATTTGTATTCCAGTAGCACCTTGGAAACTCCAACCAAAACCAGAGCCCCACTGTGGTAGGTAACACAAAATACACATAGTAAGAGACAGTCCCTACCTCAGTGAGCTTACAGTTTAAATAGATGGGGCAGACAAAGGGTAGAAAAAAGGAAGTATCAGCTGCATTTTAGACATGTAAAAGCAGCAAAGAATCCTGTGGCACCTTATAGACTAACAGACATTTTGGAGCAGGAGCTTTCGTGGTTGAATACCCACTTCGTCGGATGCATGGAGATCTGTAGCACAGAGAGATTAAGGAACATAGGAATTGCCAGCCTGAATCAGAAGAAAGGTTCATCTAAGCCAATATTCTGTCTCTGATTGTGTCCAGCACCAAATGCTTCTTCAAAGGAAGGCGTAAGAACCCTTCAGTAGGTGGATGTGGAATCTTTCCCCATATTACTCACATCCTGATCTCCAATAATTAGAGATCACCATTTCACCTTAAATGGTCCTTTGAAATATGTGACAGGTTTCAGAGTAGTAGCCGTGTTAGTCTGTATCAGCAAAAACAACGAAGAGTCCTTGTGGCACTTTAGAGACTAACAAATTTATTTGGGCATAAGCTTTCGTGGGCTACAGCCCACTTCATCAGATGTATGGAGTGGAACATACAAAGGGGAGATATAAATACACAAAAGAATAAATGGACACAAATCTGACATCAGGAATTATAAGATTCAAAAACCAGTAGGAGAACACTTCAATCTCCCTGGTCACTCAATAACAGACTTAAAAGTGGCAATTCTTCAACAAAAAAAAACTTCAAAAACATACTCCAAAGAGATACTGCAGAACTGGAATTAATTTGGAAACTGGACACCATCAAATTAGGCCTGAAAAAAGACGGAGTGGATGGGTCACTACAAAAACTAAATCAATTTGTTAGTCTCTCAGGTGCCACAAGTACTCCTGGTTTTTACAAAAACTAATTTCCCCTTGCTAAACGCTCACACCTTCTTGTCAACTGTTTGAAATGGGCCAACTTGTTTACATTGGCCTCATTAACACTACAAAAGTGATTTTCCACTCCTTGTCAACTGCTGAGAATAGCCTACCTCCAACTTAATTGAATTGACTCGTTAGCACTGATCCCCTCACTTGGTAAGGCAACTCCCATCTTTTCATATGCTGTGTATTTATACCTCCCTACTGTATGTCCCACTCCATGCATCTGATGAAGTGGGTTTTAGCCCACGAAAGCTTATGTCCAAATAAATTTGTTAGTCTCTAAAGTGCCACAAGGACTCCTCGTTGTTTATGAAATATGTGTTAACTACTTATGCTAAACAATCTGCTCTACTTTGTATTTAGCTGTGACACTCTGAGTACATTTCCCAGACCTGAAGAAGAGCTCTGTGTAGCTCAAAAGATTAAGAACATAAGAACATAAGAAAGGCCGTACCGGGTCAGACCAAAGGTCCATCTAGCCCAGTATCTGTCTACCGACAGTGGCCAATGCCAGGTGCCCCTGAGGGAGTGAACCTAACAGGCAATGATCAAGTGATCTCACTCCTGCCATCCATCTCCATCCTCTGACGAACAGAGGCTAGGGACACCATTCTTACCCATCCTGGCTAATAGCCTTTTATGGACTTAGCCACCATGAATTTATCCAGTCCCCTTTTAAACACTGTTATAGTCCTAGCCTTCACAACCTCCTCAGGTAAGGAGTTCCACAAGTTGACTGTGCGCTGCGTGAAGAAGAACTTCCTTTTATTTGTTTTAAACCTGCTGCCTATTAATTTCATTGGGTGACCCCTAGTTCTTGTATTATGGGAATAAGTAAATAATTTTTCCTTATCCACTTTCTCAACATCACTCATGATTTTATATACCTCTATCATGTCCCCCCTTAGTCTTCTCTTTTCCAAGCTGAAGAGTCCTAGCCTCTTTAATCTTTCCTCATATGGGACCCTCTCTAAACCCCTAATCATTTTAGTTGCTCTTTTCTGAACCTTTTCTAGTGCTAGAATATCTTTTTTGAGGTGAGGAGATCACATCTGTACACAGTATTCGAGATGTGGGCGTACCATGGATTTATATAAGGGCAATAATATATTCTCAGTCTTATTTTCTATCCCCTTTTTAATGATTCCTAACATCCTGTTTGCTTTTTTGACCGCCTCTGCACACTGCGTGGACATCTTCAGAGAACTATCCACGATAACTCCAAGATCTTTTTCCTGACTCGTTGTAGCTAAATTAGCCCCCATCGTGTTGTATGTATAGTTGGGGTTATTTTTTCCAATGTGCATTACTTTACATTTATCCACATTAAATTTCATTTGCCATTTTGTTGCCCAATCACTTAGTTTTGTGAGATCTTTTTGAAGTTCTTCACAATTTGCTTTGGTCTTAACTATCTTGAGTAGTTTAGTATCATCTGCAAACTTTGCCACCTCACTGTTTACCCCTTTCTCCAGATCATTTATAAATAAATTGAATAGGATTGGTCCTAGGACTGACCCTTGGGGAACACCACTAGTTACCCCTCTCCATTCTGAGAATTTACCATTAATTCCTACCCTTTGTTCCCTGTCCTTTAACCAGTTCTCAATCCATGAAAGGACCTTTCCTTTTATCCCATGACAGCTTAATTTACGTAAGAGCCTTTGGTGAGGGACCTTGTCAAAGGCTTTCTGGAAATCTAAGTACACTATGTCCACCGGATCCCCCTTGTCCACATGTTTGTTGACCCCTTCAAAGAACTCTAATAGATTAGTAAGACACGATTTCCCTTTACAGAAACCATGTTGACTATTGCTCAAGAGTTTGTTTTTCTATGTGTCTGACAATTTTATTCTTTACTATTGTTTCAACTAATTTGCCCAGTACCGACGTTAGACTTACCGGTCTGTAATTGCCGGGATCACCTCTAGAGCCCTTTTTAAATATTGGCGTTACATTAGCTAACTTCCAGTCATTGGGTACCGAAGCCGATTTAAAGGACAGGTTACAAACCTTAGTTAATAGTTCCACAACTTCACATTTGAGTTCTTTCAGAACTCTTGGGTGAATGCCATCTGGTCCCGGTGACTTGTTAATGTTGAGTTTATCAATTAATTCCAAAACCTCCTCTAGTGATACTTCAATCTGTGACAGTTCCTCAGATTTGTCACCTACAAAAGCCAGCTCAGGTTTGGGAATCTCCCTAACATCCTCAGCTGTGAAGACTGAAGCAAAGAATCCATTTAGTTTCTCCGCAATGACTTTATCGTCTTTAAGCGCTCCTTTTGTATTTTCATCGTCAAGGGGCCCCACTGGTTGTTTAGCAGGCTTCCTGCTTCTGATGTACTTAAAAAACATTTTGTTATTACCTTTGGAGTTTTTGGCTAGCCGTTCTTCAAACTCCTCTTTGGCTTTTCTTATTACACTCTTGCACTTAAGTTGGCAGTGTTTGTGCTCCTTTTTATTTGCCTCACTAGGATTTGACTTCCACTTTTTAAAGGAAGTATTTTTATCTCTCACTGCTTCTTTTACATGGTTGTTAAGCCACGGTGGCTCTTTTTTAGTTCTTTTACTGCTTTTCTCAATTTGTGGTGTACATTGAAGTTGGGCCTCTATTATGGTGTCTTTAAAAAAGGGCCCACGCAACTTGCAGGGATTTCACTTTAGTCACTGTACCTTTTAACTTTTGTCTAACTAACCCCCTCATTTTTGTATAGTTCCCCCTTTTGAAATTAAAGGCCACAGTGTTGGGCAGTTGAGATGTTCTTCCCAGCACAGGGATGTTGAAAGCTATTGTATTATGGTCACTATTTCCAAGCGGTCCTGCTATAGTTACCTCTTGGACCAGCTCCTGCGCTCTACTCAGGATTAAATCTAGAGTCGCCTCTCCCCTTGTGGGTTCCCGTACCAGCTGCTCCATGAAGCAGTCATTTAAAGTATCGAGAAATTTTATCTCTGCATTTCGTCCTGAAGTGAAATGTTCCCAGTCAATATGGGGATAATTGAAATCCCCCACTATTATTGGGTTCTTAATTTTGATAGCCTCTCTAATTTCCCTTAGCATTTCATCATCACTATTACTGTCCTGGTCAGGTGGTCGATAATAGATCCCTACTGTTATATTTTTACTAGAGCATGAAATTTCTATCCATAGAGACTCTATGGAACCTGTGGATTCGCTTAAGATTTTTACTTCATTTGAATCTACACTTTCTTTAACATATAGTGCCACTCCTCCCCCTGCACGGCCTGTTCTGTCCTTCCGATATATTTTGTACCCCGGAATGATTGTGTCCCATTGATTGCTCTCAGTCCACCAGGTTTCTGTGATGCCTATTATATCTATATCCTCCTTTATCACAAGGCACTCTAGTTCACCCATCTTATTATTTAGACTTCTGGCATTTGCGTACAAGCACTTTAAAAACTTGTCCCTGTTTATTAGCCTGCCTTTTTCTGATGTGCCAGATTCTTTTTTATGTGACTGTTTATCATCTGATCCGGCCCTTACATTATACTTCTCATTCCTCTGCTCCTGACTATAACCTGGAGATTCTCTGTCATCAGACTCTCCCCTAAGAGAAGTCTGTGTCTGATCCACACGCTCCTCTGCAGCAGTCGGCTTTCCCCCATCTCCTAGTTTAAAAACTGCTCTACAACCTTTTTAATGTTTAGTGCCAGCAGTCTGGTTCCTCTTTGGTTTAGGTGGAGCCCATCTCTCCTGTATAGGCTCCTCCCATCCCAGAAGTTTCCCCAATTCCTAATGAACGTGAACCCCTCCTCTCTACACCATCGTCTCATCCACGCATTGTCTCTCTCACCAAAAGAAGTTGGTCCAATAAAAGATATTAGCTCACCCACCTTGTCTCTCTAATATCCTGGGACCAACAGGGCTACAACAACACTGCATACATAAAATCCCTCAGGCAGACCTGCCCCATATCTCATCTTTAATTGGAAGGAAAGAAGGGAATAATTCACTGGCAGTTAAAATGCTGTGTGTGCCACAATCACTCTTACAGATAATATTTTGTTGTTTGAGTTGCAATAAGACATTTATGATCTCATTAATCACTATCTATACTCACCACTAAGAGACACCGAACCAGCAGCAATGTGTGACACAAAACTTCTTGGGGCAGGATATGCAATGAATACTCAGAAACCACAGGAAACAAACAAGACATACAGTCACGACAACAGGTTAGTTTTGTAACATTTTGATTAAAACAGTTACTTCCTCTGCCTAAACAGAGGTTTCAAAAACTGACAATTTAAATGTGGGAGATGTATTAATGTATGCTGTTTATGTGCAATTTTCCGTATACTGAGGAAGACACAACTTAACATATTGAAAAATACAAACAAAATAAGCAGATGGAGGGGCCAGTCTGGCAGAGATGGAGTGACTTTTTATAGTAATACCTTCTCCTCTTTCAAATCTCTCCTCAAAACACACTTCAGTGAGGCTCATCAGCATTATTTCCATTCCAACTAGATGATACATAACGGCAAAGAACTACCCTCTACCGTCCAATATTGTGCTCTGATTCCCATAAATTGTATCGGACTGTCACAAAATTGCTTACTAAGGCTCTGATCCTACAAACACTTGGGCATATGCTTATCATTAAGCATGTGGGCAGTCCCAATGATTACACTGGAACTACTCATGCTTAAACACATGCCTAAGTATTTGCAGGATCAAGGCCTAGGTTTGTCTTCTAAGACCTTGTGTACACCAGTGGCTCTCAACCTTTCCAGACTACTGTACCCCTTTCAGTAGTCTGATTTGTCTTGAATACTCCCAAGTTACAAAAATTACTTGTTTACAAAATCAGGCAAACAGAACACTATTAGTGAAAAATTGCTTACTTTCTCATTTTTACCATATAATTATAAATCAATTGGAATATAAACATTGTACTTACATTTCAGTGTATAGCATATAGTTAAACCAATGCAACTTTGTACACACTAGACCATAGCATAATGAACTGTGGCTATACATCAGGGGTCGGCAACCTTTCCGAAGTGCTGGGCCGAGTCTTCATTTATTCACTCTAATTTAAGGTTTCGCGTGCCGGTAATACATTTTGACGTTTTTAGTAGGTCTCTTTCTATAAGTCTATAATATATAACAACTATTGTTGTATGTAAAGTAAATAAGGTTTTTAAAATGTTTAAGAAGCTTTATTTAAAAATAAATTTAAATTCAGAGCCCCCCCCCCGGACCAGTGGCCAGGACCCAGGCAGTGTGAGTGCCACTGAAAATCAGCTCGCATGCCACCTTCGGCACCCGTGCCATAGGTTGCCTACCCCTGCTATACATCATAGTTGTCAGAGAGAACTAATGCAAAGACTGTTCAGAGAACATTGCAACAATCAACCACTTACATTCTGTTACTATTGCTGAAATATTATGCAAGGAGGATATGAATGAAGAGAAGAAACTTATTACATAGGGAATTCTGATCTAACTTCTTCTGACATACTCGCTCATTCCATTAAAAGGAGCATCTCTTCGTTGATATAGGTGTTCACTTACATTTCAAAACTACAATTATTGAAATAGGTCATTCCAGCAACTCCCTTCATCCAGTAATAAATAAGGTAGACATTTTTAACAATAAGGGTAATTAACCATTGGAACAAATCACCAAGGGTTGAGGTGCATGCTCCATCAGTGGCCAGTTTACAATCAAGGAAGTGCTGCGGCCTTGTGTAATGCAGGAGGTCTGACTAGCTGATCACAATGGTCTGGCCTTAGAATCTGTAACAACTCAGGAAATAAAATCATATTTCAAAGGCCAAACTCCCTCCTGGCATGGGCGGTGGGTGAACTCCCACATTGGGGAGGTCCTGCCCACCAGAGCCCTGAGTGTCAGGCTGGCCCTAGCACCAGGCTGAGCCGCTGACCCCCCCCAGAGCATCAGGCTGGCCCCAGCACCGGGACACCACTCAAGCACTGGGCTGAGCTGCTGCCCCCCCAAGTACCGGGCCGGGCCGGCCTCAGCCGCCGGCTCAACCCCCTATCACTACTGACCCCAGCACCGGTGGCCCGAGCTCATGGCTGCCAGCTGGCGCTGAGCCCCCCACCAGCTTCCAGTAGAGGGGCAGGGAGGGCATGGCCTCAGGGCACAACATGGGCATGGCCATGGCCATGGCATGGGTGGGGGGGGGAAGCTTAGCTGCCCTGGCCTGTGAGCCCCATTGCCCATGTTCCTGGTGATCGCCACAGGCGTCAATGGCAGGGCACCAGCAGAGGCTGGGACTGATGACCACTGCTTAATTTGTAATGAAAGAGGTGCCAGGGCTCAAGCAATTTTCTACATTCATAACTAATGCTGCAAGCCCAGGGACGCAGGGGCTACGAACTGCCTAAGCTGGCGGCAGCGCCGGTGCTCAGCCCTGGGGCAGGGCTTCCTGCGCCCCCAGCGAGCCCCTCGCAGCTCATGGAAGGGCAGCGGCCTGCGGCATGAAGCCGGGGTGGCGGCTGCAAGCGGTGGGGCTTGTGAGGAGCCTGCTCCCCGGGTGGGTCAGGCCCCGGAGCAGAGGCGGCCGCGCTGGCGCTCGCGGCGGGGGTCGGAGAGGGGCGCGGTCCCCCATAGGGCGGAGAAGGTCTGCCGGACCCGGACACCCCCGGCAGGACTCGCAGCGGCTGAGCTCGGCCGGATGAGGCAACGGAGCGGAGCGCGGGAAGCTCTAGTTAGCGCCGAGCGGCTCAGTCCCGCCGCCCTTTGATCTGCCGCGTAGGCGCTGCAGCTGCGGGCTCCTCTCCGAGCCAGGCGTCAGGCTGAGCCGCCGCGGGGCTCTGGGACCGGCGGGTCTGCGCGGAGAAGGTGCGTGAGCCGCTTCTCTCTCCCGCTACTGCTTGCGGGCCGCGGGGAGGCCGGGCTGCTGCTGCTGCTGCAGAAGCCGGCGCGGGGCCCGGCCTGCTTGCACGCCGCCTGGGGCCCCTTGGTCGTGGCTGGCCTGTGCCACTACCGAGGCTGCGTGCCAGGGCCCCAGTGCTGTGCCGGGAGCACTGCACTCCCAGCCGTCCTGTGACGGACAGAGCCACCAGGGGCGTCTGCATTGGCGCTGGGGAACCCCCCCCCCGCCTCCAGGGGTGCGTGGGTGGCTGGGCGGGCGCACAGCTGCTGCCCCGCTCCTTGTCTGTGCTCTCTTAGTGGGGCTGGGGCAGGGGGGCATTAGTGCTGCAGAGGGTCCTTTGCACCCCATCCTTCCTGTGGCTCCTCCATGGGTCTCTGCCGCTGGGCCAGCCTGCACTCAGGGCTCTGCTCAGCCACCACCGGCACCCGTTAAAATTACTCGTTTCCAAGCGAGTTCAATGGGAATTGAACATTGCAGCAGGACACATGTTCAAATTAACATCAAGTTGACTGCGCCCCGGTTAAAAAGACAGCGAGAGAGGGGTTACGTAAAGGGCTGATGGGTGGGCAGCAGAGGCGACACGTAACCGACTGCCGCCTAGTACCTGCCTGCACTCACCAGTCCTCAAAGCTCACAGCATGCAGCCAGTGCCAGCCGGAAATGGGACAGGGGGCGGGGCCCTGCTGGCTGACAGCCCTCAGGACCGGCGGGGGAACCACTGGCCCCACACACTGCATCTTCGCCGTGCCACCAGCCTTGCACACCCACTCCCTTCGTTGGCCACTGGAACCTCCCCCCCCACCAGGGGCGGCTCTAGGCACCAGCGGGCCAAGCGCCCGCTTGGGGCGGCATCCTGGGGAGGGTGGCATTTGGCCCCGGTGGAGCTCCCGCCGGCATGCCTGCGGCAGGTCCACCGGAGCCTGGGACGAGCGGACCTGCCGCAGTCATGCCTGCGGCGGGTCCCGTCTTCCCGCGGCTCCGGTTGAGCTCCCGCAGGCATGACTGCGGCAGGTCCGCTCGTCCCGGGCTCCGGTGGACCTGCCGCAGGCATGCCGGCGGGAGCTCCACCGGAGCCAAATGCCGCCCTCCCCAGGATGCCGGAGCCGCGGGAAGAGGGGACCCGCCGCGGGACTGGGGAAGGGCGGCGCAGCGCTCCGCGCTGCTTGGGGCAGCCTACTTTGTAGAGCCGCCCCCCGCCCCCCCCCCCACACACACACTCACCGCAGGTGGCTGATGAGCAGGGATCCGGCTAGCAGGAGGACCCGCCAGTACTGATGGGGGCGGAGGGGAGACAGAAAATAGTGGAAAGTTTTCCCATTTTTAAGAAAAAATCGGGACAGCTGCAGGACAGTGCTGGGTTTACAGTGGCACCATGGAGCTGGGCCCATGCTCAGAAGGGGCCCTGGCCTGCTCTGCTTGCACTGTGTCCCAAGACCCCGCTGGCTTCCTCCCCCACACCACTTGCTCCTCTCAGCCTGCCCACCAGCCAGCCAATGGCTCCTCTCCAACCCCTGGTTTCACTCGCTGGCTTTTCTCTGCCTCCTGGCCAGATCCCAGTGTACCTCTGGCTCCAGGCAGTCTCTGCTTCCCGCCACCAGTGGGGCCCCACCTGTCTCCCTGGAGCTGAGCCGCCTGGGACTGATGCAGCAGCCTGGCCAGTCTCGGACAGTTGGGCGGGGGGAACAGTGTGGGGGGCTTGGCTGGGCCCCTCCAGGCAAGTGGGTCCTGAGGGAGCCTGGGTGGGGCAGGCCCTGGCCTGGCTGATCGCACCACTCCCAAGGGGCCAGAGTGATTCCCTGCCCCAGGATGGTGGTGGCTCAGCTTGGCAGACCCAGTTGCCTCCTAGCAGGGACAGTAAGTGGGGCCAGGAGGCAGGGTGTGGGGGAGTGGGTCTCGGAGGTGGGGATGGGGAAGATCTGTGTGTGTTGGGACACTAGTGAATGGGGGTTCTGTGCAGGGTGGTGTACATTTGTGGCAGGGTTGGCGGGGCTGGGCATAGTGGATCTGGGGGTGCTCTGGCCATAGGGAATCGGGGTGTGTGTGTTCTGGTGTTGGGCAGGGGCGCTGTGTGGCATGACACGGGCCCATCCCCGAGGGGAAGGGGCATGCTGGCAGCACAGAGCCGGGCGGGCCATTGTGCATCTGGCAACTGCCAGTTTGTAAATAGTGCCCTCACCCTGAGCTGGGCGGAGCAGGGCCGCCCCTGCCATGCCATGCCCCATTGCCTCTGGCTGGCCCCTCGCTCCAGGGACTGAACCTCCTGCGCCATGCTCCATTGCTGCCATGGGGGCCCACAAATATATTTGGCACTGAGCCTACAAAAAGTTAATCCGGCCCTGCTGCAGGAGGGCTTAAATATGGGACTGTCCCTTTAAAAACTGGACATCTGGTCACCCTATTCATGGGACACTGTGGTTATTTGACTCAATGGGTGCAGTGGTTGCTCTTACCAGTCTGCAGTTGAAATGGTTCTACCAACGAGTCTTCTGTTCACACGTGGCTCCATATGGCTCACATGGTAAAAATGGTACCAGGCACCTAGTGCCTGCTATCAGTTTGTGCCACACTGTTGCCTCTTTCACCTGTTTGGTTGTGTTGATGGTTTGGTGCAGATATCCTTAGCACAGTCCCAGCAGTACATTCAATCTTTCAAGTCCCAACACACCCAATATATTTTCAGCATTGCTCACTACAGCTCCAGTGTCTCTCACTGTGCCTCACCCCGGCCCCTGTAGCTGGGGTGCTTCTCCACCTTGTTTTCTTTCCAGGCCTGGCTCTAGTTCTCCCTTGATTCACCCCTCTATCATTCCCCAGACCGTAGCCTTCTCTGGCCTTCCAGCTTCATCTCTCTGACTCAGAGAGCCAACAGGCATCTCCTGCTGCTGCTCTCAGCCCTCAGCTCTTTTTGGCCTGGGGAAGTTTGTAATAGACACCCCCGCCCCGACTGTTCTCCTGTCTTCTGCTTTAAGTGGCCTGATCTGCCTCCACTGCTCACTAGGGAGTTCTTACTGCTCCCTCCTTCAAGGAAGCCCTCAATTCTGTTCTGCTTTTCTTAGTGAGCTCGTGCTCAAGCTCCTTCTGTGGGTTCTGAACTCCCACTTATCTTTGGGCTGTCTCTCATTTCTAACTCTCATGGCAGCCACACCCTCCTCAGACTGGAATAGGAGTATTGGATCCCATTTCACTTAAGGACCTACTACCATGCTCAAAGATTTCCTTTCTGAGAACTATACAAAAGAGATGCAAGTATAGAATAGAGAAGAAGAGAGAAGTGTACATCAGGATAGTGGAAAGCTAAGGTGCAGCTCTTGGATATAAATGTACAACAGAGAATGATTCAAAACCTGCAAGTGATACAGAGTGACCCACATTGTTCTAAGAAGGCATTATACAGTTTGGATACTTTTGGTACTTCAAGGAGAATACTGTAATTAGAAAACCAATGGGTGTGTCTTTTGAGAAGCAAAAAATAAGCTAGTCTCAAATGAGAGCACGTTCATACACTTTTGAGAAAGATTAAGGACAAAACTTTGAAATGCAACCACTCTGGCTTTTTTTATTCTTTTTTATTTATTATTTAATTCAATTCAAGGATGTCCAATCTTTTAGAAGTGCGGTGATACCAATTGAAGTTAATAGGATCTGTGAATAACACTTCTGAAAATCAGGCCCAAGGTATCTTCAGTTGGTCAGGCACTCAAAATCAGCAGCACTTTTGGAAAATGAAAAGCAACATTCCCAATGTCTGGTTACTATGGGCCTGATTTTTCAAAGGTACTGAACATGTCATGTGCAGTTTCATGTTGATTTCACCTGGAGTTATGAATGTCTAATCCAGTGGTTCTCAAAGTTTTGTACTGGTGTCCCCTTTCACATAGCAAGCCTCTGAGTGTGACACCCCCACCTCCCATATAAATTAAAAACACTTTTTTATATCGTTAACACCATTATAAATGCTGGAGGCAAAGCGGGGTTTGGGGTGGAGACTGACAGCTAGCGACCCCTCATTTGAGAAACCCTGGTCTAATACCTCTGAAAGTCAGGCCTGATGTGCCTGCCTGTTATAATAAAACAGAGATCCTCAGCTAAAGGGAAAGTGTGTGTGTTATGCTTTCTCACCCTCTTCCTCCCCCCCTCGCCCTTTAATTTCCTTCTTTTTAACACACTGAGATTTGTCTCCCCACAAATGTACTTTCAGGAACACACTATCTGGTATAGCACCTGTGTAATGTGCAGTTCTTGGTATGACCATGAGCAAGACTGATTCCATGTGTTGGGATGGAGGACTTGCTAATACTCTTATCCAGCATGTAGTTCTCTCTGCTTCAATCACAAAAGATTTATAAGGTTTAAAGTTAGGATGAAAAAGGCCGGTCAGATTTTGCTTGGGTTAGGATAAAGGCTCTTATTGGAATTCATTCTTAGGGTGATCTATTGTCTCATGTTCTTCAGAAATACTTCATGATCTGAATAAAAAGCATCCACTTCATAAAATGTAAGTTATGTATTGTTGGTCTCTTGAAAACTTAAACTAATTTTTTCCAGTGTTGCATCTGCTGTGGCTTAGATGACAGCCATGAGTAATGCCCACGATATAGTTTTTTTAAGCTGGCTGGACACTGTTTTATAGATAAGGTTCGTATCAAATATAGACAGACCTAGGACTTGGCCAGCAGAAGTTTGTAAATTCACGCTAAATCTTTGGATTGCCTTGGCTAGTTCCTTGGTATTCAAACTATTGTTAACAGCATAAAAATAAAGTATCAAGACAGACCAGAACAGATTGCAAATGCGGGATGGGAAAGAACCACCCAACACTGACCATAGTTGGGAGACATCTGCCATTAGGGCACATGTGAATTCCTCTTATTTGGTTTATAGTATGGTTTTGCACATCACATTCTTTAATGCCAAATAGTAAAGAAAGTGGCTTATAAGGCCAAGTTTATTATTGATATAATTGCACAATTACAGATGCACTGGGGAGTCATTTATTCATTTCAGTTCCAGTGACTAGAAAATTTTTTACATTCTTTGTTGGAAGGTTGAAAGTTTGGTCTGGTCATTTATGCCTTCCCTTCCAACTGTGAGAAGTTGGAGGAGGATGGCTGCACACTAAAGAAGTGGCAGCTGCAGGGGAAAAATATCTCACTTATAAAAAGTACCAAGTGATTAGAATCTTCAGATGTAATGAATAATAGAAGGTGCTGTGTGGCCTATGCATGAAATCTTGTCTGTCACACGTTGTGTTTCAACAATTTTAGATGCTTGTTTCTATGCACATGGAAGAGTCTGAAAATGTGAAATCTTTTTTAAGCTGACCTGAAGTCAGTTATGTTCCTCTCTAATGGATGTGAAGAAGTCTTAACTAACTCATCTGTAATGTTCTAAACCCTAATTTATTGATAAAGGAAAACATCCTAAAGTTTAAATTTCTGACAGAAGCTGTGGAAAAAATACTGGCCTTTGCTTTTGGTGTTAAAAGGGGAAAAATGTTGTGTCATTTAAAAAAAAATATGCCTACATTTTGAAAGGTGACTAGCGATTTTTGGGTGTCCAAGCTTAAAAGGGGCTTTTTTTTCCTTTTAAATTTCTCTCCCCCCTCAAAGGTCCACTGCTCAGTATTTTCTGGAAATCAGGCCCCCATTAAAGTGTCTCAGCTTGAACACGTTGGTTTTGAAAAATAAGGCTATATCTTTTTAATGGGTGGGTTTCAAAACTTAATTTTGAATTACTGTCCCAGCATATGCAGTGGTCTCCATTAAAATGCCAATATTTAAAAACAGGTATCAGACATCACACAGTTTCCTCCTATATTTAGAATAGAAAGCTTATTTGGTAACTGTTTGGTAACAACTGGCAAATAGTGATTCTGATATTTTCTACTGTACTGTTATAGATGGAGTGTAAAGAGAGAGAGAGACAACATAGGTGAGGTAATATCTTTTATTGGACCCACTTCTGTGGTGAAAGGGACAGGCTTTTGAGCATCACAGAGCTTTTCATAGCATATCAGGGTTAGAAGGACCTCAGGAGGTTATCTAGTCCAGCCCCCTGCTCAAAGCAGGACCAATCCCTTGACAGATATTTACCCCAGTTCCCTAAATAGCCCCCTCAAGGATTGAGCTCACAACCCTGGGTTTAGCAGGCTAATGCTCAGACTACTGAGTTATCCCTCCCCAAGTCTGGAGGAGGTAACCAGAGCGTCTAAGCTAAATTCATGATGGGACCTATTAAGCATGAGGCTTTCACAGATGCCACTTAAAAGGAAGTGGACAATTAAGGGTTAGGAAGCAGCAGGATATGTTACAAGTTGTTGTAATGAGCCACAATGTCTGTGTTAAGTGCATTGTTTTAAGTGTCCAGCAGAATTTAGAATTTAAGTTCCCAGACTTACTTTTGAAGGTGTGCAGGTTTCCTTTAAGGGCGAGATCTGAGAGATCAGATACTGAGTGATCACGTTGTGAAATGTGTTTGTCCTTGCCTCTGATTATGAGCTTGGTGGGATGTTTGAAGGCCATAAGAGGGGGGTTGGGAAAGATTTCTTTACAAACCCTTTTTATAAAATGATCACTCGATATGTGACTGCTCAGTCCTCACTCTCTGAGAAAACTAGCACACCTTCAGAAGATAACCCTGGGAACTTATATGCATAATTCTGCTGGACACTAAAAAATTATGGATTTAACAGAGACACTGGTTTTATGGCTTATTACAACAATTTGTAACACACCCTGCTGTCTGCTAACCCTTATTTGCCACTTCATTTTAAGTGGTCTCCTACAGCATGTGCGAAACCCTTATGTTTAACAATCTGTCCTGCCTTTTATTTAGCTCAGATACTCTGGTTACCTTCTCAAAACTTGAGGAAGAGCTCTGTGAAGCTCAAAAGTTTGTCTCTTCCATCAGCAGAAGTTAGTCCAGTAAAAGATGTTACCTCACCTATCTTGTCTCTCTCAACATGGCTACAACAATACTGCAGACAATACATAGAACATATCATTCATAGGGTATGTCTACACTACAAGAGTAGTTCGATTCAACTTAATTCGAATTTGTGGAATCGACCTTACAAAGTCGAATTTGTGTATCCACACTAAGGACACTAATTCGACTTTGTGATTCCACACTAACGGGGCCAGCGTCGACTTTGGAAGCGGTGCACTGTGGGAAGCTATCCCACAGTTCCCGCACTCCCCGCTGCCCATTGGAATTCTGGGATTTCCCCCCAATGCATGCTGGGGGGAAAACTGTGTTGAGGGTGGTCTTGGGTAACTGTCAGCATTCAACCGTCACTCCCGCCGGCAGGAAATCAGTTTGCGCACGTTTCCTGTTAGTGACAGCGCGGACGCCACAGCACTCCACTGCGATCATGGAGCCTACTGCGATCATCGCTGCACTTATGGCCATTGTCAACTCCTCGCACCTTATCGTCCACCTCTTCAACAGTCAGATGCTGAGAAATCAGGCGAGGAGGCTCCGGCAGCGCGGTGAGGACATGAAGTCTCAGAGTGGCACAGACTTCTCAGAAAGCACAGGACGCCGCGCCATGGAGATCATGGTGGCAATGGGTCATGTTCATGCTATGGGACGGCGATTCTGGGCCCGGGAAACAAGCACGGACTGGTGGGACCGCATAGTGCTGCAGGTCTGGGATGAATCACAGTGGCTGCGAAACTTCAGGATGCGTAAGGGCACTTTCCTTGAACTGTGTGACTTGCTGTCCCCTGCCCTGAAGCGCAAGGACACCCGCATGCGAGCAGCCCTGAGTGTGCAGAAGCGAGTGGCCATAGCCCTCTGGAAACTTGCCACGCCAGACAGCTACCGGTCAGTAGCAACCACTTTGACGTGGGCAAATCTACCGTGGGGGTTGCTGTGATGCAAGTAGCCAACGCAATCGTTGAGCTACTGCTCTCAAAGGTAGTGACCCTGGGAAACGTCCAGGTCATCATAGATGGCTTCACCGCGATGGGATTCCCAAACTGTGGTGGGGCTATAGATGGGACTCACATCCCTATCCTGGGACCGGCCCACCAGGCCAGCCAGTATATTAACCGAAAGGGCTACTTTTCAATGGTGCTGCAAGCAGTGGTGGACCATAGGGGACGTTTTACTAACATCAACGTCGGGTGGCCGGGCAAGGTTCATGACGTGCGTGTTTTCAGGAACTCTGGTCTCTTTAGACGCCTGCAGGAAGGTAGTTTCTTCCCGGACCACAAAATAAGTGTTGGGGATGTGGAGATGCCTATAGTGATCCTCGGGGACCCAGCCTATCCGCTAATGCCCTGGCTCATGAAGCCCTATACAGGCGCCTTGGACAGTGACAAGGAGCTCTTCAACTACTGGCTGAGCAAGTGCAGAATGGTGGTGGAGTGTGCTTTCGGACGTCTCAAGGGGAGATGGTGAAGCTTACTGACTCGCTCGGATCTCAGCGAAAGCAATATCCCCATTGTTATTGCTGCTTGCTGTGTGCTCCACAATCTCTGTGAGAGCAAGGGGGAGACCTTTATGGCAGGATGGGAGGTTGAGGCAAATTGCCTGGCTGCTGATTACGCTCAGCCAGACACCCGTGCAATTAGAAGAGCCCAGCGGGAAGCGCTGTGCATCTGGGAGGCTTTGAAAGCTAGGTTCCTCAGGGAGCGGGGTAACCTGTGACTGTTCAGTTTCTTTACAGAGAAGCTGAACCTGCCCCTGCTTCAGTTACTGTTGACTTTCTTCTGTGGTGACATACCCCGTTCACCACGTTTTCCCCCCCTTCCAACACACGTTTAAAAATAAAGTTAATGGAATATTTTTAATTAGCAACGTTTTCTTTACTAATGAATTCACGTTAAAGGGTTGAAACAGGGACGCAGACTGTGGTGGGTAGGGTGTGCAGTGATGTACAGACCGCTTCTACACTCGAGGAATGACAGGCTCCTGCCCCTAGAGCGGTCTGCACTGCCGGACTGGTTGTTTCAACGGAGACTGCCATCCCTCCTTTTCGGGACTCTGTGTGCGGGGGCTATGTGGCCTTGTGGCGGGGGAGGACTAGGGGCAGGACGTTTACAGGTGGGTGTGAAGGAAGGGGTGAGGGGTGCAGGCTCTGGGCTGGGGGTGGGGGCGTAGGAAGGGGTGAGGGGTGTGTGGGAAGGGGGAGGAGGTGTAGGGGGATGAGGGCTCTGGCTGGGGCTGAGGGTTTGGGGCATTGGAGAGGCTCAGGGCTATGATGGAAGGGCAGGGTAAGGGCAGCCTGCCTTGCCATTTTTGTATGGCAGGCGCTAGGACCCTGGGGCACCAGACAGCATTTCTGCGGGGAGCCGCTCTACTGTCAGGCAGGTACGGAGCGCGGCGGGGCAAGGGGGAGACCCGTGGGGGCCAGGGCCCGATCCAGGCAGGAGCGGGGGAGAGACCTAGCTCCAAATATAGCTGGAGCAGGGCACCTTCCGCCTATGCACAGAACATGAAAAACACCTCCCAGACTGACCAGGGTGCCTAGTGACTGCACTATGTGTGTGTGACCTGCTGTAGATCCTGCCCCCGTGTATGTATCCAGGTAATGGTGACCGTCCTATGCAATTACCAAACCCCTCCCCCCCCTTCACACAAAGTCTTCTGTAAAGAAACATGACGGAAACAGTAATGAACAGCAAACTATTTTTAATAATCAACTACACAGTGAGGGAACGAAACTGGGATTTGGGCTTGGGTGATCCAGGAAGGGAAGGACTTCTCAAAATGTAGCGAATGAGAGCTTTTTGGTACTTGAGCACTCTGCTGGGGTGGAGTGACAGTTTTTACGGCTCCTGGCGCACCTCCTTCTTGTTATTTTGGGTGAGGGGGGGTATGGGACTTTGTGGCGGGGGAGGGCGGTTGCAGATACACTGCAGGGGGGCTCTGTCCTCCTGCCTGCGGTCCTGCAGAACATCCACAAGGCGCCTGAGCGTGTCCGTTTGCTCCCTCATTAGTCCAATCAGCGTTTGAGTCGCCTGCTGGTCCTCCAGACGCCATCTGTCCTCCCGTTCGCTGTGTGAGCGCTGCTGCTGGGAGAGGTTCTCCCTCCACTGGCTCTGCTGGGCCGCCTCGGCTCGGGAGCAGCCCATAAGTTCTGCGAACATCTCGTCCCGTGTCTTTTTCTTGTGCCGCCTAATCTGCGCCAGCCTCTCTGAGGGGCATGCTGGAGCAGGTGCATACAGGTGCAGCTGTGTGATGGGAAAAAGGGACTGACTTCCGTATAAAGATACATTTCCGCAAAGAGGAAACATAGTCTAGTCAGTCTCTGTGAACAAGACCATGCACAGCACTCACTCAGGGAAAGTTCGAATTTTCGGAATTCGCTTTCATTGCCTGGGGGATTGCACTGCAGACCAGACAAGCGGGGCGGGACAGCAGAATCCGTGGAGCAGCCAGGCATGGTAAGCCAAAAACTTTTGGCTGCTTAAAAGTCAATGTATACCACTGTCCTCTTGCTACAGGCAATCCTGAAAGCATAAACTCTGCCCCTGTTGCACCCCATCGTGTCTGTTCCCTGGGAAAGATCCCTGTATAATGCCACTCTGCAGCCTCCACCACGTGGCTGTAAAGTGACGCTCATTGTTATGCAAAGGAACAGTGAAGCACTCCCAATACTAATAGTACACAAATTACTGTAATTAAATGCAGGAGTCTCCGAGCGAGATCACCCTGAGGAGGGTCACTGAGGCAGATAGAGAGCGCATGCTGCGTGAAAGCCAGCACAAACCAGGGGCCTATGCGGCCATGCTCGTGGAGGCAATGCTCCCGGAGTACCTGATGATAGCCTGGCGCGGAAAAGTGTGCTACCACGGAGCACCCAATAAGGCAGCTCTCCCCAGGAACCTCATGCAGAGGTTTTTCGATTACCTGCAGGAGAGATTCTCGGAAATCTCCCAAAAGGATTTCTGTTCCATCCCCATATATATTTACCTTCTTTTCACATAGTTAATATTCCTGTTCTGTTAGAAAAAATGTTTGCATGTTTAAAGCACTTACCGACTGATCCTTTCCCTGATTCAGGGTCCGGGGTAACGGCTGGGAGGGTTGGTAGGGGATTTCAGTGAGGGTGATGAAGAGATCCTGGCTGTCGGGGAAATCAGCGTTGTAAGCGCTGTCGACTGCCTTGTCCTCCTCATCTTCCCCGTCCGCGAACATCTCCGAGGAACAGTCCGTCGACAGTATCCCATCCTCAGAGTCCACGCACACTGGTGGGGCAGTGGTGGCAGACCCACCGAGAATGGCATGCAGTGCCTCGTAGAACCAGCATGTCTGGGGCTGGGCTCCGGAGCGTCCGTTTGCCGCTCTGATTTTTTGGTAGCCTTGTCTCAGCTCCTTGACTTTCACACGGCACTGCGTTGTATCCTGGCTGTATCCTCTGAGTGCCATGGCTTTGGAGACTTTCTCGTAGGTATTTGCATTCCGTTTGTTGGAGCGCAGCTCCGAAAGCACAGACTCATCGCCCCACACAGCAATGAGATCCAAGACTTCCTGGTCAGTCCATGCTGGGGCCCTCTTTCTAGTCTGAGATTGCATGGACACCTCTGCTGGAGAACTCTGCATCGCTGCCAGTGCTGCTGAGCTCGCCACGACGTCCACACAGGAAATGAGATTCAAACTGGCCAGACAGGAAAAGGAATTCAAATTTCCACGGGGCTTTTCCTGTGTGGCTGGTCAGAGCATCCAAGCTCGGACTGCTGTCAAGAGCGTCAACAGAGTGGTGCACTGTGGGATAGCTCCTGGAGCTACTAAGGTCGATTTGCATCCACACCTAGCCTAATTCGACATGGCCATGTCGAATTTAGCGCTACTCCCCTCGTCGGGGAGGAGTACAGAATTCGAACTAAAGAGCCCTCTATGTCGAATTAAATGGCTTCCTGGTGTGGACGGGTGCACGGTTAATTCGAATTAACGCTGCTAAATTCGAATTAAAGTCCTAGTGTGGACCAGAAGGGCCATTATGATCATCTAGTCTGACCTCCTGTGTAACACAAGCCATAGAACTTCCCCAAAATAATTCCTAGAACAGTCCTTGGCACACAACTTGATTTTTGCGTTGGTTGCCAGGAATCTTTGCTCCAGTCCTTGCCCTAATGTACAGGTATTTGTACAAACAAGATTATTAAAGGCACTTGAAAAAATCCTTTAAGCAGATACATTTTCCACATTGGACGTGAGGGAAAAAAACAACAGTGCAGAAATCCTTTACTGCTGAAAGGGGGTGGGATTCAGTACAAATATCTAATGAACATGCATTTAGATTAAATGCTCTCTCTCAAACTGTATACATAATCTTCTGTAAACATAATTCATGTTGCCTGCCAAAACTTTCCTCCACACAGACCAGATGAGTGCCAGATAGTTTTTAAAAATGGTGAGAAAATCAGTCATCTTTTCTTAAAGATTTTACTAAATTTATTTTATCCCTCAAAAGTTCCAAAATATATATGTAAGAGTTTAACTTGTCTATATTTTAAACTGTCTAAAGAATCTTCTGTGTGTACTAGTATTATGATTTTTTTAAAATTTTGCAATTCTTTCACTAAATTGCCTTTACTAAAGGGTCAGGGATTGTAACCGTGTATCTTGTAAAGGAAACAATATTAAAAACCTGCCTTAAATTTACTTGTAAATAAATGGCTTAAATTTTGTAGAGGCTAAAACATAGCTTGAGGCAGGGGAGAATGTCCTGGTAAATACAAAGAAGAAAGTAATTGAGAATACATAACAGGATATTTATTTAAAATATAATTGATGGCTGCCCTGATTTCAAAAGAGCTATGTGACAATTTATGCTAGCTGAAGATCTGCTCCATAGGCTGGCCTTTGACCTGATGTGTTGATGTGAGCGGGAGATTTAATTTTCTCAGGGACTAAGAACCACTGCAACCCTGATGGCCTGCCTTCCTGATACTGATGTGAGCATACTCTATTTTTTAAACTGTTTTACTTTGTTTATTTTCTGTCACAGTTATTGGTTGTTATAGTGCCAGGTCTGTTCTCAAGTTTATTAATAGTGGAGAATTTCCTACTAAATCACTATCAGGAAAAGAGGAAGAAGTTGCTTTTGTTCTTTTTTGACAATTCTACTCAATATATATAGGTATCCCGCATTTTTAATATTTTGCATTTTGATATTGTCTGAGCAGGCTGTTGACTATGCACATATACAAGAGAAATGGGTTTTAAGTAATTTCAGTGATTCAAGCACCCCTGGTAAGGCTCTTAAGAAGTATTATTTATGTGACAATAGACTTCAGAGGAAGTATCATGCTCCCATGAGATTTTGGCTCAGGGCTTAAATTATCTCTTTTAAATCAATAAGAACTCATTTATTTCACTGGTTTGGCTCCTAAAGACCACAGTGCAGAGCAGGCCACTGAAGTTGTTTTCCTTCTGTTTTGACAATAGGATTTGATGTACTCATTCCTGATATAAGTACTTCTGATGGTCCTGAATTGCAGGTCTCCCCTTCTACCAGTGTTTCCTTATAATGTGTTTCTATCTCATACGGAACAAACACTCAATTCCATTTACACTGCCCTAAGATGTCTTGTGAAGTTCAGGATGTGGAGAATTCTGAATTGGTTTGGAAGGAAAAAGAGCTGGAAGCTACTAATTTCTTTAAGATTAATCATATACTTTGGTGAAGTCTTATTATCATCCTTAGACATCTATAGAAAAAGTGTGTTCTTAATCGCAGCTGAAGTGCTCGGTGCTGTACAGGACACAAAGGAAAAGAATGTATGTCTCAAAGAGCTTACACACTAATAGAAAGATATGATGAAGATAAAATGCCCTAAAGACTACAGGAAGGAATAAGAGATTTTGATTTTAATGATTTGTTTGGTTTGGTTCACTTGTGGGCATTATGGAAGAAGCCTTATGGGGGACATAAAGCAGGAAGAAGGGTGACTTAATGAACCACTTTGGGGAGCATTTCATGCATAGGGATTGGTTTTGAACAAGGCATGCAGACACAGCTATAAGACTTAGTTTTGTTAATTTTCTCTGTTTGCGTCTGTAATAATCACAACACCTATGTAGATAAGTTAAAACACATTTAATGGAAGTCCTTGCCACTAACAGAAATATTTTTTCCTCTGAAGGGCAGAAATCTTATTTGATTTCTACCTGCAATCCTCCTCCTGTTGCTCCAGGCAGATCTGTTTTTGTCAGAGTATTTCAGCACATGTAGTGGTATCGGATAAGGATTGGTTAATTTTGTGCTCTCTAGTGAGCAAGCCTGGATACTTCCTCTCACCTGGCAACTCCCTGACATGTTTTGCAAATGCTGCATTTTTTTCCTGATAGTATTCAGACTCTCTTATGATTTGTAGAAAATGCTTTGTGCTTTCAGCCTCAATGCTTAAGCAACTTAATGTGAGATTTAAGCTTTTGTATTTGAGGAGTATCATATCACTTATGATGTTAAATCCCATATATTCTTTCATCCAGATCATTTGGCAAATTTTATTTAAAGTAAAGCGGATTAAAAACAAACATACCAAGTGAATCCTCTTCTGCTGACCCTGAGGTTAAATCAGTGGATGAATTCAAGAATTAGGAACTGTTTAGTCAATAATGGGCACTATGTCTATGAAGCAGTTTGGTATTTGTATTTTCCTGTTTTTAAAAATCAGTGGTTCTTTTTTCCTGTCTATGATCCTACAGTGTAGGCTTGGCAAGCTGGTCAATTGACTGCTTATTATTTGACCCTGGTCAAATATTGTCAAATATGCCATCAAGAATGCCCCAATGTAGGTGGTGGCCCACCTTTGTGACTGCATCACCGTGTGGTTCTTTCTTAGTTTCGTAACTTCATTTGATTTGTTTCACATTTTTCTGAGTTAACATAACTCAGTAAAATAACTTGCTTTTTGGCATAAGTATCTATCTAGGCTAAGCCTATTGGAGTCCATAAAGTTTTACTTGTTATTGTTACTTCTGTTATCATTCTAAAAAATTAGTGCTTTAAAATATTATTTGATCCTTTTTGATATTTGACATTGACCTTCTAAACCCAGGGTTATGGGTTCAATCCTTGAGGGGGCCATTTAGTGATCTGGGGCAAAAATCTGTCTGGGGCTTGGTCCTGCTTTGAGCAAGGAGTTGGACTAGATGACCTCCCGAGGTCCCTTCCAATCCTGATATTCCATTCTAATTTGGGCATGAATCAGGACTGGGAGTGGCTGGCTCATTACAGAAGCAGCTCTGCCTCACCTGGAATTGACACCTCCTCATCTATTATTGGGAGTGGGCTACATCCACCCTGATTGAATTGGCCCTGTCAACACTAGTTCTCCACTTTTTTTTTTCATTTATCACTTTATTTTGTACAAAAACATTTAAGTAGTTGCCACAGCAGCCGCCTGGGTTCTCTGCACTGAAACTCTGGTGTGGGTCTTAGCCAGGTGATCAGTGTCAGGGGTCAGATAACTGTAGGTCTTGGAGATCGCATCAAAGGTGGCTTTAGCAAAGTTGCCCAGTGTAGCAGTACAACCCTTAGCTGAAGTATAGCAGTCATCAATTCCAGCCATCATCAGCAGTTTCTTTGGAACAGGGGCAGATACAATTCCTGTACCACGGGGTGCTGGGATCAGACGCACCAGAACAGATCTACAACGACCAGTAACCTTGCAGGTAACTCCCTTCTCTTCATGTGTCATTATATAAAGCCTGCATCTGTAACTTTCACTCCATGCATCTGAAGAAGTGAGGTTTTTTACCCACAAAAGTTTATGCCCAAATAAATCTTAGTTTTTAAGGTGCCACCAGACTCCTTGTTTTAGTGTAAAAAAAGAACACACTCAGGCGGTGGAGGGACGTTGTTTGGGGGGACCAGATGGAGACACAGGGTCCTGTGGAGTGTCTGAAGAAGCTTGGCATGTTTAGACTATCAATAAGGGAGGGTAAGCCTTTAGGTAAGTTAGACATGCATGCATGTATGTTGTTTTAAAATCCCTTTTCTCTAAATGCTTTTTACTTACTGTTAAAATAAACAATACTTTGGTTGTAAGAAGATTGTCTGGTCACTACACATACTACTGATCACAGACTCCTGAAGGGAAGAACCACAGATACTAAACCCAGTCAAACTTGCAGGATAAGTGTGATTGATATACAGGGTACTGTAGTGTAGCCTAAGACCTGGTCTAAGAGTGAGAGAAATTCAGAATTTATCCTGGAATAGGTAAAGGCACAAGGCCTGACACAAGGGAGGGTGTGCTGAGTGAGACCAGAAGGGGGTCAGATGCTGCTAGCCCTGTGATGAGGACAATGATTTCATGGTTACAGCAGTTGAAGGCTGCCCTGGAGAACTGGATTCTATCTCTGCCTCTGAGTTCCTCTCTGATGTTGGGCAAGTCACTTAAACCAGGCTTTTTACAGATGGTCACTGTTTCTCATTTTCTGGGTGCCCAACTTGAGACACTTGGGACCTGATTTTCAGAAATGCTGAGCATTGACAACTGCAAGTGAAGTAATCAAATGGCAGCTGTGCTTTGAACATATAAAGGGCTACATAATGCCAAGTACTCTGAAATGTCAGGGCTTAGGGTGACTCACATTGGGGACCCAAAAATTGGTGGACACTTGAAAAGTTTGGTCTTAATTTTTCTGTGCCTCAGTTCTTCATGTGTAAATTGGGGATGATTCCAATTTACCTCACAGGAGTGGCTGAGAAAACTAATGTTATGAGTACTCAGATACTATGGTAATAAGTACCCATGATGAGAAAAGTCCACAAGGAAATTAATAATTCTGTCTTCAGAGCAGGGTTTGAATAGTGTTCAGTAAATAAGGCAACTTTATTTCTGACATTTCCTAATTTTTGGGTGCTTGACTTTGCAGCCTTAATAATGTTCTAACAACATAGTGTTTTGGGTTTAGTTTTTAGGTAACTCTTAACTTTAAAAAAAAGCAAACTGAAAAAAACAAATTCCATCCAGTGTCATCCTATTGCCATAAGGGTCACATTAGCAGGATTGTGTCAGGAGAGAGCTCCTTCCCCTAAGCCTGAGGACTAGCCACCCCAGGCTCCTGGCAAAGTAATGAGCTCAGCTGGGTTGCAGTAGGACCACCTCATTGGTTGGTCTGCCTGATTGTCTCCAGGGAGCCAGGAGGATTGCTTTTAAGCCCAGTGGTAGGTCAATGGCAGCTCTATGTGTATACCCACAGATGTGATCAATCTTGTGCCAGCCTGGCTCACAGTTTTGCTTCAGTCTGCTCTAGCCCTGCTTCCCTGCTTGCTTCTGACTCCAGCTCCGACCCTCTGCTTGACCCCAGCTCCTCTCCTGATTACTGGCTCTGACTCTTGACGCCTGGCCCCAGCTCTAACTACTAGGCATGACTGCCCATGCCCCAGTGGTGACATGTTGAGCAGCCCAAAAGAACCTGAGTTAACTGCTAGGATGGACCCCATTAAAGCCAACATCTCCTTGGCAGAGCTAGTGGACACCTTGAAGAATCTACAGACTCAGCTCAATGCCCTGCAGGGGCAGAATGTCACCTTGCAAATTCAGGTTGTGTCACCTGTGACCCAGACCTATGGAGGACTTGAAGAGACCTTTACCCAACAAGCCTGATGGTGACTGGGGGATGTTCTATGGGTTTCTAAACCAGTGTCATCTCCTGTTCCTACTGTGGCTGCAGACATTTCCTACCAACAAGGTCAAGGCAGCACTTATTAGCTTGCAGACCGACTGGCCATTGACCTGGGCCTCCCCAGTCCTGGAAAAGTCCATTCCCCTCTTGAAGCAGTTTGAAGAATTAGTCCAAGTCACGTTGGTGATTTTTTTGTGACGCAGACCACTTGTGCAGGGCAGAGGCTGCAGTCTGGACCCTAAGGCAGAGATAGCCGATAATTATGCTGCTGACTTCCAGAACCTAGTGCCAGATACAGAACGGAATGAGGCTGCTCAGTGCCGTCATTTTTGGCACGGTCTTAATGATGACATTAAGGATGAGGTGGCTCAGGTAGGGCCTCTGGCTGCCCTGGACACTTTTACTGATCTGTGTGTGATAGGGTGTCCACTCACACAGGACTGGAAGGGATTAAGGTGGCCAGGTAGGCCTATTAACTCCACAAACTGCATCTAGAGGAAGAGGTAGGGAGCAGGGAATTGATTGCAAACAGGTTCAGCAGTGCAGGAATAGGTGAGGCCTATAAAGCCAGGAAGCTGGCAACAGACAGGAGCTGCTGCTGGGAAAGGGCAGTCACTCCCTGGGAAGAGGGAGGGAGGGAGGGTTTGGAGCTGGTCCATCCAGAGTAAGGCTGGGGAACCAGGAGTGGTAGCCAGCAGTTCACAGAGAGAGCAGTGAGGGCTGGGAGAGTAAAGCCAGAAGTGCTGGGTTGAGGGTCCCTGGATTGGAACCTGAAGTAGAGGGCAGGCCCGGGTTCCCCTAGCAGCCACTGGAGTGGCACCTGAGGCAGTGATGGGAAGACTGCCTAGGACTGCTGAAGGAAAGACTTTGATATACCCTGGAAGGGGAAAAAGCTAAATGACGTAGCTGGAGGGCTGAGTCACGAAGAGGATGCTGCGGTTCCTGGGATGAGAGAGGAGCTGCAGACCTGAGAGAGAGAGAGGGTATGATGGCTTGCGACCCCGGGAAGGGGCATCTGCCTCAAGAGCGAATCCCAAGAGCGACCAAACAAGCAGTGAGTGACACTGTACATTAACAACTGCCTTTCATTGATCTGTGCATTCAAACTGACAAATACTGCCAAGAAAGAAAGAGGATGCTCTGAGTTCTGCAGATTTTGATAGTCAATCTCCTGTGCCCACCTCACAGACTGAACCCATGCACATCAATATGGCCTAAACACTCTTTCTGAAGGGGAGAAGTCTCAACAGTGAGTCGGGGTGGGAGGTGTCCCTGTCCATATTGTGGACAGATAGGGCATTACATTTCATTCTACTCATGGAAGGGCAGACTCACCTCTTGATAAGGAAACATACCAGCCACACTAGAGGAGTCTGGGCGAGACCGGTTTTCCTCCACTCAGGAGCTCTTGTAACATCCAGTGGCCAACATCCCTCCAGCTTCTGTTTTGTCTGACCATGCAGAAGGTCAGTGTAGAAGTGCTAGTCAATTCCAGCTTCTCTAGGAACTTTATAGACATGAAGTTTGCCTGAGCACAAGGGATCCTGACACATAGCAATGCTGTTCCTGACCTTGTGGAATCTGTTGATGGGGCCCTCCTCTCATCTAGCTTGTCATGCAAGAGATGGCACCCTCGGAAGTCACAACCCTTCAGGGTCATTTTGAAACCCTTCAGTTTGGCTTAGTTTGCTCTCTGCATTTCTCAGTCACTTTTGGCATCTCATGGCTCACTAGACAAGATCCATCTATTCACTAGGGAATAGGCATGGTCCATTTTTGCTTGGCATTCTTTTTTCCTGGAACCCAGTTCTGTGATGGAGGCCATTTGTAGTTTAAACCCAAAGAAAGCCAGCACCCCTGTGGATCTTGGAACAGAGGAGGATCAAGTCAGCAGAACCTCTGTCAGCACCTGCAGCTCCCCTGGTGGCCCCAGCTGTACTAACAAAGTACAGGGATCTGGCAGATGTCTTCAGTAAGAAGACTGATATATTGCCAATATGATTGCCCTATTGACCTCCAGCCAGGAGCTGAGGTTCCTTTTGGATGTATCTATTCCCTCTCAGAGCCTGAGCTGCAGGTGCACCAAGAATACCTTCGAGAGAATCTGGAAAAGGGGTTCACCTGCACATCTATGTCCCTGGCAGGAGCACTAGTTTTTTTTTGGCCAAAAAGATGGCTCCCTGTGCCCTGGGGTAGACTATTGAGCCTTGAATAAGATAACCATCCAGAATCGATGTACTTTATCACTCATCAGTGAGCTCTTTGAGAAACTTTGTTCTGCTAAGATCTTTATGAAGCTGGACCTCCATGGAGCTTAAATCTGGCCCGTATTTGGGAAGGGGGTGCATGGAAGACTGCCTACTGCACCTGATATGGGCACTTTGAGTACTTGGTAATGCTCTTTGGATTGTGCAGTGGCCTTGATACATTTAGAGACATGTTGGATCGGTTCACCATGATTTGCCTTGATATCCTTGTCCTATCAGAGAACCAGGTCCTCCACGACTAACGTGTGCCATGTCTTGGAAAGCAGTAAGACGGTTCTGTTGGAGGCTAAGTTAGAGAAATGTGATTTCATCCAGAACACAATCAGTTCCTGGGATACATTATGTCACCTGAAGGGCTGACTATGGATCCACATAAGATATCTACTGTCTCTGAGTGGGAAGCTCTGAGGGACCTGTGAGGGGTACAGTGATTCCTCTGTTTCGCCAACTTTTATTGGCATTTTATCAAAGGATTTTCCTACCTGATAGCTCCTACGAGGCACCTCTCTGGAAAGGAATCTGATTTACCTGGTCTCCTTTGACCAACTACAGAGAGCTTTCACTGTGGCTCCCATCCAGATCCCCCCAACCTCAAGTCACTGTGGAGGCCGATGCATTAGATTTTGCCATTGGAGCCTGTGACCCTGTCAGCATCCCACTGCGAGAGGGCAAGGAGCTCACTGGTATCTGGTAGTGCAGCGGTTCTCAACTTGGGGTCCATGGCCCCCGGGGAGTCTGCAAGTCCTTTCAGAGGGGCTGCAGCTGAAACCCAGTGCCCCAAGCCCCAGTGCTGATGCTGGGAGCGATGCAGGGCTGAAGGCGGTGCTGTCCTCCCCAGCCGAGAGCAGCATGGGGCTGAAGCCAGGAGCATTGGTGCCCCCCCAAAGTGGGAGCTGCAGTGGGAGCCCCTGCACCCGTACACAATCCCTAGCTACCCTGCCTGCTTCCTGAGCTACCCCCCTGCCTGCACACAGCCCCTAGCTATCCCCTGCCTGCACCCTTAGCTACTCCCCTGCCTGCACACAGCCCCTAGCTACTCCCTGCCTGCTCTCTGAGCTACTCCCCTGCCTGCACACATCCCCTAGCTACTCCCCTGCCTGCACCCTGAGCTACTCCCCTGCCTGCACACAGCCCCTAGCTACCCCCTGCCTGCACCCTGAGCTACTCCCCTGCCTGCACACACCCCCTACCTACTCCCCTGTCTGCACCCTGAGCTACCCCCCTGCCTGCACACAGCCCCTAGCTACCCCCTGCCTGCACCCTGAGCTACTCCCCTGCCTGCACACACCCCCTAGCTACTCCCCTGCCTGCACCCTGAGCTACTCCCCTCATTTCACACAGCCCCTTGCTACCCCCTCTCTACAGGGCATTCAGCCCTGGGCCTCCCTCTTCAATGACTCAGGGACACCCGTGCCCTTTAGTCTCAAAAGGTTTCCCGCCACCAGTTCCCAACTATATACAGGCGTCACAGCTACTTTGCCTACAACAGGCCTGGCCAGAAATAGACTAGGGCCTGGTCTACACTACGCGTTTAAACTGAATTTAGCAGCGTTATACCAATTTAACCCTGCACCCGTCCACACAATGAGGCCCTTTATATCGATATAAAGGGCTCTTTAAACCGGTTTCTGTACTCCTCCCCGACGAGAGGAGTAGCGCTGAAATCGGTATTGCCATGTCGGATTAGGGTTAGTGTGGCCGCAAATCGATGGTATTGGCCTCTGGGCGGTATCCCACAGTGCACCATTGTGACCGCTCTGGACAGCAATCTGAACTCGGATGCACTGGCCAGGTAGACAGGAAAAGCCCCGCGAACTTTTGAATTTCATTTCCTGTTTGCCCAGCGTGGGGCTCTGATCAGCACGGGTGGCAATGCAGTCCCAAATCCAAAAAGAGCTCCAGCATGGACCGTATGGGAGATACTGGATCTGATCGCTGTATGGGGAGACAAATCTGTTCTATCAGAGCTCCGTTCCAGAAGACGAAATGACAAAGCATTTGAAAAAATCTCCAGGCTATGATAGACAGAGGCCACAGCAGGGTCTCAGCACAGTGCTGTGTGAGAAGCGTAACGGAAAGCCAAAGAATCAAATGGACGCTCATGGAGGGAGGGAGGGGGTACTGAGGACTCCAGCTATCCCACAGTCCCCGCAGTCTCCAAAAAGCATTTGCATTCTTGGCTGGGCTCCAAGTGCCTGAAGGGTCAAAAACATTTTCCCGGGTGTTTCAGGGTGTATGTCGTCAATTTACACCCTTCACCCCCCCACCCCGAAAGAAAAGGGGAAAAAATCGTTTCTCACCTTTTTTCAATGTCACCCTATGTCTACTGCATGCTGCTGGTAGACGGGGTGCTGGAGAGCTAAACAGCAGCATCCTCTCCCCTCCCTGGTGGCAGATGGTACAGTACAGAAGGACTGGTATCCGTTCTCGTCATCAGCCCATGAGTGCTCCTGGCTGGCCTCGGTGAGGTCGGCCGAGGGCGCCTGGGTAAAAATAGGAATGACTCCTGGTCATTCCCAGCAGATGGTACAGAACGGCTGGTAACCGTCCTCATCATAGCAACTGGGGGCTGAGCTCCATCAGCCCCCCCCCATCATGTATAAAGAAAAGATTCTGTATTGCCTGGACTATCAAAGCAGCGGAAGGCTGGTCTCCTCTCCCCCCCACCCTTTAATGTCCTGCCTGGACTATCATAGCAGCTGGAGGCTTCCTCCCCCTCATTTTATCTCACTAAAAAGTCTGTGTTTCTTATTCCAGCATTCTTTATTACTTCATCACACAAATGGGGGGACACTGCCACGGTAGCCCAGGAGGGTTGGGGGAGGAGGGAAGCAACGAGTGGGGTTGTTGCAGGGGCACCCCCTAGAATGGCATGCAGCTCATCATTTCTGCGGGATCTCTGGGACTCTGACACGGAGCGGCTGTGCTCACTGGTTCTCTAGTACACTTGCCCCATATTCTGGGCAGGACTGACTCTATTTTTAGACAAAACATTTTTGCCTATGCCCCCCGGCCGACCTCACCGAGGCCAGCCAGGAGCACCCATGATAGCAGCAGACGGTACAGAACGACTGATAACCGTCATCTCATCGCCAATTTACAATGGCATGGTAGACGGTACAATATGACTGGTAACCATCTCTGCTATCTTGCAAAGGCAAATGAATGCTGTTGTGTAGCAGTGCAGTACCGCATCTGTCAGCAGCATCCAGTACACATACGGTGACATGACAAAAGGCAAAACGGGCTCCATGATTGCTATGCTATGGCGTCTGCCAGGGCAATCCAGGGAAAAAGGGCACGAAATGATTGTCTGCAATTGCTTTCCCGGAGGAAGGATTGAATGACGACATTTACCCAGAATCACCCGCGACACTGTTTTTGCATTGGGATCTCAACCCAGAATTCCAGTGGGCAGGGGAGACTGCAGGAACTATGGGATAGCTACGGGATAGCTACTCACAGTGCAACGCTCCGGAAATCGACACTAGCCTCGGTACATGGACGCACACCGCCGAATTAATGTGCTTAGTGTGGCCGCGTGCACTCGACTTTATACAATCTGTTTTACAAAACCGGTTTATGTAAAATCGGAATAATCCCGTAGTGTAGACATACCCTTTGAGGCTCCCACCTCCTTCTGTGCCTGACCTTTCTCTTTCTCTTTCCCTTCCCCCCTCTTCTCTGGCTTCCCCCCAGCCTTTATAGCTCCGGGTTAATGAAGCTGGCAGGTGTGGCCAGTTACTAGGCAAGCACAAGGCTATTCACCCAGCCCCAATCCATTCCCCTTGATTGGGGCTGGAGTGGCAGGAGCTGATTAAGGAATTCTCCACCAGCACCCTGCCACAGCCTCCATGGGGGCAATAGAGCATGGTGCGGGGGTGGGGGGGGGGTCGGTCCCTGGAGCCAGGGGCCGGCCAGGGGCATAGCAGGGGCAGCCCTGCTCCACCCAGTGTGAGGGCACTATTTACAAACCGGCAGTTACCAGACGCATAATGGCCTGCCTGGCCCTGTGCTGCTACCACGCCCCTTCCCCTTGGGGGGAGGGCCTATGCCGTGCCACACACCCCCTGCCCAACACCGGAACACCCCCCCTGATTCCCTATGGCCAGAGCCCCCTCGGACCTGCTATGCCCAGCGCCCCACCCCTAGATCCTACCACAAATGCACAGCGCCGTGCACACCACCACCGCCCCTACCCAGCACCCCCTGCTCACAGCCCCACCACAACTGTCCAGCACCCCACACAGAACCGTCCACTCTCTAGTGCCCCAACACACAGAGATCTTCCCCACCCTGTCACAGCCCAGCAGCACCCCCCAAGGCCCTCCAGAGACCCACTCCCCCACACCCTGCCTCCCGGCCACACTCACAGGCTCTCTGGGAGGTGACTGTGTCTGCCGGGCTGAGCTGGCAGTGCAGCCAGGGCTGGTCCCTCAGGACCCACTTTTCTGGAGGGGCCAGTCAAGCCCTCCATACTGTTCCCAACCCCCAACTGGCTGAGACTGGCCAGGCTTCTGCACCAGTCTCAGGTAGCTCACCTCCGGGGAGACAGGTGGGGCCCCACAGATGGGAAGCAGATACTTCCTGTGGCCGCACTGGGATCTGGCCAGGAGGCAGAGAGAAGCTGGCGGGTGGGGCCAATGGATGGAGACCGAGAGGAGTAAGTGGTGGGTGGGGTGCGGGGGAGCCGGTGGGCTGGCACGATCTCAGGGCACAGTGGAGGTGGCGCTGCCTCCCTGGACCCCGCTGTGCAGAGCTGGCTCAAGCCCTGCCAGCTCTTGCCCCCTTCCCCCCAAATAGAAGTAAAACTATGCCTATGCCCAAGGGTACCCCCCGGCCAAGAGCCCCGAGTTCCCCCTCCATCCCCATTGGTCCCTGGCATTTTTATAGCATGTTGATGGGGGGTTCAGCAAGAAAAAGGTTGAGAACCCATGGTAGTGAGTTTCAGCTGGCCTGACAAGTTCACTCTACTCTAATTTGTTGTCATAAATCGTATCTGAGATGTGTCGTGTAAGGTATCATTGGAAAACTAATAACACACTGAGCAGTAGTATTCTTGTGGGGGATATCTGTGGTAAACTCCCAAGGGACTATACAAAGATGAAGGATATGTGAAACTTTTAAATTTATTTACCAGACAAGGCTGGAAACTGGGTAAACAGGTTTCTCCCAGACAAAGAATTTGGCAGATACCTCCAGCCAGATGTCATCAGAGTTAATTAGCAATCATGGGTCAAGTGATTTTAGCAAATACCAGCAGGGGAAGAAGCCAGTACAGAATTCTGTTCACTAGCAGACTCCATGTCTTCTCCACAGCTTGAATGAACTTTACTTTTGGGGGAGCAATCTTCAGAAGATTCCATTTCAAAGCTTCACTGGACTATAAAAGGGAAGAGCAAAGAGCCCCAAGTTGTCTTTCACCTAAGAAGACAAAGGAACCGAGCACTTTGGACTTTGTGGGAGATCGTGACTAGAAGGGTGCTTTGCCATCTTTCAGGAAAAGGTAGTGTGATAAAAATCGTACCTTGAACTAAGTCTGTAGTTTTGTTAAGTCACACTCTTACTTTTATTTGCTTGTTACCATTTCTAACTCTCTCCTTTATACTTGAACTCACTTAAAATCCTATCTCCTTAAACTTGTTTTTACTTTTAATCTAAACCAACCCCATGCTGTTTGAATTGAAGTGATTGTTAGCACCAGGTAAAGTAATAAGCTGTGTATTTTGTCCCTGTAGAGGAGCAAATAAACCTTATTATTCCTCCGAATGGTCCAGGAAGGGGCTGGACACTGCAGAGCACATGCTTTTGGGAAAATTTGGGTCATGTGTGTGTGTGTTGGGGTCATCTTGCCAGGTGTAACCAAAAAGCTGGTGGATAACAGAGTATGGGTGGTGGGTAACTGTGATGGCATGTCCACCCCACACAGGACTGGAAGGGGTTAAGGTAGCCATGTAGACCTATTAACTCCATAGGCTGCATCTGGAGGAAGAGGCAGGGAGCAGGGAATTGATTGCAAACAGGTTCAGCTGTGCAGGAATAGGTGGGGCCTATAAAGCTAGGAACCTGGCAACAGACAGGGCTGCTGCTGGGAAAGGGCAGTCACTCCCTGGGGAGAGGGAGGAGGGTTTGGAACTGGTCCACCCAGAGTAAGGAGGGGAACCGGGAGTGGTAGGAAGCAGTCCAGGGAAAGATCAGTGAGGACTGGGAGAGTAGAGCCCAGAACTGCTGGGTTGAGGATCCCTGGACTGGAACCTGGAGTAGAGGGCAGGCCCAGGTTCCCCTATCCACCACTAGGGAAGTGGCACTGGCAGGGCAGTGAACTGAAAGACTGCCTGGGTCACTGTGGCAGTGTATTGAAGGACTGTACTCCAGAAGTGGGGGGAACGCTGAATGACCTGGCCAGAGGGCCGAGTCATGAAGAGGAGATTGTGGTTCTTGGAACGAGAGAGGGCCTGCAGACCAGAGAGAGAGATGGAGTGACTGTGTGCGACCGCAGGAAGGGTGCATTAACCTCAAGAGCTAATCCCCAGAGTGACCAGGAGGAGGCGCCAGACAAGCAGTGAGTGGAGCTCCCTGTGACAGTAACAAGCAGGTTGCTGGACCACTTCTGCTTATCACATAGACACACAGTGCATGCTTGTATGCTGGCTGGGAGCATCCAGACAAGGGAGCTACAGCAGCAGAATATTTTAAGGCACCAAGGGTTACAATGCATCTAGGGTTATTTAATCCTGCCATGAGTCCAGGGGACTGGACTAAATGACCTCTCGAGGTCCTTAACAGTCCTATGATTCTAAGGCAAGTGAGGACACAAGCCCTCACTGATCTGGATTGCACTCCAAAGTTTGACAGCCGTACTGACGCATCAAATGGGTCCACATAATCCACTCCACCCACATGCTTTTTATTCATGAAATTAACTCTGGCAGAAAGGAAGTATGACATTTGTGGTATCAAGGCAGCCTTTGAAGAGTGACATCACCCTCTGGAAGGAACCTGGTTCCCAGTTCAAGTCCTTAATGTCCACAAGAACTTGGAATATCTCTGCACATCCTGAAACTTAAATCAGCACCAGATTTGTCACTATTTGTCCCCTGATGTGAGTTTGTTATGATTTACCACCCGAGTGTTAGAAATGGAAAGGTGGAGCTCAGCCCGCAAAGATGAGTACATTGAATCCCACACAGACCCTCTTTTGGCAGTCCTTCAACCATCCAGCTTTCCCAGTAGAATGGTAGATGAGAGCCTAATGTCCATCATTTGCTACCTGGATCTGCCAGGCCATGGACAATACAGATACCTAGCCCAGTTCAGGTTTCCAGTTACAGAATGGGATTCTCTACCATGGGTAAGGATACTGTTTAGTCATGGAAACCATGGATTCCGTGACTTTAACGGATCTCTGTGACTTCTTTGGCATCAGCCCCTGCTGCAGCTGGCTGCGGGCAAGGTCGGGGCCGGAACTGTCACCCCAATCCCCAGCAGCCATGGCTGTTGCTTTCAAGGGCTGCAGCTTGGGCTGGAGCTGAAGCCAGAGTTATAGCTGCATGCCCCCCTGGCAGTGACAGGGGGTATCAGCCTGGAGTGGGGCTCAAGCTGTCATTCCCCCTCCCCCAGCAGTTAGCTTCTTCTCTCCAACAGTTTTTAGTAAAAGTCATGGACAGTTTACAGGCTTCCATAAATTTTTGTTTATTGCCCATGACCTGTCCATGACTTTTACTTAAAATTGTTAGGATATGTAAGGGTTAAGTAGAGACCTGGGAAACCACTGGTGTGCTGACAAAGTGCCATCCTTCTCCCTTCCCTTCTGCTTGTTAAGGATTGATAAACGTTGCAGCTGCATAAGTAATGTGGGTGTCTAAAGAATACCCTTTGTGTAAAGAAGTGTTATCTCCCCCTCCCTTCCTTTCCCGGCTACATAAAGGAGCTCAGAGTCATGGCCTCTTCCTCCCTTCCCTGTGAACTGCTGATCAAGGGAATTTGTGGCTGCAATTACCGCAAAGAAATGTATCTTCAAGGTAAAAATGTCTCTAGAATATGCTTAATACTGTAAACAGTAAACAGGGGTGGGGATAATTTATATTCAGCATATAGCTATTAATATTCATTGTATGGGTGGTCATATTACTCAATAAGGGTTTTGGGGGTGTTGTAGTAAATGTAGGTGTTTACATATTAACTTAGAGAAAAGAGTGTGATGTGATTAACTCAGTGCTTACTCAACAATTGGGTCGATGGGAACAAGTACTGCAATAAAGAAGCCAGTCTACTCAATCCGCCTCTGGGACAGCCTGCTCATTCTCTAAGAAAAATAACCATGGAAAAATCTTAACCTTAACTATGAGGAATGCATTTATGTCCCTAATGGTCTTCCTGAACTCGAAGTCCTGACACTTTGTCACAATACACGGCTCTGGGTCACTTTGGTCAAACTAAAACGTGGAGCTTAGCTTCATGGAACTTCTAGTGGCTGGGTGTGCAGTCTTTTGTCAAGAAATATGTTGGCTCTTGTGACCTTTGCTCCTGAATGAAGAACCCATGCATGACTTCATTTGGCCTCTTCCAGCTGCTGCCCACCCCATCCCAGCCCTGGTGGACTGTGTCTCTGGACTTCATTGTGGATTTGCCTCATTCCCATCATTGCATGGTGGTCCTATATGCAGTCAATCTTATGAGCAACATGGCACACTTTGTTCCTTTTCTTCTGCTGCCTTGGAGACAACCTGCCTCTTTTGAGAACATGTCTTCTGGCTCCGTGGACTTCCAACCAGAACTGTATCAGATTGAGGGCTCTGCCCATCAGGGCCAGCAGGCTGTACATATCCTTATCATGGGGGACGTGCTCTGATTGTCAACCAGAAACCTCCGGTCAATCCGATTGACAGCCAAGTTAGACCATCATTATATAGGTTCATTGAAGATCATGGAGCAAATCAACCTATTGACGTTCAAACTGCAGCTACTAGAGTCAAAGAAAACTCCTGTGGAATTCCACATTTCTCTCCAAAAACCTTATGTAAAAACCTATTCCTTGGTCTGCCCAACCCACCACCGCCATCTGTAGTGGTCCAAGGACAAGAGGAATACCTAGTTTGGCAGATTCTGGGCTCCAGATGAATTGCAGGTTAGGTTTCATTACCTAATGGATTGTGAAGGCTGTGGTCCTGATAACTGGTCATGGGAGCTGTGGGGAGTGTCCAGGCACCAGGTCTACTGCAGGACTTCCATTGAGCTCATCCTGAAAAGCCTGAGCTGAGGGCCCCTAGAAGGTGTCCGTGAAGGTTGAGCTCCTTCAGCTGAACCCGAGGATGAGCCTTCAGGCAGATTAATGAGCTCCACTGGGTTGCAGTAGGGCTGCCTGATTGACTGAAGGGAGCCAGTGGCCTGCTTTTAAGCTCAGCAGCAGCTGCAGCAGGTTGCTGGCTGCTGAACGCTTATGCCCACAAGTCCTAGCATTCCTGTGCCTGCCCTATTTCTAGTCTTGTTCTCAGCCTCATTCCTGTTCTGCTCCAGTCCTGTTTGCTCCTGGGTCTGACCCTCTACTTGACTCCTTGATCCTGACCCCTGCTCCACCCACTAGGTTTGGTCATGCATGTCCTGGTCATGATATGTTGCCTCTTGAGCTAATGAAATCACTGATAGCACTAGGAAGTTGTCTTCTGTGTGGACAAACACTAGCCAGGGAGGGGACACTTTGCCACTGGGTTTGACAGGTATTTGCTGACAACAGAGGAATGGTGAGACTTGGGAGTCTTGGATTCTGTGCTGACTCTGAAGGCGATCTGCTGCCTATTCTCCCTCAAGTGTGACACCTTCAGCCCCATTCCTTCAGTCTCTCCCTGGTCCAGTGCTCTCTCTTCCCAACTTCTGTCTTCTTGTCCCAGTCCCATTCTCTTCCCCTAGCTGGTCCCAGTCGTCACTCCTCAGGTTTCTCATCCCAGTCCCAGTCTCTTTGCCCAGCAAGTCCTAATATCACCATTCTGGACTCCCTGTCCCAGTCCCTGTCTTTGCACTCAGCCAATCCTAGTTCTCCCCTACGCTGAGGCTTCTCCCTCTTCCCTCTACCCCCTGCCTCCATTGGCTCCCAGTCCCACCTCCACTTTCCCTCCCTGGTTCCCAATCCCAGTCTCTGCTACACCATCTCCCAGTCCCAGTTTCTGTCTCCTTCGCCCCTACTAGCCTCCAATCCCAGGCTCCCGTCCCAGTATCTCCAGGCTGCTTACCCCAATCTATTTCTCTCTTCAGCTCCCTTCCAGGTTTGCCTCTTATTTCCTCTGCAGTCAAATCAGGCAGCTTCTTCCTCCCTGCTACCTGGGCCTGGAGTGGGAGGAGAAGCATTGAGGGCACAGAAGAGACAGGCTCCCTTCTGTCAGTTCTGGTGCCCAGCCCAAGCATAGCCCACAGTAGCCAAGAGCTGCAATGTAGGAAAAGTTCAGGGGAATGAAGCTGCAAAGCTTCAGCAAGTCTCTCCTAAATATGTTCAAGCTATGATTTTTCAAAGGCTTGGCTAAATGTGGGTGGATTTTAATGGGGAAAACAAAAGGCACATCTCTGGTACAAGGGCCACCTCCTGCCAAATTTCAAGTCATTTTCTCTAAAATTACATGCATGCTACCGCTTTTCAAAGGTAGTCACCTGAAATTTTTAACATTGGAAAAATGTTGGTTTTGTTCTCAAGAACAGCCAAACTGCTTTCACTAAACTTTTCTCAAAGAACTGTGTCTGAAGCAAATCCCCAGCATGGGAAATCTGAGCCCAAATGGTAAATGTTTGGCAAAGTTATAATACTGAAAGTAAGGTCTGTAGTGGACATGCCAGACAACCTAATAATAAGTCATGCTACTAACCCAACCTATAATTAATGCCAAACAGAAGACTACATTTCATTTTTAATTTTTGTTTTATACCTCACTTTGTGTTCCTTGAAATAAATGTCCTCCTTTTTTTTGTGCAAGGCTGGGGAAACTGAGACTTTGCTTATGCTCTTTCTCTGTGTCTTGGTGCTAAAACAGAATTGACTAGAATTTTGGTTTCTGAAGTTCCATAACTCATGCTGCAATTGATAATTGTTGAATGGGAGTTTTGTAAAAGTGTGCCGGAAGACCGTTATATTTTAATCTATAAAACTATGTGTACATATACCATATTTTTAAAACCTGTACAAATAATATGAACTAGGGTCAATGGTGTCTAATCCCCCTCTCCCCTCCCCCCCCAGGCCTCAATTGTACCATAAAAGCAAAACTGCCCCTTATACTCTCCTATATCCTTTAACAAAAGCCTGAGAAGGTATGAAAGTCAGCTCACTTTAGCCTTCTCTACAGTATGAAAAGTATTCATTGGTGACAATGGGCATCAGCAATATGGGCAGCTAAAACAGATGGCTGCAAGTGTCTCCACAAGCAACCATGTTCAGCACCAGCTCAGCTATAACCTTTGGAAGCAAACAGTAACTGTCATGTAGACAAGGCTTTGAGCTCTGCACCAAATGGGGAAAGTCAACTTCAGAGTTGAGAGCACCCTAGTGAGGCTGCCTAACCTCCAGAAGTTCACATGTAGGGATTTTGAGCTCCACTTGCAGTGATAAACATGCAGTGAGGTAGTCTCAGGTAGTCAGGACCTGCTCTGTATAGGCCTTTATAGATCAATGTTGCCACCTGGAATTGCACTGTTTGGCAAACAGGAAGTCAGAGACAGAGGCCGAAATACAGTTAACTTGACCAAACTGCATTAGTGTTCTGCACTGGCTTCTCAAAGGCTTGCTCCATGTAGAGTTCATCTAATTTAGATGTCTTAAAAGCATGGATAAATGTGGTGAGGTCCACAGCCTGAGAGAAACGTTCCCCATAATGTTCTGCATTACCAGAAAAATAAAAGGAGCTTTTGTCCACCTGTGAATCTAGGAGCAATCAAAAGTGGATAAGGCTGTCATGTAACTATCAGCAGTCCCATGCTGTAAACCTCTTGAATGAAGGATCCCTCATGTACCCTTCTGATGTTTTCCCCAACCTTCCTGCATCACCTCCCCTTTTTTTGGATTGAGTTTTAGTCAGCTTTTGGTCGTCCAAACCCTTATCTCAGCAAGAAATTGAAAAAGCATGGAAGCTGCATTATCTGGGTTTGATGATGGCATTTGGCAAGGTAGAGGTTTCATTTTGCTTGTATGTTGATAGCCAGAAAGTCTTACTATTCCTCTGCAGTAGAGGTCTCATACCCACTGATTTACTCTGGGGGTGGGGAGTTCACGTGATTCCAGTTTCCTATCGGCAGATGAACAATTTCCCAAAATCACCAGTAGTGTGTAACTAAATCAAAGAGAAGCGTCCAGAGGGAATTGAGTCTAAAACCTTTATTCCCTGAATGCTCATGGGCCAACAGGCCTGGGAACTCTGATTAACGTAAACTCTAGTAACTGGAAATACCGAAGAGGGTACGTTAAAGACAGCTGAAGCTCTGGAGCAGCACTTAGGCACTGAGGAAGAACATTTTTTCCTCCTGCTGTTTTCTTTCCTGTTGTACTTGGTTTAACTTAGTTTATCTTGAGGAGTATTACTGGTCATGTTTAAAGGGAAAGGGCTAGCATATATTTGGGGAGGGAGAGAGGGCTTTCTATATACACTTTCACAATCTTTAGTGCTGTCACCAGTGTTGTAAGATATATAGCTCAAGATGGCATATGTAATCCTATAGTCAGCTTTTACTTGCCAAGAACAGTATCCTCCCCTAACATTTATGACCTGAGTACAGTACCAGCCTTTGTATTGTCAAATTCAAGAATTCTGTTAAGACCATGAAACAAATGGATAATTTGGCAGCTGGGACAAAGAAATTGTGAACATTTTTAAGGACTGATTTTTTTTTTTAAATACCATGAGGTTCAATCAATGAATCTATTGAGAGACGATTGTTTCATAGTTTACAAAATTAGCCACGCCTTGGTGAATATTCTTAGAATTTTGAAAAACTCTCTTCCTTGGTGGACTAAATCTAAACTTTTTTTGGGATTGTAGCTATTCCTACATTGACTGAAAAGCTTTTGTTGGTACCTTTTTTTGTGTTAAAGTAAATTGTAAAGAGATTTATTTCTGCTATAACAGTTGATCTGTATTAACAATATTTAATAAGAGACTTTTGTACCATTTTTATATATATTTCTAAAGATTTTTCCTTTGAGGAAAATCTGAAAGAAAAGGTATCCATAGAACTTGCTGTTTGTCAAGTGTTTTGGAAGTCTTGTGCAATAGGACACCATTAAGGGCAATAAGAAGTATGATTAAATTGACAAAACAGTATTGTAAGTACATTTTGCATTTATCTTTGTAGATAATCCAGTATAATGGCATCTTATTGGTTTAAGTTTTCAGGAGACAATATAGTATGTATGATGTGTATGATACTAATATAATACTTGAAGTGATTAGCATAAATGCTATATTGTTGAATTAAATATCTTGTATGTCTAGCACATGAATGAGATTTGAACTTGTAAAAATGATAATTCAATTACTTCTCATGGCTGGTGCTATTGTGCACCAAGTAATAAATAAGGGCAATCTGCTATTAGATGTCTTGGAGCCTTAACTCTGTTTAAATCTACTCAGGATTATACTGTTATATCAGGGTTACACTAGATAATGGTCTGTCCTTTATAACTCTGCTTTTTTCAGTCTGATACCTGGGATTCATAGACATTTTATGTGTATTCTACTCTGCATAATGTGCATTCATTTGTCAATAATTCTTTGTGGTCCTCTGCTCACTCCTGGCCCCTAATATTTTAGTGGTTTCAAGCTGTGTAATTTGACATAGCACAAAGGCATCATGTTTGAAAACAAGTAATGCTTAAATTTAATTTTAAATGTTACATTAGTTCATTTCTATATGTGAGCAAATATTCCTTGAGAACAAAGATTTACAGATGTGTATTACTTGGATATATAATGAGTGGCTATAGTTTACATTTAAAAATAATTGCCTTGAAGATTTTTCTTACTAGAAAATACAAGAGTTAGAGTTAAAGCTTGGAACAAAATAATTACATTTTACAACTCTACTTAGAATATGAAAGTCAGTTTTTAAAAACGCTTTTCAGAAAAGGGATTGCATGACTTAGGAATGGGGTCTAGAGCCTTGACCTGTAAATGGCTAGTCTGACTCTTGCCATAACAGTCACTAAAGTTGTTAATATCTGATTGACATTTGGTAGTGTTACTTCATTTTCCAGTTGTAAGTGTCCATATTGTGACAAATATGGCAATTTCCTGCAATGTCTTTGAAATACCTTATTGTATTTAGTTTATGTATTACTATGGGCAGGGATTGTGTGTAACCTCTGTAGGGGGGAAATGCGACACTGCGTGAGGTTACAATATCTATCTTTGGGGTCCATTGACTTAAATAAATGGTTTGTGTTCTACAATTGACAACAGTGGAAGGTGATTAGGCAAATTCATTCAGGTTCTAACACCTTCAGAGAGGTACTGCCTGCCCTGTCTCATGAGTGGGACATGGGCAGTCATGTCTAGTGGTTGGAGGAGTCATACCTAATGGTCAGAGTGGGAGTCAGGCCTAGTGGTTAGAACAGGAATTGGGACCTAGAGTCAGAGCCTGAATCAGAGGCTGGGTGCCCAAGCCAAGGGTCACAGTGAGAGTTGGGAGACAGGAGTCAGAACTGGAATCCGAGGCCAGATGCCAGAGCTGAAGTCAGAGGTTAGGAATCAGAGCTGAGGGTCAGAACCGGATTACATGGAGTGAGGCAAGGCAGGAGCAGGGCTGTGTCCAAGGCAGGAGCCGGGCTGCGGACGATAAGGCACAGGAACTGTCGCAGCCATAGATGAGTGCTGTTACTGCTGAACTGTTACTGGGCGTAAGAGCTGGTCTGCTAATGATGGCTATTCCAATCAATCAGGCAGCATAGCCACTCAGGCAGCCTACTTCAAGCCAGTTGTGCTTGTTAGGTTGGCCAGAGCTGGCTCTGCTGTAGGCCCTGGTTCCTGACACCACCCACTGGAGAGGTTTACATATACTGGTTCAGACTCGATTCTCAGAGACCAGGAGACAAAGAAAGGGCTTTTGGGTCAAGAGCCTGAGTTTAACTGACTCAGGGCCTTCTTTCTGATCCAGGAAATGTACCTTCTGTCCAAGGAGGGGCCCCAATCCTTGTGGAAGGGTCGGAAAAACTTGACTTACTAGGGCCCTGTGAGATTGATGGGTGACCTCTGGCAAGCTTTTTAGCAAGCAAGTAAGTTTTCATATGCTTTTTCTGTAATGCTTTTACCTGAAGAATAAATGTGCTTGCTCAGAAAAGGCTGGATAGTAGCTTATAACTGTGGGCAACACAGTGGTCATAGCCTTTGGAGAGTAAGCAAAGTGTAGACGCTGGTCTGTTGAGGCAGTGTGGCTTGCTGGAGATATTGCATTATAATCTAGGAAGTGGTGCAGCCTTAAAACCCCACTCAAGAGGGAGTGAGATGCGGGTCTCTGTCCAAGAGAGATGACAGTTAGGAGCTGGGAGCCTAAAGTGGGTGCCCTTGGTGGACCACGAAGGGAGAATAAAAGTGCAGTTACCCTGATACTTGGTGTTCTGACTCCAGTTTCCAGTCATAAGTAGCCCTATCACAAAAAACCACCATCACAACAGGCATAAATTGGCACTACGCTAGCAATCTCAGTAGACAAGCCAAAAACTGAATGGACATGATGACTGAGCTACTCTTCCACTGACCTGCTATATGACCTTGGGCAAATCACTTCTGTGCCTCTCTCTTCCCAACCTTTCTTTTATCTAATTAGATTGTCAGCTCTTTGTGGCAGGGAATGTCTTTCCGTATGAATCTGTGCTGCAGTCGCAATTCAGTCACAGTAGCACAAGTGTACAGGCCCACTCGGGACCTGGGTATGTATTCTAGCCTGTGCTGTTGCCCTGCTGCTGAGTCTTCACTGCTATTGTTATTCAGGCTAACTAGATCACAGCTAGTTTGTGTATGTCTACACATACTGCAGTCACACCTCTAATTGCAATGTAGACATAGCCTATATGTTTATGATGTGCCTAGCACAATGGAGCCCTGATCTCAGCTGGGACCTCTAGGTGCTAATAGAATACAAATAATAATTAATAATATTAGGGATCTTAAGTATTAACTGAATTCCTTTCTTCTACAAAAATGCAAATGATTCTGTCTGGTTAAATTTTGGTCTGTGCAGTAGTGAAGAAAACTAATTTAAAACTCTCTTCAGTGACTGAATACATGGACAATCTAAGAGCCCTCCACTTTAAAAAGCAAAAACAAAAAAACCCTGTCTGTTCTTGGTAGACACTGATCAGAGTAGTGAAAGGTTCACTCAATGGTGAAAACTTATCCCTTGGGAATAGGGTTTGCTAACAAGTGCTGTTGGTATTAAGTTGAGCACCAAAAAGAAAGAGGCCTTGTTTCAAAAGCTTGTTTCTTCAAATGGGCTGAAGAACTATCTTCAAGCTATTTATAAACGTCTTAAATATATTTCTTTATTGTTGGTGATTATTGGTCAGTACAATATCTGCTCTCCAGTTCTTCCATCAAGCTTTTTAAAAACTTGCCTTTTGTTTGGTATGTTTCAGTACAACACAAAGGGGAATATTGGCTCAACTAATATGATACACATAAGTTCATATTAGTGTTAGTATTACTATAGCAGCATTCTGCCCTTGTCATAAACCTCGTAACTGATAGCACACACAATTGAAATAAATATCCTTTTTTATCCATAATGCTCATTAACAAGCTTGTATATAGTTGCTGGAGAGAAGATCTCTAACACAATAGGAAATAATTTAAATTATGTTCTTTTCGTACAGTTGGTGCTTGTCAATCCACCACTTGTTGGAGGTGGAAAGAGAGGCCCTGAAGGCATATCTTATGACAAAGAAGCAAAACACCAGATATCAATTTCCCCAATAAGTCCAGCAAGATTTTCAACCAGGAATCAGCAAACATTTCAACTTTACATAGTCAGTTGCATGTAAGCACCCTAGGAATGTGATTAACCTATTTTTTCTGAAGTTTCAACACCAAAAAGAAGGTAGCAGTCTTAGTCGAATAATGAAAATGATCAGATAAGAAACTAATATTTTGAACTGTAAAGTTTGTTGTAGCATTGTGTTGAAATCTCTAATACTTTTCAGAGATGCTGAATAATCTGCATCTCCCATTGACTTCATTTGGAACTGTGGATGCTCCACAAGTCTGAAAAGTCAGTCTCTATGTATCTCAACTGAGGCAGTCAAAAATCACTAGATGCTTTTGAAAATTTTGTTGTTAATCTTATGGGCCTGTTCTTTCAAAGCATTTACAAATAACTTGACTTCAATGACTTATACTCCTGTGAGCAAAATTAAGCAGCTTCTGAAATGCTTTGTAGGATTGTGGCCTTAGAAAGATATAGTGCATTTCAAAGGTACATCATTTTAATAACTGCACTATAAGAGTGCTTTATGACTATTAAGTCAAACTATCAACCCGTGTAATTTCACTGAAGTCAGTGAAGTTACACCAGGAAAGAACTTCATCCACTGAACAGTATGTATCAGCACTTTTTTCTTTTTCTTTTCTTTTTCTTTTCTTTTCTTTTTTTAAAAAAAGAAAGTAATTTAGGCCCTTTCCTTTTGCAATACTTCACTTGTACAGGTCTTATTTTTGGTGAAAAGCTTTAGTAGAAAATATTAGCACTGAAATATAACTATTGGCAAATTGCATTAAAGAGAGTCTTGGCATTTTCTGTCAAAAGTATGCAGCAATGTTGAGTGTACGTGTCTTCAGCAAAGCTGAACAGCCTCTCTGCTGGAATGCTCCTTGGAGGAGCTCCAAGAAATGTCTTTGTAACTGCTGCATGATTTGGCAAACTGATTGTATTCAGCTTCCATAATTCCACAGGGTTAGCAGACCAGCCTTTGCAGGGGTCTGACTGATAAAGTCACAGCTCCATATTGACTGCTGTTGAGGAAACTTGCTAAAATTCCAATAGAACTTTCACCCCTCAACCTCAGAGACTTGCATTATCCAGGTGAGATTTGTTGATCAGTTGCTCCATAGATAACCGTTCCTCTTTTCAGCTTTATCTTGGCACGCAAGTTTCCCTTTATTCAGCCAGATTTGCTCTGCTAGTCTTAGAGTGAAATCCTTGAAATCAAAACATTTGGCATTAGACCTGCAGGAGTACATCTTAACTAGCAAATCAGGATACAAGACATTTTGTTTGACCTTGTTTTCAGTGTGGCGGAATGATGAAGCAATGTAGCTAGCTCAGAATTTGATTTCTTAGTATTGGTCCCTTTGCCTTTTAAGTGTAAATTCTCCTCGTCTTTGAGTCCCCAAAACTCCAACCTTTAGCCTCTTCTTTTCTCTCACTTGATCACATCCTTTGCCATGGTCCAGATTGTCCTGTCCTAAGGTAAAAACCATGGGAGGGAGTTATGGGAGAGAAAGTATTTGTGAGGTATTCTTAGTTGTAAAAGATGGCTTTTGTCTTCCTGTGGAAAAGGCTGCAAAGTCTACCCACATATCTGGCCACTTCACACTCTTCCCATTTCCCTACCCACTGCCTCTGGTCCAGCAACTTCGTGTTCCCAGTGCATTGTCTGATGGTTTTGTGTTGGGGTGGGCTCAGCTCTTTCAAATGTTTATTATTTTTTCCTGCTGCCAAAAGTTTCCTGAGAAACTGAAACAAGAGAAGGAAAATGATAATCCTTAACAGTTTATAGCTCAACCAAACCCAAACTGGATGACACGGAGAAATGAAAGGCATGCGTGTATTCCCAGGCCTGCTCTAATCAATAAAGGTACTAGAGATTCTCAGACAAAAGTTGCAAGAATTTTTTATAATGGGAAGTGTTGTATGCCTTAAATATAAGAGTTCACTCTCTGTCATCCCACCCTATAATATGCATGCATCCTTTTGTCTTTTCTTAAAAATCAGTTCCTTCAAATCCAAAATGTAATTTTATTTTTGTTCTGTGACTTCCCTTAAGTTTGTAAATATCTTGCTAGTATAGAGATTTTTGCCCAAAGCTGAATTCAGTATTTGAGGGGTGGCTGCCAACACGTAAGAGAAAGAAAACGTTTCCTCTCTACTCTGTAATGTGATGTATTTGTGTATGCTGTTCAAAACGCCACTGATTTTACAGTTGCCTTTTCACACCATCAGCTTGTATCTACTGTAAGTCGTATCAGTTGTAACATTCACATCATTGTGCCTCTTTTAGGATTATTGCTTTACAAATATCCTCCTCCCACTGAATGTGTTTCACTCAGTTACTTCCTTATTTGAGATTCCCGCTAGACTCACATCTTGGTCTTGTGCCTCTAATCCAAAAGGATGACATTTTTCCTTGGCAAGGATTTTTAATCTTGGATTACTTCACTGATAGTTATTTCTGCTATTTTATCTCAGCTTTTGTTTGGTCTCAGCATTGCTCTATGATTAACTGTTGTCCATTTACTCTTTTTTTTTTTTTTTTGTCTTGGCCTTCACTGTTTCTTGGACAAATTGCAGACTGACCATTGCTGTCTGTTTTGTTGTGGAACTCTTCAGGTATTTCATGATGTGATTTTCCAGGCTTGTTGTCAATTGTTTTAGCAGCAGCTAATGAGTGAGATGACATCAAAGTATCATACTGAGAGACTGAGGCTTTCAGCTGAAAAGTTTAGTGCAGTTTTGCCTTTCCACTTCGGTATACATTATACAATGGTACTTTAAATATGGGTATAAAAAGGTTACATTCTTCAACTGGGTAGCAAGCAGCTGTACCTGTAACACCTCTGGCTAGGCCATCTCCAAACTCAGATCCCAAATCCTTTGTAAACACTTCATTTCTTACTATGTCTACAGTAGTCATTTTCATTGCCTACAAAGAATACTTAAAAAAACTAACCACCTACAGGCCAGCTCCTGAGCTGTTGTAAATCAGCATGGTTCTGTTGAAGTCAGTGGAACTATGCTGGTATTCACCAGCTCAAGAGCTGTCCCTACATCTGCTATGTCAGGCTTCAAGGTCCACATATAGTAAGACTTCCATGTTGTATCCAGTTTCCTTCCCTCCCCAAGTTCTAGATGCAAAAAAGCTAATGAGAAGGACTCTGTAGTGCAAGTCATAATTTTAACTTTGACAGGGTGGGTTCCCAGAGCCAAGAGCCTTAACTGATTATTATCTAGGATTGTGTTTCATTCTTGAATCTTGGCAACACTGGAGAGCAATCCTGGAGAAATATCTGTTTTACTACTCACATTGCAGGTTTTTAAAGCGTTTTGCTGCTTTCTCTTTCCATGTGATGGCAGAACCCTGTGACTTTTTAAAAGGGAAATCTTCTAATATTGCAAATCCTAACTTTCAAGCCATCTTACTCCACAGCTGTCACAACAAACTTTCTCTTAGGTGTCACTAAATGTATCAGACATCTCTGTTCAGCATGCAAGTTCTTTCCCTTTAGCCTGGGGCTTTTTAGTGTAATCTGATGTTATCCTAACCACTGCATGTATTTCAAAATATATGATTTCCTGCATTCCTTGGAGGACAATCACACTGTACATAGTTGGGGAAATGATACTTCACAGATTTAGACCTTTAGCAATTAAGTGATTATTATCCTAAACCTATTGTTTCCTTTCCGCATTTCCCATAACCATGACCCTTGTGAACTGTGTTCGTTCTGTCTGCATTTTTTTTCAACTGGGATTTTGGGAAACTTTACCACAGTAGAATAGATGAGTTTCTCAGACATTTATTCATTCAAGTTTCTCTCTGTGTGATGCACCGGGCCATGGGTGGTCTTGCCTAATGGTCATAGCAGGAGTCTGGCCTCGTGGTTGGAGCGGAGGTGACTAGAACCCAAATCAGGAGCTGAGTTACCATGCACAGGGGGTTAGCTGGAGCTGAGAGCCAGGAATCAGGATCAGAGGGTCAGAGCCAGAGTATCAGCTGGAGCAGAGGTCTTGAGCGAGGGCCAGGAGCAAGAAGCAGGACCAGAGAGACAGCTGCAGATATGGAATGCTATTAAGCAGTCAGGGACACAGGGCTGCCGCAGAGTTTAAGAAGGTGCCTGCTGGAGTCTTTGGCCAATCAGGGGCCAGGTTAATTAGCTGAGGGGAATGAGCTCCATCTGGGTGACAGTACCCCACTCCTTACGGGGTGCCTCCAGGAGCCCTTGGATCCAGACCGTCAGGATGGGCCTGGTGGAAAACCCATCGTAGGTCTGGGTAGGGTTGCCAACTTTCTACTCGCACAAAACCAAACACCCTGGCCCCGCCCCTGCCCCACCTTCTCTGAGGCCCCGTTCACTCACTCACTCCATCTCCCCTCCCTCTGTTGCTCACTCTTCTCACCCTTACTCACTTGCTCATTTTCACTGTGCTGGTTCAGTGGTTGGAGTGCAGAATAGGGTGCGGGCTCTGGGATGGGGCCAGAAATGAGAGGTTCAGGGTGTGGGAGGGGGCTCCATGCCGGGCAGGGTATTGGGGTGCAGGGGGTGTGTGGGCTCTGGTGTGTGGCCAGGGATGAGGGATCTGGGGTTCAGGAGAGGGCTTTGGGCTGGGGGTTCCGAGTGGGGGAAGGGGTTCCAGGCTGGAGCAGGGGGTTGGGGCATGGGGGGGTGCGGGCTCAGGGGTGGGGCTGGGGATGAGGGTTTTGGGTGCAGGAGGGTGCTCCGGGCTGGGATCGAGAGGTTTGGAGGGCAGGATGGGGATCAGGGTTGGGGCATGGGAGGTGGTCAGGGGTGCAGGCTCCGGGTGTGTGCTGTCCCGTCCACAGGCACTGCCCCCGCAGCTCCTATTGGCCACAGTTCCTGGCCAATGGGAGCTGTGGAGCCGGCACTTGGGGCTAAGGCAGACTCCCTGCTTGCCATGGCTCCGCATGGCTCCCAGAAACAGCAGTATGTCCCCACTCCGGTTCCTACACCTCTACGCATAGCCCCGCTGCACTGCCGACTGCACTTTTAAGGGCCCAGTCAGCAGTGCTGACTGGAGCCACCAGGGTCCCTTTTCAACCGGGAGTTCCAGTCAAAAACCGGACACCTGGCAACCCTAGGTCTGGGGCATGAATGTTCTCCTCAAGTTCCCAAGATTGTTCATCTGGACTCTACCGTTCCCAGTCTGTCAGGTAGAATAGCTTGCCCTGCACCCATTGGAATATAGAATCTGCCTGACTATATATTTTTCCTGGCCTGGACAGTTACCAGTGCGGGCAGTGAGTTGAAGGAGTCCAGAAATAGGTTTCTGTGTGTGATGTCAGGAGAGGGCCATGGAAGGTGGGGTGGATTTTCAGATTCTGGAAGCTATAACTTAAAGGTAGTGGGTTGATTTATTTAATGATTGGGAAGGGACCATTATACTAGTGATCCAATTTTGCTGATGGGCGCTTGGATTTTAATTTCAGGTAGACACCTAGACCTTGTTCCCCACCGCAAAGCTGGATGTGTCCTGCAGTAGATGTTTAACTCAACTGTATGCTGCAGGAGCTGGAGAGTCCACAGGGAAGTCTGGATGAAAGCGTAATTCGCAATTGGCAAAGAAATGGCTTTGCACTGGGGAACTTTTAATACACTCCAGCAGGGTCCACAGGGACAGTTGGTGCATGACATGCTGGTGCACACTAGAATTTACACCCCAACTGGTGCACATCAATGCACCATGTGGACAAGCCCTCAGGTTTCTATTTTTTTAAATCGCCCTAGTTTCTAATTTTATCTTTGTTTTTCTGTAGCGAAGAGTCTGCAAATTAGTTCTAACACCATATTCAAATTCCCTGTTGAAAGCATGTACTTGCTGAACACTTGCTTTGCTTTTTAGTGTCTTATTTTGCAGCCTACGTTCTAACAAAGTGCTGAATTTTGTTTTCAAATGATTGATTAAATATGCTGAGTAATCATTAAGTCCCATTACTGTTAATCTCTCTGGTACAGTTGTTTTCGTTTGCTAAATCTGATTAATATCTGACTATTGGAATATGTAAGGATCAGCACGTTATTTTCCCAGCCGATTCATTGAAATGCTGAATTTCATTTTCCGTGGACTGAGACAACAGATGCTCTGTTCTCCTTCTGCATAAGGAGCAGAGTGCTTGCTGTATTGTATTATAACAGAGCATGATGTTACTTTGTCAAGTAATGAGTGATTCCTACAGTGTATAACGACTGAGCACATCCTGCTGGGCTGCTCCACGAGAGCATTATAAACCTCACTGCCATCCTTGCACCCTTGAACAGTTTTCAATCACAATTCTTACGCTCCTCCCAAAGGGAGGAAGCAAGGCTGTGAACTAGACCTCTGCCACGCATGGTCAGTGGAATTGCTGGGGCATGTGATGGGGAGTATGCTGCATCTGCAAAAGCCTTTAGCCGCACATGTGCTCCCCTTGTGCATTGAGACGCTCCAAGAGGAATTCTGGTACCTAGATACAATTCCGCATGGAGCTCCCCTTGGGGTGGGACCAGTACTCAGAGTGTGGCTGAGCCCTGTACAGTAACTCATCAATTAAAGTCATCCCGGTTAACGTAGTTTCATTGTTACTTTGCTGATCAATTAGAGAACATGCTCGTTTAAAGTTGCGCAGTGCTCCCTTATAACGTTGTTTGGCAGCTGCCTACTTTGTCCACTGCTTGCAGAAAGAGCAGCCCGTTGGAGCAAGCTGGTGGGGGCTTGGAACCAGGGTGGACCAGCAGCCCCCCTATCAGCTCCCTGCTCCCCTAAGTTCCCTGTTTGGCAGCTGTCCAGCAGGCTATCAATTGCCGGGCAAGTCAGGTGTCCCTCCCCCCACTGCCGTGTGCTGCTCCTGCCCTCTGCCTTAGAGCTGCTCCCAGGAGCCTCCTGCTTGCTGTGCAAAGGGTTGGCGGGGGGGAGGGGGAGGGAAGAAGGATGCTAATGTCAGGGTGTCTCCCTCCCATCCTGCTCCTGCCCCCCATCTTCACAGAGCAGGAGGGGGACCCAACAGGGTTCAGCATGGAGGGAGCTTGCTGGCAGCAACTGCTGTCGCAACTTGCTGATCTACTTAAAAAGGCAATGTACTTAGAGTGGGGTCAGCATACTTAAAGGGGCAATGCATGTCTCTCACACACACTGTGTCTCTGTCTCGCTCTGCCATGCTGTCTCTCCTCCCTCCCTCCCTCCATTCGTGCTGCCTTGTACAGTGTGAGGCTACAGTAGCAACAATGTGTTAACCCTTGAGAGCTCAGCCGAGTGCTAGTTCATCATTTAGCAGTAAGGCATTCCCTGGGAAATATCCCACCCTCTTCCACCCTCTGACTTCACCATTTCAACCAAGCTTCACAATCATCATTGCGGTGCACAGTATTAAATTGTTTGTTTAAAACTTAAACTGTGTGTATATATGTGTGTGTGTGTGTATACACATAGTAAACATAGTAAATACACACACACATAAAATAGTCTTTTGTCTGGTGAAAATTTTTTCCCTGGAACTTAACCCCCCCATTTACATTAATTCTTATGGGGAAATTGGATTCACTTAACATCGTGTAGCATTTTTCAGACACATAACTACAATGTTAAGTGAGGAGTTACCGTAGCAGCAATCTCCTGGTGAAGAATGCATTTCTGAGTTAAGGAGTTCAGTTTTCCAACTAAAAAAAATACAGTAAGTTGAAAATTTGTGTCTAGATGCATTTGCAAACTTTATTTTTTTAAACTTGTGTTTCCCATATAAAAACTCCTAACTGCATCAGCTTTGTTCAGGTGATTGCAAACACTAACCCCCCTTCCCAAAACCTCTCAAATCTTGATGCTAACTCTGCTAAATCCTTGTCTTAACATTGCAGTTGTTCAGTTTATGGCAAAAATCAGATTAGCTCATTTACTTGCTTATCATCCCCACAAACTTGGCAAAATCAGAGGAAAGTGAACAGAGCAGTCCTGAGAAAATTACTAATGTCTCTACCAGAGGGTGGCTAGGAGCCTGTAATTAACCAGTCCAAGGAGAAGGAACATGGGGAAAACATACTGCTTAGCAATAAAAACATGCTAGTATTCTGGCTGTAGTGTAACCATATACACCTCTACCCTGATAGAACATGACCCAATATAACACAAATTTGGATACAATGTGATAAAGCAGCGGGGAGCCCCGGGCCTTTTAAAGTGCCACCTGAGCCCCGCTGCTTTACCACGTTATATCTGAATTCGTGTGGAGCCCTGGGTCCTTTAAATCCCTGCCTGAGGTATGGCAGCCAGGCTTGGGCGGTGATTTAAAGGGCCAGAGGCTCCAGCTGCTGCGGGGAGCCCCGGGCCCTTTAAATCCCTGCCCGAGCCCCACTGCCGGAGCTCTGGTGGTGATTTAAAGAGCCTAGGGCTCCCCGCAGCAGCTGGAGCACCGGGCCCTTTAAATCACCGCTGGGGAAGCCGGTCCAGTCTGGCATGGCGTACCGGCCTGAACCAGATATAACGCGGTCTCACCTATAAGGTGGTGAGATTTTTTGGCTCCCAAGGACTGTGTTATATGGGGTAGAGGTGTAATAAACAATAACTTAATCTATACCTCTGCCTTTATAGTTCCCTCTCTGAATGCCCTGAGGTAATTCTCAAACTCATCTGCTCTTTCATTCTGTGCCTCTAAGGCCTTTGCACTGTCAGCATCCCAGAAGAGATTATGGATCCTCTTCTGGATCTCAATTTAAAAGTCTAGCAATTGGGTCTCCCAAAAATGATGTGGGCTGGCCTCTTCTGTTCCCTTTGACTCCAAGGTCCACAGGCTATGCTACTTTTTCATATGTTTAGGTATACACATGCTTTCTTTAAGTAGCACAAAGGACACGTCTATCCTGCCTATGTGCTAAGTGCTTACTAGCTTACTACTGAAATCATTGCTCGAGCTCCTTCCAACATGCTACCAAGCCAGACCCTCACAATCTAGTGGTCTCCTTACCATAGAGGACCCGATATGGGAGAAAGAAGACCCCTTGAGCCCTGAAGCCTTTCCTTTGTCTCTGTGGTGGATATATGAACACCAATGTGCTCTTCCTAGAGAGAGTCTACATGGGGAAGGAGCACATCCCCTCATAGCTGCTATATGATCAAGAGGAAGGTATTGTAGTTTTTATGGTCACTGAGACTGCTCTGGATGGATATGATTCTGCAGTAAGATCTTGAGAAACATCAAAGTATCTTTACAGTTTGGATACCTTGGCTACTGTGCATTTCCAAATTTTAAAGGGGTCTAGGTTTCTTGTAAGTTTAACACCTAAATGTATTGGGTATCTAATATTTAGAGGGCTTGCTGTTGTTCTTAACTCTATGGTTCTTGAAAGGTAATATGCAGTCAAACCAGTGTGTGCCTGCAATCTTTACCTAAACAAAGATTTTTGTGTGGAAATATAAATACAGTAACTCCCCACTTAATGTCCTCTCGCTTAACATTGTTTCAATCTTACGTCCCTGCTCCATTACAGAACATGCTCGTTTAAAGTTGTGCAATGCTCTGCTATAACGTTGTTTGGCTGCCAGCTTTGTCCACGGCTGGCAGCCCCCTATCAGATTCCCTATGCCCCTCCCAGCGCCTCCCGCCCGCTGGAGGACCCCGCGGATCAGTACCTTCCCTCTGCTCCCCCGCCTCCTGCCTGCGACAATCAGCTGGTTTGCAGCATGCACGAGGGACGTGGGAGGAGGGAGGATGTGGTTTGCAGGCTCCCCCTGCCTCCTGAATGCCGCAAACCAGCTGATTGCCATGGGCAGGAGGCAGGGGAGGGAGGGGGGAGGCTTTGCGACTTTCAGGAAGGAGAGGGGAGGAGTGAGAACAGGGCGTGCAGCCTCCCCCCTGCCTCCTGCCTTTGGCAATCAGCTGGTTTGCGGCGTTCAGGAGGAAGGGGGAGCCTGCGTGCTGTGTCCTCGCTCCTCCCCTCTCCCTCTGCCTCCTGAATGCTGCAAACCAGCTGATTGCCACGGGCAGGAGGCAGAGGAGCTAGGACGCAGTGTGCGGAGTAAAGGAGGAGGAGGTGGGAGGGGGGAGAAGAGGCAGGTTAAAGGTGGGGACTTGGGGGAGGGGTGGAATGGATGGGCTGAGGGTTGAGCCCCCCACCTCCGGCAAAGTCGGTGCCTGTGCTTGCAAGAACAGCAAGAGGAGCAGTGGAACAATTCACCCTCTTCCACTCTCTGATTCCACCACCTCAACCAACTTCATACTCAGCAGTGATGATTGTAGTATTAAATTGTTTCTTTAAAATTGTTTAAAATGTATATAATGCCTTTTGTCTGGGAATTTTTTTTTCCCTGGAACCTAACCCCCCTATTTACATCAATTCTTATGGGGAAATTGGATTCGCTTAACATCATTTTGCTTAAAGTCGCATTTTTCAGGAACATAACTACAGCGTTAAGTGAGCAGTTACTGTATACATTTAAAGATGGTGAAACTAATGAAGGAGAAGAAAGGGTTCAGGGCACGAGGAGTAGAAAAAAGAATAGATATCGGGTCAGCAGTAGTCAGATTAAAAAGCACCTTTGGAATAATGAAGTTCTAAGATGGATTTTAAAAAAAAGAGCTGAGAAATGGACTAAGATGGAGGTTAAGGAGAAGTGAGTACATCAACATAGGGTCCACTGCAAGAAATGTGTGTTCAGAAAAAGGGTTGAGGAGTTCTTAAATACAATTTGGGCATTTGCTCTTAAGGATTTTAAAAACTGAGTGTTAGCTTGGTGTAGGTCTGACAGCCATCAGACTGAATTGCTGTACGACTTTGAGCAACAGGAATATATTCAGGGTTGTCCTATGGCCTGTGTTGGAGGTCAGACTACATGATCATAGCAATCCCTTCTGGATTTATAATCTATGAAGTCATAAAGTCTTGCTGAAAACTTACCTACCGCACAGGGCTATTGAGAATTAATAAAGTAATGTTTGTACAGTGCTTTTGAAAAGCTGTACAGCGGTATATTTGAGTATTCTACTGTTTTTACTGGTAACCTCCATGTATGTACGCATGTGTCCATAAAAATTTTTCAAGTCAGTGATGATAAAATGAATAGTACATGTATCCAGAAATAGTTGTTAAATGAATAGAGGTGAAGAAGAATACCTGAAAATATAATGTGGACAGCTTAAAATAATACTTTGGCAGTAGAGCACTTTTTTCATTTCCAAAGCACTTTACAAGCATTCACTCAATTAGTCCCTCTCCCCTGTACAGAACAATTATTACCAAGAATTATATCCATTGTAGAGTAAACTGTACATTTTGCATTTAGAATTAAGGTTTTGCTAAATAAACGTGTTTTGTTCTCTCTGAAAAATATAATTTTTTGCTATTGGTTATAAAGAGTGCATAAATGTGTGAAAGGAGTATATCAAACCCTTCATGGACTAATTGGCATAGTATTCTTATTTTTAAAAAGGTCTCAATATCTGTAGATTTAGGGCCATCTAAAGGGTTTTATTTTTCATTATTAAACTTTTTAAAAGTGTTTAATATCTAAGAGCATAATATTTAACATTCAGATAGCAGCTCAATTTAAATTCAAAGGAAGTGTAACAATTCTATCCTCTTGTGTATAGGAATGAAGAGTTTTACATATTCTACTTTCCAATTCTTTTATGATCAAAAACACAACTAAGAAACTTACAAGCTTTCAAATGCTTCCAGAAGTTCCTGGGTCAGTTTACTTGTATTTTAGACAAACTGTTTTTTTTAAAGAGGTTGACAACTTGATGGAGATAAAACTAGTTGAGAACATCTAAAGTAGGGATAATGAAGATAGTTGCTGTCTTTTAAAGCATATGGCTTTAACAAAGATAAATATAGGTACCTAAAACAAATGTCACACTTGTGCAAATATCTGGACTCAGACATAGAGATGCTATATTGTGAAATATCTGGTCACACTCTGGTAACTGAAGCCATGTCCTCAGTGTTATTTGACTGGCAGACTAGAGAATGCCAATATTCAACATGTTAATCAGAAGAGAAGTAACATGTTGGTAATGTATAATGGTTCTTCAGAGTACAATAGGAGATTACAGGAATGTGGGTACTGTATAGTGCATACCAGATACCTGGCAGGTATGCATTCCAGATTATTGAATTGTTAAATATTATTCAAGGGTAGAAGTTATGGGTTTTGTGGGCTGAGAAGCCTTGAACCAGGCACTCAGGGCCTGATTTTCAGAGGTGTTAAGCACCCCCAGCTCCCATTGACATCAGAAATTCCGGCCCCAAGTGACTGGCTAGGAAACCTACTTCTCAGTTTGACCTCACATCTCTTATTCTTATCTCTTGGTGGCATTGGGATTTATTTAACATTTTTAAATTGCTTTGAGATCTTGGTATTAAAAGTATTATAAAAAAAGTGCATATTATTGATTTATAGAGATGGTCAGTCTGAAATAATTTTATTCACAAGAGATTCAGAAGACTTTTTGTTCAGATGTATTGTGTGCTGACAGTAGTAATGCACTTTGTCCAGTGCTGGGTTAGCAGTAGGGGCCAATCCTGCTTCTAGTGGAATCAGTGGCAAACATCCCATCGACTTAAATGGAAGTAGCATTGAGTTTTTATTTAGTGCAGAATACTATTATTTAAAGAAATGTTGCATTCCAGTGGGTGAAATGTCTTTTTAAACAGCAATAAAGTTTGTGTCCAGTTGTTCAAGTATCTTTTTGTGTTTGTCTACAATAATTCTGTCTCTAAGTTGAGTTTACTTCTCCGCCACTTGAGTTTGCTTTGATCAGATTTGTTTTTATCTTAGCCTGCTTGATAAATAACAAGAGTATCGCTGATAGCTGAATGATTTAAAATAGTGTTTTTCCTCCCTCCAACAGGGCATCTGAGTAAAAGAAAAGGAAGGAAAATGAAATTCCTATTCTTAATAGCTTTCATCCATCTCTTACCACAATGCATCGGGAAACCTTTAAGGTGGGATGACTGCCACCAACACACATTCAAAGAAATTAAAAGAGAAATAGCTGGGTATTCCGATATTGCCAAGGCTATTATCAACCTTGCTGTTTATGGCAATGCCCAGAACAGATCCTATGAAAGACTGGCACGTTTTGTTGACACCATTGGACCTAGACTCAGCGGCTCCAAAAATCTAGAGATGGCCATCAAATACATGTTCAGTGTCCTGCAGGAGGATGGGCTGGAAAATGTCCACCTCGAGCCTGTAAAAGTGCCTCACTGGGAGAGAGGAGAAGAGTCTGCTATGATGTTGGCACCAAGGAACCACAGCATTGTTATATTAGGACTTGGAAGCAGTGTTGCAACTCCTCCAGAAGGTAACACTTTACTACCTTTTGGCTTTATTATATGTTACTTTTAAAAACCAAAATGTATAATGGTACTAAAAGAATCTTCCAGATCATGTCAGTAGACAAGGTAGTCCTCTCCTTCTGCCATAAAAATGCTGTGAGCCAGAGAGAACTCTCGTTCTGGAACTTTCTGTGTGAGGTGTTACTTTAGGAACTTGCACTGTATTTAACCGGAGTTGGCAAAGCTGCTTAAGTTTGGCCTGATTTTATTATTATTATTGTTATTATTTATTATTATTCTTTGAACACTAAAACTGTAGCCTGTTCTCAAAAGAAGTCATCTCTTTCTGTATCTGTCTGCTTGAGGTTTTGCCATGATTGCCAATTAAAGGCAAAATGGTAGTCTGCCTCAGTGACCATTCTGCTTCTGGTAATTTAGAGAAATTTGGACTGCCTCAAATCAGTTTACTAAACTGTGGTGCCTCAAATGCTAATGCCTTGTGAACTCAGCTTTCTAATCTAGACAAAAGGGATGGGGCAGCATTGTCCAGGGAGTCGTACCATATACAACTATTGTGTGTTCCTCATATAGTCTTATTTCCATAATACTTTATGCTATTTAGTATTATCCTTTGTGAAAATGATCTTGGTTATGAAAGCTGATCAGTAAATTTTAATAAAGGCTAATTTTATTTCTTAAACTGTAAACTCATCTTGGCAGGAGGGAGGTATGTGTATGCGTACGAAGTGCCTAGCACATGATGAGCACTACTGAAATACATATTGTAAAAGCAATTTCATTTTTGCTTGGGAAATTTTACATTACAGTGTGCAAGTAAGGAACCCAGGACAAATTGGAAATTTAAAATGTAAATGGAAAATCAGTGTCATGATTTGGTGTCAGGACAACTTGTTGTTATACATTTGTCAATTTTGGAAGGGAAGGGGAGATGATGGTAGGGTTGCCAGGTGCCCAGTTTTTTACCAGAAAGTCTGGTTGAAAGTGGACCTGTACAGTGTCCAGTCAGATGTACTGATCAGACATCAAAAGTCTGGTTATCGATGGGGGGAGGGAGATGCCAAATCATCAACTGCTCAGCTGGGGCCACCTCCTACCTGCATCTCATCCACTCAATGTGCAGTGTTAGTCAAAAAAGTGAACAGAATGTTTAGAATCATCAAGAAAGGGATAGATAATAAGACAGAAAATATCATATTGCTTCTATATAAATCCATGGTACCCCCACATCTTGAACACTGCATGCAGATGTGGTCACCCCATCTCAAAAAAGATATACTGGAATTGGAAAAGGTTCAGAAAAGGGCAACAAAAATGATTAGGGGTATAGAATGGATTCTGTATGAGGAGAGAATAATAAGACTTTTCAGCATGGAAAAGAGGTGACTAAGGGGGGATATGATAGAGGTCTATAAAATCATGAGTGGTATAGAGAAAGTAAATAAGGAAGTGTTATTTACTCCTTCTCATAATACAAGAACAAGGGGCCACCAAATGAAATTAATAGGTAGCAGGTTTAAAACAAACACAAAGTATTTTTCCATGCAATGCACTGTCAACCTCTGGAACTCCTTGCTAGAGGGTGTTGTGAAGGCCAATACTATAACGGGGTTCAAAAGGGAGCTAGATAGATTCATGGAAGCTAGGTCCATCAATGGCTATTAGCCAGGATGGGCAGGATTGGTGTCCCTAGCCTCTGTTTGCCAGAAGTTGGGGTTGGGTGACAGGGCATGGATCACTTCATGATAACCTGTCTGTTCATTCCTTTTGGGGCACCTGCCATTGGCCACTATCGGAAGACAGGATACTGGGCTTGATGGACCTTTGGTCTGACCCAGTATGGCCATTCTTATGTTCATGGGCAGTCAGTTAGCAGGCTCCACATCAGGCTGCAGCTCCCGTCCCAGCCTCCTGAGCAGAGGGAGCCCAGCTGGGAGTGGGGGTGGGGACTGGAGGGGGTGGGGAGAGAGCAGTGAGTGATAATGGGAGGAGGTAGAGGAGCAAGCCTGGGGCAGGGCCTGGGGGAAGAGGTGGAGCAGGGTGGAGGGTCTGGTTTTCAGAAATTAGAAAGTTGACAACCCTATGATGGGGGGGGGGGGGTAAACTTGTGCCTAAAATGAGAAAACAATTAAGAAACATTAGTAAAATCAGCCTACTAGCCCATAATATTTATAAGGCTTAGTGTTTGTAAAACATATTTATAGTGTAGGTTAAACCCATTCATTAGGTGTTTAGTTTTTTTTCATCCATTCCACTTCCTATCCAAGCTACTTACAAAGAAAACGAAAACCATGTTCCCACTCTCAATCTAGAGTCATTGATGAGCACCTCAGTAAGAAAACTAGTCCATGCACAATTTGCCTTCCTCAGTTATTTAGTTATTTACACTTGCCTTGTCTTACTCCTCTAGTTTTTTCAGGGAGACACTAAGTTAGCACCTTCTTAAATGGGCTCCACCTCTAATCAGGTTCTTCTCCTTCATTTGACTTCAAATGCGCTGACTGTTGAAATATAATTGCTGTAGACAATAGTCTGGCTCCCAGCCAGGAGAACTGTTTTGTCAGGAGAGGTTGGCTTGGCAACAAAGTCACATGGCATTGATTTGTGCATGTATGGGGAAGCTGGCAAGGGTGTCACCTGACAAAGAGAGAGAGTCATAAAGAGGGAGGACATGGACTTTCTGGGGTTATTGGCCATTTTCTCTCTAGCTGAAAAGTAGAGAGGAGCAACCCTGTATATAGGGGCCTGCATTAGATGTGGGCATGAAGGGGCTGTCTGCTTTCCTGTGCTCAGTTGGCCCCAGGACTCCCAAGAGAAGCGGTCAGAGTAGTCAGGGGCAAAGGAAGCAAGCTGACCTAGGGAGAAAAAGACTCCATATTGTAGCCCTCAGTCCATGCAGTGAAGCAGAAGTACTCTGGACAGCCCAACAGACACTGACTCCCTCCTTCACCCCTAAAGAATGGCGTGGGGAAGAAAATGAGCAGAGAAATGTATAGGGTTTCGTTTTCAGTATGATCTATAGTCTCTTGTGCATAATGTGAGTAAATAAAGGAGCAAATGTGTTTAGACTTGAGCACGGAGATGATGAGTGTAAGTCATGTGCTTCATAACCACTACATGCCTCCAAAGGAAAGTAAACTATGAACCAGAAGCTTCATACCTTTTGGGGTGGAGTTCTGGGAACTGGAGTGTTTAAGTACAGGGGAGTTTGAGGAGTCCGGATTTCGCCCAGAGGGTCTAGGTGGCTGGACTGCAGGTTCCAACTCTCAGGAGGGAGTTAAGGGGGAGTGATTTTTATGCATTATGGGCATGTGCCTAGGGATCCTGGGATTGGGGCAGTGGCTGGGCTCTGTTCAGGCTTTGTAAGCTGAAAACACCCAGGGACTGAGAAGCATGGATTCCTCTCAGAGCAGTCCAAGGGTGGCTGGAAGGGAGCACCCAGCCAACTTTAACTAATGTTATGTCACCCCAAGATCAGTCTGTCTGTTTGGGCTGTGACACTGGGGAAGATATGCAGAATTGCTAAGTTTTAGTGAGCTCCTGACCTGCACTTTCTCTGATAGTTGAAGTAACTGCACAATTTAGGAGGTGCCTGGAAGGGAAATCCCCACTGCACAGGACTCCTAAGACAATCCAACAAGGGGGTTTAGAAACTGTGCTGCTTAGAGAGGTGCCCACTCTAACAAGCACCTTAGTTTCAAACTTGAGACTGAAAATATATTGCCAGGTCTAGTCTACACTACAGAGTTAGGTCGAAATAAGGCAGCTTATGTCGACCTAACTGTGCAAGTATCTGCACTTAAATTTCACTCCCGCTGAAGTAACTGCCCTGCGATGCTGATTTAATAACTCCACCTCCATGAGTGGTGTAGCTGTAGTTAGGTCAACTGTAATTGACTTTCAGGAGCCATCCGACAATGCCCCGTGCTGACAGTACAATCGATATAAGCGCTCCTGGTGAGGACGTGCACCACTGACACAAGGAACAAAGTGTAAACATGCACAAGCGATGTAATGACTGTGGCCGCTGTATGCCAACGTACGTTAGGTCGACTTAATCTTGTAGTGTAGAAATGGTTTCAAACTGTTTTCTAAGATGGTGTTTGTCATTTCTGACTTCTGGGCAATTCATTTCCCAGACCTACTCCCTTTCTCCCAGATAGTGCTGTTTCCTGTGTCCTAATACCCAGAAACGAAGGAAGGAAGGAGCTACAGTAAATCACTTGTGAAATATTCTAATTAATCCCCTCAGAGATTTATCAGCATTATTGATTTTTCATTTTATCCAAGAAGTTGTGGGAGTGATTCATCCTTTGCTTGAAATACTGTAACTAAAAGTCCATGAAGAAACATCTGAGTCTTCAAGCATTGAATTGCTATTGGCTCATGGAAATGAGCATTTTAAAGATCCACAAATGTCATGGCTGGAGAGTCTTGCCCGCATGCTCAGGGTTCAGCTGATCGCCATATTTGGGGTCGGGAAGGAATTTTCCTCCAGGGTAGATTGGCAGTGGCCCTGGAGGTTTTTCGCCTTCCTCCGCAGCATGGGGCAGGGGTCACTTGCTGGAGGATTATCTGCTACTTGAAGTCTTTAAATCAGGTTTTGGGGACTTCAACAGCTGAGTCAAGGGAGAGAATTATTTCAGGAGTGGGTGGGTCAGCTTTTGTGGCCTGCATCTTGCGGGAGGTCAGACTAGATGATCATAATGGTCCCTTCTGATCTTAAGTTCTATGATTCTATGAAATGTCATGCTTAGTTTCTCTTTGGAAAAGACATTGCTGTAAACCTACAGATTTAGCTATTAGAACTTCCCAGTCAATGTAATGTTGATTTTTCTCCAAACTTTTACAGAATAGCTTGTCTGAAGACTCATTTTTTTAGGAAATGCATACAACAATTCATTTGATGTTGGAGCATTCCCAGTGTTTTGTTCTGCTGGGGAATGATAACTTTCACTTAGGATCTGATGCACTTTGTCAAGGAAGCAAAAGGCAGAGCCTTTTTGTCCAAGGAAGATGGTGCAAGGATCAGACCATTTTTGAACTCCAATCTCCATACTTTTTTACACTCTTTCTGTATGAGTAATATAATAAATATAGCTATAATTACTGCTAGCCTGCTTCAGGGTAGTACTGCCTGGGCTAAGTATTATGTTAAGATGCCATGTTTCCAAATTCAGTCTCTTAAGTAAACAAATAAATAAATAAAATAAAACGAGGTAGGGAGCGAAGGCTTGAATGCTTTAGTAAAGAACAAATGTATTTTCACTTTGTGTACTCCAAGATTTTAAGGTATTTTGCTCAAATGAAAGAATTCCCCTTTGAGCAAAAAGTAAAGATGGGAAAATTTCAGCCCCAAAGGTAAATGTTTAGGCAATTATTAGGAGATTAAAATGGAAATTGTTTCACAGTCTTAAATTCTTCTTTCATTTTTAATTATTTTTATTGTTGTTACTTTTATAAAGGATTTTCTGCCTCAGAGCTGATTTTTCTAAGAGACTTTTCAGTTAGTCAGTTTCTTCGTTGTCAGAGTAGATAGGGAACAGTAAAATTGACTAGACACATAGTAGAAAATAAGCAGCCTGGAAAAAATACAGAAACATGTATTTTGTAAGCTGCTTCAATTTCAGTACTAGTGGTGTACTTGTAACAATAGTAGGTCCCAACTTTCAAAGAAAAATGTAGGTTTTTTTCCCCCCAAGTTGACACAGTTCCTTTTAAGTATCGCAGGTGCTTTAATTCCTTTGAGAAATCTGTGATTCTGACATTTGTCTGCAGGGCTCGGTTTCAAGGAAAGGCTGGCTCAATAATGGAGGTTCATCAGAGACCTAGTTTTCACTTTTCCTTTGATCTAGCCATAATGCCGAGACTCTCATGTCTGCATTAGTGAGGCAAAAAAATATCCCTATGAGTCTCCCAAAGAGGTCAGCAGGAGTTGAAAATACTCAGCACCTCGTAGAGCTGGGTTCAGAGCTAGTATTTTAAATTGAATGTTACCAAGAGCTAACAAGCTAGAGGTTTACCATATTTAGGCATTGTCCCGATCTTATTTCCAGTGTTTCAATATTGGCAAAACATACAGATTCTATATGGAGACTGTGTTGATTTCCAGTAGTACTGATTATACCCCCAAAAACTTTGAAGGAAAATAGATATAATTGCTGCTTTGGGGATCCCATAATTGAGTAAAAATAGTAGTTTAGCAGATGTTCTACCATGAAGCTATCAAAGAACTCGTATTTGTGTATGTTAAAATGAATTTTATTTTTCCTGATAGATATCTTCCTCTGTTATCTCATTTTAGAGGGACACTGACTAGTAGAATAAGCCCCCACATATAACCTAACTTAAACATTTCCTATAGCGAGGAATATTTTCTGATTTCTATTTATTTTCTGTTTCAAAGAAACTGAAATCTAAAGAGAGGAAGGTATAATATTTTAGCAGAAACTAGGGCTGTTGATTAATCGCAGTTAACTCACATGATTAACTAAAAAATTAACTCTGATTAAAAAAAATAATTGTTAAACAATAAAATACCAATTGAAATTTATTAAATATTTTTGGATGTTTTTCTACATTTTCAAATATATTGATTTCTATTACAACACAGAATACTAAGTGTACAGTGCTCAGTTTATATTATTATTTTTTATTACAAATATTTGCACTGTAAAAATGATTAACAAAAGAAATAGTATTTTTCAAGGACAGTAGTGCAATCTCTTTATTGTGAAAGTGTAACTTACACCAATGTGAGATTTCTAAGGACAGATATAGCAAGGTTTAAGAATCTAAAGTGCCTTCCAAAATCTGAGAGTGACGAGGTGTGGAGAATGCTTTGAGATGTCTTAAAAGAGTAACACTCCGATGTGGAAACTACAGAACTCAAACCACCAGAAATCAACCTTCTGCTGGTGGCATCTGACTCTGATGATGAAAATGAACATGTGTTGGTCCACTCTGCTTTGGATCGTTATCGAGCAGAATCCGTCATCAGCATGGACGTATGTATTCTGGAAAGGTGGTTAAAGCATGAAGTGATATATGAATCTTTAACACATGTCATGTAAATATCTTGTGATGCTGGCTACAACAGTGCCATGCGAATGCCTGTTCTCACTTTCAGGTTACATTGTAAACAAGATGTAGGCAGCATTATCACCTGCAAATTGTAACCAAACTTGTTTGTTTGAGCGATTGGCTGAAGTAGGACTGAGTGGACATTGTTTTATTTTTGAATGCAGTTATTTTTTGTACATAATCCTTCATTTGTAAGTGAAACTTTTTTTATAAAGAGATTGCACTACAGTGCTTGTATTAGGTGAATTGAAATATAGTATTTCTTTTGGTTTTTACAGTGCAAATATTTGTAATAAAAATAAATATAAAGTGAGCACTGTACACTTTGTATTCTGTGTTGTAATTGAAATCAATATATTTGAAAATGTAGAAAACATCCAAAAATATTTAAATAAATGGTATTCTATTATTGTTTAACAGTGCGATTATTTGCGATTAATCTTTTTAATTGCTTCACAGCCCAAGCAGAAACCAATTGTGGTTGTTTAAAAACAAACACTGTTAACAAACAATTATTGGCTCTGATCCTGATCCTATTGAAGTCAGTGGCAGTTTTACTGCCTACTTTAGTGGGAATAGCCCTATTATTCCTAAAATTGTGTTGACATCTGTAGTGATGCTATTAAGAGTGAGTATATCAAAAACAAATTGGCTGTTTAACATTGTTTCATAAGCAAATCAACAAAATTATTGTTTTTTTCTAAACAAAAGGATGAAATGGGTGAAAAACATGTCAGATTTTGAAGAGAGATTATACTAGCAAGGACCCTTCGTACACCTTAGTGCACCTCACTGGGACAGTCCTAATTTGACCCAAGTAAGTTCACACGCGGGTATTAAATTAGCAGATTTGTGTTATTTACAGATGTAAATGTTGGGAAGTTTTTTGGTCAAGCTTCAAGGGAAAGTCAAATATTGTACTGGTTTTCTACTGAATTTTTCCATATAGCTTCCAAAATGTTGTTAAAATGTAATCTATTCAAAACCATCTGGAGGTTTAGAACTCAAATGAAAGAGTGATTAACAGTGAATTAAATATTGAATAGAGCACAGCACACAAAGTGTTGTCTTTTAATCTTTAAAATCAAATATCCAGATGTCACATTCATTTTGTCTGGCCAAGTGGACACTGAACTGTAAAGAAAAACCTGGAGTGGTATCAATAAACTCATGTTGATCTTGTAATACTGGTATTTCATGGACCATGTTATGCCATGGGTTAACAATAAAAAGTCGCATTTCTCCTACAATTATCAAAAATTGTAATTCTATTTTTTCTAGTTTTTTCTAGATATAATGTTTGCAGGTCTCCTTTAGTGTATGATTACTGACATGATCCACAGGTAGATATCACAAATGATGTCAGAAAACTCTATGATATTAAAATTTATTTGGAAAGTTTTACATTTATGTCTAACAAACTGTAACCATATCAACACACATACTCTAGCTCGAGTAGTAGAGGCCTGCAGTTTTGTTGCTGACAATTCCTAGTTCAATCCCTACAGGTGTCCATAATATTTTTATATAGATAGTCATACTCTGTTACCAAATCCCGCCAAGATGAGACTTCGGGTGGTGTGAGCATTGGACATGCAGAGCAAGCTTGTTGAAGACAATGGCTAGTGTCCCAGTGTGAATAACAGCCTGTTACTTACAGCTAACAGCATTATTCCTTTGGCTCGCTTGGTGCAGAGCCTTGTGTTTGGGGCGAGGTTCAATACTCACTAAAAACTATGCTGGCTGTACTTATGTAGCACAGTTCTCTGCATTTGCTTAAACCAAACTGCTACAATAAGATCTAGTATTTGTTGGAAGATGTAAACAATAGCCTTTTTTTAAAATAATGCATAGGGTTTTTTCTTTTTTTAAAGAAGTGTACAGTACATTTAGTCTGTGAACTATGCATCATCATAGCCAAATAGCCTCATATCCTCTTGGATACCCTTTCTATGTAATTTTATGTTTATGAGTAATTCTTCTTGCTGTTCCAGGCGGTAAGTGAAATCACATTTTCCAAAAGCATCTTCTGATTTTACAGAATTTCTGATAAAAGTCTTCTGCCTCACTGCATTTTCCTACTTTGGTCTGCACTTGCTTCCTCCCACCACCCCTTAAAATGCTTATTCTCCCCCATTCCTTTGTATTATAATTATCCTCAATATGTATTTGTTTGTGTTGGCCTAGCAGAGCTGTTTTTGAGGATTAATTATAAGTATCATTAATTATATTGCAATACATAGTAATAGTTTTCAGAAGGATAAAATCTAAGATGTGAAACTTTTTTTTCTTCTTCTTCTAGCAATTTGACACCAGGTTTAACTTGCCTGATTTCTTTGGAAGACCAAAACCTGGGCCACGTTTGCCAAAAGACTTGCTGAGTTCTCTAGAGCTCTTTGGCACAGCTGAGCTGGTTTCTCCTTTCATCTGGAAAGCAGCACAGTGAAAGTGTCAAGTTTCAGCTCTAAATCACACACATCTCCGTCCTTTTATGTCTAAAATTTGAGATAGGAATAATGCTGAGCAGAGTCGGCTCTAGCTTTTTTGCCGCCCCAAGCATGGCAGTCAGGCTGCCTTTGGCGGCTTGTCTGCGGGAGGTCCCCGGTCCCGCGGATTCGGCAGCGCGCTTGCGGGGGGTCCGCCGGTCCCGCAGCTTTGGCGTACCCACCGCTGAATTGCTGCCGAATCCGCGGAACCGGCGGACCTCCTGCAGGCACGCCGCCGAAGGCTGCCTGACTGCTGCCCTCGCAGGGACTGGCAGGGTGCCCTCTGCAGCTTGCCGCCCCAAGCACGTGCTTAGAGCGCTGGTGCCTGGAGCCATCGCTGATGCTAAGAAAAGAAGGTGTCCACACAGCAGAGCTCAAAGCTCAGTAGAAGCAGAGTCCTTTCCCCCACCCAATTTAGGAAACTCCTCGGAGTAGGCCCATTTGAGTGGCTCACCTTCCAAACTCCCTGTCTAAGGTGTGCAAGGGTGAGCCCAACCACCATGGACTATTGCAGAGCAGCTTTCCCCCTGCTTAGTTTAGGATATACTCAGAAGCAGACCTACTCTCCTGTTCTTTCTGTGCAGCAGACTACAGAGGAAAGGAGCTCTTCTGTTACTTTTTATATTTATATTACAACAGCATCCAAAGACACCAGTTGGGAGTAGGACCCCATTGTGCTAGGCACTGTGCAAACACATAGGAAGATATCCTTGCATTGAAGGGTTTATAATCTAGGGCGGATCTTAAAATCTGAACAGATAAGACAAGGGGTGAGGGACAGGAGTGCAACATACAGAGATATGTCTAACAGATTCCTGGCAAACATCATCCTAGTGCCAGGTTTTAGTTTTCCAGATCTGCAGGAGGGGGATGGTAGATGGGATGTTACTAGGAGCACTGGAGTTGGGGAAAGAAGGAAGGGAAGGGGTACACTGATGGGGGTGGAATGGAAGGGAGGCTGGGAAGACGAGGGAGTGAAGAGAATTGGTGTGTGTGTGTGTAGGTGTAGGTGTAGGCTGGGATGGGGCCAGAGAGAAATCTGAGAGAGACTCACAGGAAACAGCCAAGCAGCAGAGAAGGAAAAAAAATATTCTGAATCCAAATGAAAGAAAGCACAGTCTGACATCACTGATGGTGAAGATTTTGCCTAGGCTTCACAGCCTCCAGCCCTTGCTTTGCTGCTGTTTCTGTCACTGTTCCTCTAGCTACTGCTGGGAGAGTCTTCTAGCTTCTGATGGCTGTCTCTGGCCTTACTCTTTCTCCCCTTAGCCCTCCACAGCTAGGGTGGTGGTGTGTGCTTCAGGCTGGGTGGCCCTTGCTCTGGTCCTGGGGTGGTCGGCGGTTCTGAGTCTCGGAGCTAGATGTCATTGATTTTTGTATCAGTATTTCAGGCAGTAGTTTACCTTTGTTTGTTATGTGGTGAAAGTAAAGCTGTGTAATGGACAGGGAAGTTAACGCGGGCTTGGGTGATGGAATCTGCTGCTTTCTTACAGGTAGGCCTAGAAGTGTGGCACCCGTTCTGAGCAGAGATTGGCTGGTATGTCAATTTAGTTATTTGGCAATGAGATTTTGTGTGTCTAGATCAGCAGAATAGCTGTTCCCGGGTGTGCTTTGTAAAAGAAATCCTAATCCCATATTAGCAGAGTTTGAAATAGATGAAGTTGTGGATTGTTTGCAGCTTTGAGCAGCTCACTTGCTGCTAGCCAAAACATTGTCATAACAATGAGGATTGCATTTGTTTCTGTAAGCAGATCTCCGAAAGCCTGTCCCTGTTCAAGACAATGACAAAATGCTCATTGAAAAGGCTTTGGGTCCTAATTGAGTAGCTAGGAAATTAATAGCTCCGACAATTTAAAAAAGACACACATTCCATTTCACTTCAATACTGCTAACCTCTTATTTGAATACATAATTAGATTGACTGTAACTGACTATTTTAAATCTGTATATATATGTAAGAATAGGTATTTGTTTTTTAATTATAAATACTCTGAAGAGAGTAGAAGCAAGTTAGAACAACAAATCTCTGACAGGTCTGATGCTTAGCACACTGTGAATTCAACCTTGTCTTGCCAGGGAGTTTCCCTTAGAATCAATGATCTGTTGGAAGTGAGAGAATGTCTGTCTGTAAAGAAGTTGCCATCAGGCAGCCTGGTAGAGATTTGTGAATTCTTGAATTCCTATAATTGGAAGTAAACATACCTTTCATTATTACTGTAATCTGAAACGCATTGATGATACAAACAGCTGTCCAGTTCAGGGTACTAGGTGTTGACCAGTACAATGATTTTAAGTGGTTAAAGGATTTAACCTTGGGGTGAGTAAATTGTCTTTTGGGGTAATTCTACATATATCGATCTGAACTGATCTGCTTCTAGTGTCACATCTGTCAGGCTGGTGCTGGAAGCTGAATCTCCAGAGAGAATTTTCATGACAGGTGTCAGACATGTGGTGTTATGACAACTTTGCAGAAATCAGATTTACAGGTAGGATTTGTTTATAAGCCTTTCCTGGGCTGTGAATGAATAGTTCTAATCAGCCTTCCTGACTAAACAAGCATTTAAGATTTTGCTAATGCACAGTCTACTATAGTTACCTAAGTGCTGTGGCAAACTTTTGTATTAGCCAGGCTTTTAGCATTAGTTATGAACCTACATTTGTGCAATGAAATCTTTTGTATAAAAGTTGGCCTGTAGTAGAAGATTGTTTCCAGTCTGCTTTTTCCCACTGTTTTCCACTTTCCTCATCTTCCCACCCCCCATTTATAACATGGCCCTAATTATTATTTCATCTGAAAAATTGGAGGAGCCTCATGGACTTGGTTGGGTAGTGGCTCACCCCGATAGCTGTATACCCTACGGATTTATGTAATTTTCCTCACAGTGGGGAGTGGATGGAAACTTACTAAGGGTATGTCTGTGACTGTAGCATGGGTAGGCATAGCCATGCTAGCTTTAATCTAGCTAGAATAGGTAACAGTAGTAGTGAAGACATGGTGATATGGGCTTCTGCACTGGCTACTAGTGTCGCCCACAGGTTGGGGGATGCAAAAAGGGCAGTTTGTCCTGGGCTCTCCCAAACTGAGCAGCATTGTGACCTGGTGCAAACTTGAGTGGTGCTGCAAGGTCCAGGTCGCAATGGCACTCATTCAAAATTGGCCCGAGTGTCTCTCCATCATGATGGTGAGGTGGCCAGGTCAAATCTGAGTGCTGCTGCAATCCCATGGGCCAGGTTGTCACGCCTGAACCAGGGAACTGGGTTCATGCCATAGGAGCTGCTGCTGGGGGTGGGTGCAGACAGGCTCACTTTCCAACCCCCTCGTGCCCCAGAGTCTCCCTTCAGTAGTAAGTTTGTTTGTTTTTCTGGAGTGTGGCAGGCCTTGGTTTCAGATTTTGCCTCTGTGGCCCTGGGGGTGAGCAATGGAAGTATGTATATAGGGTCCCCAGCAAGCTTGTACTGGGGTGGCTAGCCCATGCTGAAGCCTGTGCTGCCACATCTTCATTATTGCTACGCGTCCTAATTAGATTAAATGTAATGCAGGTATGTCTACCCATGTTACAGTCCCACCTTTGCTTGCTGTATAGGCATGTACTGGGTAACACCCACCAACAGTGTCTAACATGGGGGGCTTCAACCTCATCCCGAGTAAACCTGTCTCATTTCTCAGCCCCTTAGTACCATCTATTCCCTTTCCTTGGCCAGTCTCTGAAAATGCCACTCACTCTTTTTCACCCTCATGTGTTTTTGTAGTTTATCTGTCCTCTGTAGTATGAGCAGTCCAGCTCCCTCATCATGTAGGTGGTCTGAGCTTATCCCCAGTGCAGCTTGCAGCTGGCTTCTGTGACGGACAATGGTAGGAATAAGAAACGGATTGAAGAATGTCTTTATAAATTAACCAAGAAAATAGAGTGGTGAGACACTAAGATTTTGGGGTGGAGGACTGTTTATTACCAAAGAATGCAAAGCTTCGGTAAGGTATAATATGAGGCAGTGCCCCATTTTTTTTGGCAGCAATCCAGACTTGCTCCTGTTTGGGATGAACTACTTGGCCTTTGGTCTCATTGCTACCTTCACAGCTGAAACCCTATTGTCTCTTTTAGTGAAATGCTCCTATTACCTTGTTAATAGATACGACTGATATGCTATAGAATGTGATCTAAATATGCTAATGAGACACTGAATTAGTCGGCAGCTACACAGGAGTGAAGTTGGGTTTTACTGTGGAAAGTACAGTAATTGATACTTTATGTATATCATGCTGCCATTAAGTTAAACATGCAAAGAGAACCTTTGTTTTATTTTGTCACAGGCTAAATAAAGCAAATCTATTTGTGAACAATCAAAAGTGGAAGTATAAGGCTAGAGAATTAAGTTTGTCATTCTGCATTCTCTTTCTTGGGAATAAAAAATTAAGACTCCACAGTTCAAAGCTCCTTGATACCTAGCTTATCATAAAGATAATTCTGCATGAATTTACTTGGGGAGTTATAGGTTGCTAGAGATAGCAAGTACCTTTCCTTAAAAAAAAAAATCAGACATGATATTTTTGTTCATTAATGCAGTAAGGCAATGCCAAGAGCAGTTCCATTCCTTGCTTCCCTTGATGAGCAATCAGTAATACGTTGCATGTCGTTCTAATGCTTGGTATGGCATCTAAGTGGAGCATTGGGGTGAGTTAGATGGTGTCATTTTCTCTCGTCTGTTACAAAAGCTAATATGAAGTGCGGATTGCAGTACCAGCCTGCTGTGACCTTGATTTTTCTAGTGGAAAATGAAATTTTGCAGATACCTGGCTTTATTTCCAGTGGCACAGTTCCAGACTTTAGAATGATCCTGTCATTGGGACATTCCTTAGGTATACAGTTAAATCTGTTGTTCATTAGAATCAGCTGGAGCCTATCAGTACACTTCACCTACAAGCCAACTATAACTTCAGTAAATTTGAAGATAATACTTTGGTTTGGCCTGCCGTCGCCCTTTCTGTAAAGCTGGAAGTTTGAACAGCTAGCCAATTAAAATTTTCACACCTTTTACATGAGGGTAGTTCTGCAGCTAAAACTCATGGTGGTGGTTCCCACCTCCCCCCGCCATATAGTTGCCTGTATTCTTACAACTGTATTTTAAGAAACAGACTTTTTGATGTGAAACATTTTCTTTCATGTTTGGAAGGCAATTTATACTGTTTTGATCTTAAATAAACAACCCCCCAAAACCATAAAGTGAGCATTTGACTTGGATAAGTCGATGCTGAGTGAGAGTCTAGCAATACGCATCAGATAGCAGTATTAAGAATTATTTAGCATATCCAATTAACTTAAAATCTTTCCCAAATAACATTTTAATAATGTTTTATAGTGAGCTATTTAAGACTTACAAGGATACCCAGCTTTTTTTAAATTTTTCAATAACTTGTGGAACAAACCAAGCTGGCCAAGCATTTGTTATTACTTTCGGTTTTTACTGATGTGTTTTACGGCTTTTTGGTCAAATGTACAGCACTAAAACTCCAGGCATCCATACTGCTTCTATATTTAGTAGCAAAATCTGGTCCTGGTTGTTAAACAGTTTCCACTTATCGCTTTAACCAATCCACAGGATTGGGTCTTATGCATTGTGGTCAAATTTTGTGAATGATTTCTCAAAAGCTAAGAAATCCATTAGGCTTTGTAGAATTCAACTTTTTAAATAATTTTGACAGATATTATCTGTTCATTTTTAAGCATCTTTTTTTAGATTTTGATCCCCCCCCCAGTTTTCACAGTTACGGGAAATTATGGGAGGGTCAGACATTTATTTAATGGCAATAGACATTGAGATTCGAAAAATTAAACCTTTATTAAAACTGTTATGAACACAAATTGTCAACATAGCATGTCAAAATATACAAAGTAAATATCCTTAAATCAAGACATCATACCCATTCTTACTATTCATTCATTAGTCATTTGTAACAAACTTAATCCAAAAAGTCTAATCACTGGATTTGACTGAGTTTTCAACAGGCAGGCGGGGAGGGCAGGCTGGGCAGGGGGGCTGGGCCAGTGGACCTGGGCCAGCAGTCATGCCCGGAGGGAGACCGGACCCGGGTCACGGGCGGGGCGACGGACGGCTGCAGGCCGCGGCATCCGCGGCTCGGCTGGGCGCTCGCTGGCGGGCGGCTCATGGCGCCGCGCAGGCGCTCGACGAACGCCGGCCGCGGCCCGCCGCAGCCGGTCCCCGCGGCTGTGTCGCTGTCCCCGGTGGAGCCGAACTCACATGCCTGCGGCAGGTGCGCTCCGCCGGCCCGTGACCTGCCGCTGGGAGCTCAACCGGAGCGCGGGGGAGGGGGGACCGCCCAGGACCGACGAGGAAGGGCGGCGCAGCACACCGCGCTGCCTGGGGCAGCCTAATTTCTAGAGCCGCCCCTGGTTTTCAAGCAGCATTTTTCTTTCTTTGCCTACCTGTAAATATCGATTCTTACCGATGGAAATATTTTGTCATGGCTTTGTATGTATGCAGTGGGAAATCAACATTTAAGGGTAATCTCCAAATGAATTTTCTGAGATGTGGGAAACTTTCTGTGGTATGGGAGAACCTACTTACTTTTAAATTCCTTTGTTTCCTAGACAAGGCAATAGGATTATAGCAAATTCAAAATGTTTACAAAATATTTCATTTGAAAAATATGGTAATTTTTCCTCTGTGATGCAATTAACTTGTACTGTAAATTAAGCATAGGAAGTGTTTTTTATTTTAAATATATTACACAGGGTTTTACAGCCAGTTTGTCTTCAAGAATTGTAAATATTCACATTAACCATTTGTGAAAAGCCTGATTCATGGAATGCATCAGTTTCTAAGTGTAGCATTCCGAACCTATGTATTTTCATATGTGTGATGTCAGCCTAAGTTGTTTAGCAACATATCAGAACAATTACAAGAGAAGATTAAATATCTGTTTTATAAATGCCATAGAAAGTCTTTCAAAATGTTTTTTGCACTTTAAATAATTGCATTCCTGCATTAAAGCCTATTTGGAAAAAGTCTTTTTCTCACATCTTCCTTTGCCTTCAGTTTCAATTTTAACATCAGCTGATAGCCTGATTTATACTAAGGACATGGTTATACATGTTGAATAACCTTCTCTGAGGAAGTACTTCACATGCTATCTTTTCCAGTAAGAGGTTTTCATGTTTGACCTCCTCTTCTTGATTTGCATTACACATGCTGTACATGACGTGTATTTTTGTATGTGCCAAAGTGGCTTGGGGCTGGTGATAGGATAACATATCTAAAACTACTGTGATGTTTACTTCTAGGAATTACTGCTGAAGTCCTAGTGGTCACCTCTTTTGATGAACTGCACAAAAGAGCTCAAGACGCCAAGGGGAAGATTGTAGTTTACAACCAGCCTTTCATCAATTATAAAGAAACTGTCAAATACAGATTACTGGGAGCGGTTGAAGCTGGTAAAGTTGGAGCGGTGGCATCCCTTATCAGATCCATTGCTTCCTTTTCTATTAATAGGTAGGAATGTTTTACTCTGTACGTGACAATTTGGGAAATCTGACACGGTACCACTTATGAATTCTGATTGAGATTATTAACTCTGTAAACATCAGTGTCAGGGGGCAAACTCTATTTGGATTGTAAACTTGTCTTTGCCTTCTCAGCTGTCTTTGTTTCTCCATATTGAGCTAAAACCCACAGTGGGTAACAGGAGAAATTCTTGCACAGGGCTAACAGAGGGTTGTTAAATTGTGATTGTCCATTCAAATGGAGCACCCTTGGACAAATCGATGGCTGCTGCCTAGGGCAAGCCAGTTTTTCAAGTCTGAACCCTGGGGGGTGGGGAGGGGCACTGAACAAGGGATCACCGGGTGCGGGACTTTGTTCCCCTAATAAGCCTGATTGTTATGTTACTGCCAAAGGGAACAGAAGGTTATAAAAGAAAGGGTCCCTCACCTGCCATTTTAGAGGAAGCATGTGCATGGATTGCAGGGGTCAGAGAGAGGGGCGGGGAGAGGCTCTATGATTTAGAGAACTACAGGAGGGGTGATTCTGGACCCCTGAGAGGACTCTATCCGAAACCTAAAGAATTCTTCCACATGGCGAGAAAGCTGAGGCTGGGAAATATGTACAGGCATGTTTATTATTGTGTATAGATCTGTATCTTTCTTGTGCTGCTAAAGTAAAGGGTAATTTGCCTTAGAATCCTATGGAAGATCTGTCTGCTTAGGCTGTTGTGTATCCCAGAAGAGTTCAGCTATGAACCTGGAGCATCCACAGGGCTGCAGTTGAGAGATGGTGTGCTTAAGCCACTGGGGAGCGTCTGGGGAGCCAGCGTAACTCAGAGCAGAGTAACTGGACCACAGGGCCTCAGCTCTTAGAAAGGGGTGCTAGTCAGACAGGGTGATCATATTTCCCAAACACTGGGGCTGGCCTTGCTGCTCGCCCAAACCCTGCCTGCCTCCTCCCTCCATGTGGGGCTGGCATCGCTGCTCACCCCTACGCATGTTCTTCCCGTACCCCACTTTTTTTTGGCAAAAGTGGGCATTTGTCTCCTTTGCTCTTGACAACTTTGAGATGCCTGGGACTGCCCTTAAAAATGGGACTGTCCCAGCCAAAGCAGGACATATTGTCACTGTAGCAATGCAGGACTCACCCCTGCGGCACCTCCTGCTGGTCATCTCAGGGAATTAGCTCTTTCCAGCACAGAGCACCCTCTGTAGGCCAGTGTCCTGCTGCTTCTTGGCCCCCTGTGTCCCTCTCGGACACACTGCCCCATTATCTGGGGTGCTGCCCCCTGGCCATACACCCCTCAGTCTCAGGGTCTCCCCTCCTCAGAGAACCCCCACCCAGCCTCAGTAGAAGGCTAATGCCAGTCATCATTTAGCCCCCATGCCCTGGGGCAGACTGTAGTATCAGCCTACTCATCACCAGCAAGTTTGGGTTTGGACCTGCTGCCTTTGCCTACCCCTGGCCTGTCCTCAGCAACCCCCAGTACCTGTTGCCTTATGCCTAGGCCACAGATCCTCTGTCTTTCCCCAGCCCTGCTCCACTCAAGTACCCTGTGTTTAGCTCCCTACAGCCAGGCCTGTCTCCCTCTACAGCTAGAGAGAAACTGCTGAGCTCCTGGCTCCCAGCCTCTTATATAGGGCCAGCTGAGGCCTTATTGGGGTGTGGCTCAGCTGCGGCTGCTTCCCCAGTCAGCCTATTAGCTGCTTTCCCTGCCACAGCCCTCTCCCAGGGCTGTTGTAAGCCTTTTAGGGCAGGAGTGGGGTAACCACCCCACTACAGTCACCCTAAAACAGAGATCTGTTCTCTGGCAGTATGCCTAGAGACCCTGGTAAGAGACAGTGCCTGGACTCTCTTCTTCAGACTCAGGAGGCTTAAAGCGCAGGGGGCCTAATGAGGTGGTCTCCAAACACAGCAGCCTAGTGAGTGTAAAACCAGCAGAGGGAGGGAGGGTGTGTGTGTGTGTGTGTGTGTGTGTGACTGACTCACATTTCGCCTTTTACTTTACATGGTTTTGCAGGCAGGCGCTTCCTTGTAACATGTTAAGTTGTCCAGTTTCAAGTGGGTGTTTGGTTTAGAAACTATTTGTTCCCAACTCTGCCTCCAGTGCTTTTTCATTCTTTCAAAATGTTTTCATCATTGTCACCACTCCAGATCTTGTGTGATTGCTTTTAAGAGCTTTTCACATCCCTGATGCTACCATAAATATTCCTGTAACAACCAATATAAAATACTTCTCTGGTGGCAATATAAGGCAAATTGTCAATGATTTTAAGAATACATAATTTTGTATGTTTAAGGAGAATAAAGGCATGTTGTTTTTATATTCATGGGCAGTCATATAGCCCTAAAATGACATCAGGAGGATGAAGTAAATGTTAACAACTAATGTAATTATTTTGGTCTCCTATAAATAGGTTTTATAATCCTGAATCTGACTAACTTTAAAAAAACAACAATCCATGACTTAAAAATCAATTTTTAATGTTAAAAAAAGTATGTATATGTTGGTAGAACTTTACTTTCTTAAAGTGCTCAAGTGGATGTTTTGTACTTGTTTCTTTAGTTTCCTAATTGTTAATAGAATTTCAGATTTTACCTGGAGATTTTTTTTCTAAAAATGAGAGTTTCACACTTAAAATGCTCATCTGTGCAGAGAAAGACAAGTCCAGGGCTTCATTAACACCTTAACTGTGAGAAAGCTAAGACAGATGTGAGACCTTGGCAGCATGGAAGCTTTAATGACTAATGTATTGAGATGTGCCAGATGCTATGGACACACAAGAAATTCATGGACTACTGTATCAATAAGTGTAATATATCTTTGTGTTCCTGGCTCTCTGAGTGGATTTCCTATAGAATCACTGGGCAGAGGAAGAGGGTAATTATTACAAATTCCCAATGCCAGTTATGCAGATACCCAGCCCTTTAAAGCTTTGGTCCCTGGGGAAAGTGGCAGAGATTGGTTTTACCTAGGTCAGAAGGCCTGGGAGAAAAAGATGTCAAAAACTGTGTATAAAGGGTCAGCCTGACCTGGCTCAGGGCAGACTCACTCTGGAACAAAGAACTGACAGGCTTGTGTACAGAACTGCCAGGGTCCCATGTGCATGATGGATAATACCTGGTAAGCTTAGCATGAGTCTAGACTGTTCATTGTTTAAGAGATGTTTTCTCTGTAATGAGTTTGTTCTGAATAAAAGCTCTTCTTTATGAAGGCTGGATGGGCACTGGTAAACACTATATTATCACCCGGCTACCACCATGTGTGTCAGTTCTGGGGCCCAGGGCCAGTGCAACCACTAGGTGAACTAGGCGGTCGCCTAGGGCGCCAAGTGGTTGGGGGCGCCAAAAAGCCGTGCCCTGGCTCGGCAGGGAGGAGCCGCCTTCCGAGCTGCTGCAGCGGCCCAAGCCTGGCAAAGCCAGTGAATGTATTAAAAAAACCCACACCCTTTTTTAAACTTTCAGTCCACTAACACACTTGCTGAAGCAATTTTGTTTTTGAATCAAAAAGATTTTAGGCTGCTAAGAGGCATTTACATGTGCTGTGTCCTTTACTGCTCCTTTGTGATGTATAAAGATGGCAGCATTAGGTTTATTTTATATATATATAAAAGTTTTAAAATGTTGATGCTTTGAAACAGTCACCATAAATTAATAGTAGTACAAGAGGTCAACTTACACTGTCTTCAGCATAAGAGAAAACAGGGGGAAAGGAACACCCCATCACTTCTTTGTCATTGTTTATGCACACCACAGTCCTGCCTATCACCCAGGCCTGTAACTTGGGGTCATCTTCCACTCCCATTCTTGTTGCCCCACATTCAGGAAATGTCCATACCTTGCCAGTTCTTCCTAAAAAATCTTTCTGTGATCAATTGTTTTCTCTGTCTATGCAATTAAAATTCAGATCCACACCCTCCTTTTGAGTCAGGATCTCTGTAGCCTCTTCCTTGTCACTCAACAGCCGCCATCCCTTTACCGTTCATACAAAATGCACCCACTAAGATAATCTTAGCTCACCAGTCTGACTGCAACACCCTTCTCTCCTGCACTGAAGTCAAGTTTCTTGTAATTACTTACAAAGCCCTACAATACTCTTCATCCATCTTATATTCTCTCTTGCTGAGTGCTCCCATTCTCTCATTTCCATCCCTGTTAATACTGTAAAACAATATTTTTTTAAAAGAAGTTTAAATAACCTAGTGAGAGATGGTCCTGTGCGGTAGACCTTCCTATGCTAGACATCAGGTCAAATTCTGCTTGCAGTTACACCGGTCTAAATCAGGCATATTTCTGTTTCCTTAATCATTCAACAGCTTGATCATCAGCTTTTCTTTGTCTCTTAGAAAAATCACTGTGTGTTTTTGGTTTTTTTATAATGTGATAAATGACTAGTACTGGGTATTTTGTCTGTGGTGTTGTAGCAATGTGGGTCTCAGGATAGGATATTGGTGAGAGAAGGTGTGTGAGGTAATATATTTTATTGGCCCAACTTCTGATGGTGAAAGCTCGAAAGCTTGTCTCTTTCACCAACAGAAGTTGGTCCAATAAAAGATATTACCTCACCTACCTTGTCTCTCTAGTACAGAGGTGGGCAAACTAAGGCCCGCAGGCCACATCTGGCCCATGGGACTTTTCTGCCTGACCCTTGAGCTTCCGGCCAGGGAGGCTAGCCCCTGGCCCCTCCCCTGCTGTCCCCCCTCCCCCGCAGGCATGCTGCTGCATGGGCAGTGCTCTGGGTGGCGGGGCTGCCCGCTCCTGCAGGACAGCGCGGCAGCGTGTCTGGCTCCATCTGGGTGGCACGGTGGCCAGACATGCTGCTCTGTGGGGATGGGTACGGGGGCGGGGGCGGGGGCCGGGGGGTTGGATAAGGGGCAGGGAATCCCAGGGGATGGGAGCAGGGGGCTGTTGTATGGGTCATACGTTGTGGGGGGTGGGCGGTCTGGGACTGGGGGGCAGTTGGATAAGCGTGGGAGTCCTGGGGGGCCTGTCAGGGGGCGGGGGTGTGGATAGGGGATGGGCAATCAGGGGATAGGGGGTGGGGGGGTTGGATGGGGGTGGGGTCCTGGGGGGCAGTTAGGTGCGGGGGGTCCCGGGAGGGGGCGGTTAGAAGACAAGGAGGAGTTGGGAATTCTGAGGGGAGCAGTCGGGGGTGAGAAGCGGTAGGGGTTGGATGGGGACCGGGGCCAGGCTGTTTAGGGAGGCACAGCCTTCGCTACCCAGCTCTCCATACAGTTTTGCAACCCCAATGTGGTCCTCGGTCCAAAAAGTCTGCCCACCCCTGCTCCAGTATTTTGTTAGAATGTAAGGAAACTAATACAAGTATAAACAAATGAGATATGACTTGCATAAAGACAGAATTATTCCAATAACCTTATTATGAAATACTTGGTTTCAAAAAGAAAAAATGTGCCATGATAGATTTTAACAGAGATTATACAGATGTGAGAGAATAATTAAACTAACATGAAATGCACTTAAATTGCTGTGACAATAGGAAGATTCCAGGGACTGCTACATAAGCAGCTGTGATGACCATCAAAGGTGACCTATACTAGAACAGAAAATGCAGACCTCTTCCATACCTACCTTTGCCAAATTTTATTCCATGTGAAAACAACTATGTATCCTCTGGAGAACTTTTTCAGGTTGATGGAGCAGGCAAAATATATATTGATTTAGCAGATCCTCACCACTTTTTGGAATCACATCCAGTGCCTATTATATGTTCTCATTAGGTTTGTGAGGAAGGTGGTTTGAATTTGTCAAACATTTATCCACAAAATATGATTTTTTTTAAAAATAACCACATTATTAGTAATATATGTGGGATAGCACTGAGCACCAGGGCGGAGTAGAGCTAATATGGACCATTTTATGGTAACCTTACATAGCAATTGGGTTATTTGAATGTACAGTGTCCAGTCATGGTATTTGGTGAGAGGCTTCCATGTTTGAATTTGTTCAGGCTATGAAACAGAGAGGAGATATGCGTCACAGTTTCAGAGTAACTGCAACTGTATCCCCCTCTGTGGTCCACTCCAGGAATGCCTAGTCAGGTCGCAGATCTCCAGCGGTCACCTGTCTGTGGGCAAGGACCTTTGTACCACTTCCTTCTGACCGTTTTAAGGCTGCACAGCCCCCTGACCTCCACTGTGCTATCTCCAACAAGCCAGTCTGCCAAAAGCCAGTTATTGTGCATTGCTCTTTCTCTGAGAGCTATGACCACTTTATTGCCAGCTGTTACAAGTGACTGCACAGCTCTTTCTAAGCAAGCACATTTATTCTTAAGGTAAAAGCATTACAGAGAAAACAGATAAAGAATAAAAGTTGCTACACACATGCTACACACATGCTACAAGCTTACCAGAGGTCACTCATGAGTCTTATGGGGCTCTAGTAGGCCAAAGTCTTTCCAACTCTTCCACAAGGGTTGGGAGCCCCCCTTGAACAGAAGGTCCTATCCGTTTTCTGGATCAGAAAGAAGGCACTGAATTAATTTAAACTCGGGCTATTTGTACAAAAAGCCCTTTCTTTGTCTGTTAGTCTCTGGAAAACCTTGTTTTAACCAGTATATGCAAAACCACTCAGAGGGTGGTACCTCTCTTGAGGTGTTTACAGCCTGAGTGATTTGCATTACTAAATATACCACCCATCCCATTTTTAGTTCCTGGAGAAGCTGTGGCAAACCAGCCCCTGGGAGTTGCATACAATAGCTGATATATAAACCATTCATAAACGTAATACAATATTTTCCCCCAAAGATACTACAGACGGTTGCAGTATTTGTCACCATACATGTGGAGCTGTTTACTAGCTAGGAGGCAGATCTTGCTAAAGATGAGCTCAAAACTTGATAATACACTGAAACACAGGCTCAGAGGGCATCACAACAGTCATGATGAAACACTTGCAAGGCAAGCAAATTGAGGCATGCAGAGAAAAGGTGACAGATACATTTTGACTTTAAGCATAACATTTTAAAAAGCTCAATACATCATTGATGAGCTTGCTGCCTGGAAAATGCTTCGCAGAGTAAAATCCACAGATGGTTGGATGACCCACAATCTGACAGCTGAGCTGATTTCTAAATATACAGGCCCAGATCCCAGCCCTGCACAGAGAACCATGAAGATGGACCTCTGAACCCATGCAGAACCTCACTGACTCAGTGTGGTTTTGAGAAGGGGTCTGCTTACGTGAAGCTAATTACATAATTGGGGCTTCATTTGAAGTTGGACACAGGTTTTGCCTACTCAGATTGTAGTTATTAAATCCTTTCCAGGAGGTTTCCTTGAAGAGGTACCTGAAACTTATGAAAGTGAGAGGAGTTTCAGTTTGTAACATTGGCTTCTTTTTGGCTGAAGTGTACCCAAAGCATTACAATACACTTATTCTTCTGTCTAGTTCAGTGGCTCTCAAACTTTTGTACTGGTGACCCCTTTCACATAGCAAGCCTCTGAGCGCGACACCCCCCCCTTATAAATTAAAAACCACTTTATATATATGCACACACACATTTAACACCATTATAAATGCTGAATGCAAAGCTGGATTTGGGGTGGAGGCTGGCAGCTCACGACTCCCATGTAATAACCTTGCAACCCCATGAGGGGTTCCGATCCGCAGTTTGAGAACCTCTGGTCTAGTTGCTCATTTGATCAATAACTAATTTATCAAAAGAGATCTCATTCTGCACGTTCTATCACACTGATTCAGGAAGTATGCAGACTCTACCGTTTCTGATACTTACGGAAAAAAAAAAAGCTCAAGAAACGCCAGAAGGCCAATGCTAGCATACATGTCTTCTGCACAAATGCTGCTGACATCATAGTTCCTGAAAGTTTTTTCACAAAGATTGGGCAGTTGTAAATACAGAAGTGCAAACATGATTTTTTATTATAACAACTATCCATAGAAAAACTGAGCGCAAGCCAGAAGATGGCTAGACATTCCTCTGCTGGAGTCTTTGAGCTCCATGCTCTATACAAGGAGCCAAGCTTGTCTATAACTTTGCTAACAGGGGCGGCTCCAGGCCTCAACACGCCAAGTGCGTGCTTGGGGCGGCATGCCGCGGGGGGTGCGCTGCCAGTCGCCGGGAGGGCGGCAGGCGGCTCCGGTGGACCTCCCGCAGGCGTGCCTGCGGAGGGTCCACTGGTCCCGCGGCTTTGGTGGAGTATCTGCAGGCGCGCCTGCAGGAGGTCCACCAGAGCCGCGGGACCAGCGGACCCTCCGCAGGCACATCTGCAGGAGGTCCACCGGAGCCGCGGGACCGGCGACCGGCAGAGCGCCCCCCGCGGCGTGCCGCCATGCTTGGGGTGGCGAAATTGCTAGAGCCGCCCCTGTCTGCTAATTCAGGATACTGTCACAAGGTGAAACTCTGTTTAAAATGCTGCCTCGAAAATAAACTGTGTGTGTCCTTCATGATGAGTTAAATATGCTCATTGTTTCTGTCACCGTGGAATCTCTGAGACTATGGTGATAACTAAAATAATATTAGAAAACACATTTTAAGCAGAACCTATTGTTAGAACTTAAGTAAATGGCTAACTAATAGAGATTTGACTTAATATTTTACCGAAAATTCCTTTTTTTTAAACAATAGCAAAACAAATGTTATATCTTCAATGGTATCTTATCTGATTTCTCCAAAGAGTATTGGAAGCTAATTTTTGTTGTTCAATCGAACACCAAAATAATGGGGGATACAGCTAAGGTTGCCAACTTTCTAGTTGCAGAAAACGAACACTCTTGCCCCACCCCTTTTCTGAGGCCATGCCTCCACTCACTCCATCCCCCCTCCCTCCATCTTGCGCTCTTCCCCACCCTCGCTCACTCACTCACTCATTTTCACCGGGCTGGGGCAGGGAGTTGGGGTGCAAGAATGAGTGAAGGCTCTGGCTGCAAGCTCTGGGGTGGGGCTGGAGATGAGGTGTTGAGGTGATGGAGGGGGCTCTGGGTTGGAGTGTGGGAGGGGGTGAGTGCTCTGGGTGGGGGTGCAGGCTCTGGGGTGGGGCCGGAGATGAGGGGTTTGGGGTGCAGGAGAGGGCTCCAGGTTGGGGGAGGGGGTTGGCGCATGGGAGGTGGCTCTGGGCTGATGCTGGGGGTTGAAGTGTGGGAGGGGATATGGGCTCTGGGCTCGGGCTGTGGGCTCCGGGGTGAGTTGGTTTGGGTGCAGAAGGGGGCTCAGGGCTGGGGCATGGGAGGGGGTGTAGGCTATGGGCGGCGCTTACCTCAGGTGGCTCACAGGAAACAGCAACTTCTCTCTCTGGCTCCTAGGCGGAGGTGCGACCACGTGGCTCTGCGCACTGCCCGTGCCTGATAGGGTTGTGCCTTCAGCTCCCATTGGCCGCGGTTCCTGGCCAATGGATGCTGCTGGAGACGGGAGCAGCATGCGGAACCCCTGTGGCCATCCCTCCGCCTTGGACCCAGAGGGAGATGCTGGCAGCTTCCCGGGAGTCACGTGGAGCCAGGTAGGGAGCCTGCCTGCGCTGCCAACCAGACTTCTAATTGCCCAGAGCCACCATAGTCCCTTTTCGACTGGGCATTTGAATGTGAAAAGGAATGAGGCTGTCCTTTCTTTTCTTTCCTCATTTACCTTCAGTGCTATTTTTTTTAAATCTGTTTTCCTGTTTTAAGATAGGTGGTTTGGGCCTAGCCTGTCATTCCTGCCATTTCCTGATGCCTGAATCTGCTCTCCTTGTCTGTGACTGACAAGAGTTAGTGTACTAGCCAAGATGCATTTTCTGTCTCCATCTCCTCCTCCTGTTTTTTCTCTTACCCACCTCTTGCACCCCTTTTTGTCCATTCTCCTGATGAGCTGTGCTGAATGAGCTCTGCTTGACAAGAGGTAATGCGTCCATCAGTGTCAGGACCATTGTCCGTTCAAGTTGTGTTGCTTTTCCTTACTGATTAATGGGAAATGCTACATCAGTGAAGGGAGCAGCACATTGGGAGGGCTGGTGGCTACAGGAGAAAAATTAGTGACAGATTTCTCCTCAGTATTGAAAGGGAGGCCCTGCACTTATGCGACTCGTACAATGCCATGCTAATCTCACTAACTTTGTGAGCTGGAATATCTACATCTTTGCCCATAATATTAAAAATATATATATATGTATTAATGGCTAATAAATGGAATTATAGCAGACTTTCAAAATCATCCTGAAAATCTGCTAGCCCATGTAGAAAATCCACTTGCCTGCTTTTCCTGTGATGATATTAATAGTGGCAATATTTTAGTGGTCCCAGATGAATAGAGGAGTAGCAATTCACAAAGCAGAATTGTGTCTTTCAAACTGTAAGCTCATTGAGCTAGAGGCTGTCATTTATTATATGTTTGTACAGTGCCTAGAACACTGTGGCTTTTAAGTGATAATGCAATATTAACACAGAATAATAATCATGGGTTTAAAATCAGTACTCTGTGGTAGAGCAACACTTTAAGATTACTAAGGCTCCTTATTAAAGAGTAGCAAGATAAAGAGAGACTTAGTAAAATCCCAATGTGGAGTTAAATCAATGTTTTCTTTTTCCAGTTTTTCTTCCTCTGCAGCTCCTCAGCTCTTCCTTGGTCCATTTAGGGCAAGTAGGTGCTAGATTGCTCCCTGAAGGGTTCCACTGATCAGGGATCACAAGGGCAGGTGGGCTTTTGCAGGGTGGGGGAGAAGGGTTTGTCTCTGCTCTACTTTCAGCAGTGGATGCATGTGGGTTTTTTGGGGAGACAGTTAATGGGTGGGTAGGAAACAATGGTTACTGTTTGCCACTGCCAGGTTTCCCTGCCCCTCTTGGATGAGCTTGCAGTTGGTTATTTGGTGTGTACTACCACACTGCATGGTAGTTCTGTCTCTAAAGTAGGGCTCCAAGCATATCCCCACACTGATGCATCAGGGCCAAATCATGATCTCATAGAAATGAAAGGGGGTTTTGTAACTTGGTGGGGATTAGACTTGACCTTAGCAGAAAGTTGCTGCAATGTGTAGGAAACTTTGTTTACAAAAATGTTGAGTCTCTCTCTCTTCAACAATCAGCCTTTCTGCCTGTAGCAACTTTCGTCACCAAATTGTCAAAACTTCAGAAGACTTTCAAAGGTGGATACCCTGGGCCAACAGTAACAAAAAAAAAATTGGAAAAAACTAAACCTTTTCATGTAAACAAATATTGACTTAAATCAATAAACAGTATTTGGCTTTTTGGAGAGACCAAATGTTGACTTGTTTTGCCCTTTGAGTAGCTCAACTGTGCAATGATTAATAGGCTAATGTAAGGTTCAAAAATTATAAACATGTACAGCAAAGTGAGTGTACAGGAAACCTAATGCAGGATTTATCAGCTGTCAGTGGGTATTTTGTGGCAAAAACACTCCTTAAAAAATAGGGTTGGGAAAAAATTTGTAACTTACAGTAATCTACAAATCTCGAGGAAAATATAAGTTTTAAAATATTATCTAGATAAACAACATCTCTCAGCAGTTGCAGTGTTTCAGTGATATTTATGCTGGTTGATAAAAATAAGATCAAGCACAAAGTTGAAAGAAAAATCCTTCTTTTCTGCAGGAAGAAAAGATTTACACCATATGATATCATAATTTTATCTAATGATCCCTTTGTGAGCAGTTAGTGGGGGACAAAGCTGAGAGCTTTTCAGGCATTCAAAAAATGGAAAGGTCTATGTAACAGCTAAATGCTAAGAACCAAATGAATCTTCTAAAAATGTTCACTATAGCTTGAAAGCAATGCAAAGTCTTGTGCTGCAGCAGTTAAGTAAGCAAGCTGGTAACGTGGTGTCCCTAGCCTCTGTATGCCAGAAGCTGGGAATGGGTGATGGGATGGATCACTTGATGATTACCTGTTCTGTTCATTCCCTCTGGGGCACCTGGTATTGGCCACTGTCGGAAGACAGGATACTGGGCTGGATGGACCTTTGGTCTGACCCAGTATGTCTGTTCTTATGTTCTTAACATACATAGCAGGGCCACGCAGGAAAATATAGAGCAATCCAAGTACTATATTTTCATCAGCCCACAGCTTGTTATGGACATTTTCTCCCAGCCAGGTTCCTCCAAATCTTATTCTGTCCAAATTTGGCACCCTATTGCTATTCCCAAGCAAAAACTATTTTCATTAGCTGGCCATCCTCCTCCCAACACGAGAAGTAGCCTAGGCAGTACCTTGGATGCAAAGGTAGGAACTTTGTATCCCCAAAGAGAAGAAAGAGAGAGAGAGAGAGAGTGTGTGTGTGTGTGTGTGTGTGTGTGTAAATGGTGCTGGTAGATTTTAGGATTATGTTAAAGATTTTTATGGGTCATTCAATTGTGTATCAAACATTCCGTTTTTGGCATTTAATCATAGAATATCAGGCTCAATTTCCTGTATCTTCTGAGAGTCCAACAGACAGCATGTATCAAAGCTCCCACTCTGAAGCAGAAGATTGGCCCTGTAACCCAGCAAGTGGCCTGGATCACCAGGCAATAGGTCCAGTGGCCTAGACTGTGACTGTTACTAAATATCCGAAACTTAACCTACTCTTAATTATAAACGTTCTCATGAAACCTTCAACTTGTCACTTCATTTTTACTTGCAACTTTCAGTTTAGTTTTCTGTAATAAATAACATCATGGTAAATAAACAGTAATAAGTACACACAGAACATGAACTGGGTTTGTCATCACTTTTTCTTCAGTAAGACCATCTGTTGTTGTATATAGCACTTATGCAAACTGATGTTCAACTGAACAAATTACAGTTTTCCCCAGACATTTGACCTTAACTAAGATTGCACTGTGTATCTTACACCTGTCTAGGAAGAGTGAAAGACTTTTAGACACACAAAAGTAAATGGGATTACTAATTTGTCCTTTAGCTAGATGTTTGTCTCACTTGACACTAGAGAGAGAGCAGATGTAAGTGCTTTTTTAGATGCACAACAAGAGAGTTAACATTATCTTATTCACTCAGAGTGAATACTACGGGCATGTGCCCTCACACACACGCTCAAACACGGAGTAAAGAACCTTGGAAGTAAGTAGTTAAAGATTAACTTGAACAGCAGGTCAGGACTGAAATGTGAAAGGACACTCAATTTGGAATGTAATCTGTTTCAACCAGTGGCTAAAAATATGGTTCCAAACAATACATCAGCCCTTACATTTTTGTGGTAGTGCAACCACTCTGTTTTGTTTTATTTGGTTTCTGTTTTGTTGGTGTCTTGCATAGTGCCATATAGCAAACAGGAATCTGACTACAGTAATATAATATATGGAGATACACCTATCTCACAGAACTGGAAGGGACTCTGAAAGGTCATTGAGTCCAGCCCCCTGCCTTCACTAGCAGGACTAAGTACTGATTTTGCCCCAGATCCCTAAGTGGCCTCCTCAAGGATTGAGCTCACAATTCTGGGTTTAGCAGGCCAATACTCAAACCACCAAGCTACCCCCCCTCACTGTATAGCACAGTGAAGTATTGTGCTATACAATGCACATAGAAAACAAACTTAAAAATGTTTTTAAATGTGTGGTCTTTTAAGGATAGTAATAGGCCTATCTTGTTAAAATAGTAAGTAAACAATTTGCAGACTTGAGTGATATTTTATTTTTGTAAGGTGTCTGTCTCTTTAATTATTATTTTGACTAACTAGAATTATTAGATTTTTGTTTTTGTTTTTTAGAATTACATTCCACAGGCCATATTCAGCGCATAAGGTTGGTCTGTTGGGCTATTGAAACCTGACAATGTTATGGACACCAGCTGGACAGCCTACCAAATGACATTAGCAGGTCTGGCTGGTGTGTGAGGCTGTGGGATGAACTAAAGTTACCAGATCTGTGTATGTGTGTGGACTTAATGTAAATGAGTTGCCCATCCCCTGGGCACTCCTGATTCTTGGTTCAACTTCTCTTCCTATTTTGGGACCGTGCAAAGGCTGGGGTTACTCCTGTTTTGTTAAACTGATTTTGTATGTATGTTAATTTCCTGCAATCTTATTCTCTCCTCCTTTTCACAATTCTATCTTGCTTTTGCCCTAGGCTTCCAAATCTGGAGAAATTGGATATATTCTAATCCATCTGTGAACTTGTTTCACTGTTTCTTGGTTAATTAAATAATCTTGTGTTTCATTCTCTTGGGGTTGGAGAAGAATTGTATGGCTTGTAGTGGAAAAAGCCCAGAGTAATTGTATAGACAATCCAAATCATATTTCTACTTTTCAGGTTTCCAAAACACAAATCTTTATGCCAGTTAACTATCTATTTTAAAGTAAAAATCATTTCTACATAATACTGCAATTGGGTGTTTTAAGTGAAAACAACTACGAGCCTTTTAAGAAACCTACATGTGCAACATAGTACTTTATTCGTGTTGTGGTGTTTTGTCCTCTACAGCAGTCAGAGGCTCAATTTCACAGGTCCATTTCTTAGCAGGTGACGAGATTTCAGTGAAGCTTGACAGCTAAAATGTAGATTTGAATTCCAGTAGGAAGGCAGCCAGCCAAAATTTAAGCTCTCTACCTGCTAAGGAGAGAGAAACTTAAATGGATCATTGTTGCATGTGAGCAAGTGAATTTACTTACTTTTATCGTATTACTGTAGTGTGCATAAAACCAAACATGTTTATTGAAATCCTGTAGATAGAACTGACTTATCTATGTAGGGATTAAAAAAAAATCAAATACAAGCATTTAAATGGCACTTTAACAAACCTATTGTATCAGGAAAAATTGTTGAGAGTATTTAATACTTTCCAAAATAAGATACAAGTTAAAGGATATTTGTGGCATTAAACATTTCTTTGGATATTCTTCTTCTTTCATTCAGTGTAATGCTTCTAACCCATCCACCTTTGTTCTTCCCTTCACCTTACTTTGTCATTGCAGTGTTGGGGATTTTAATATGTGCAGTTGTTGCTACTGCTGACATTAAACAGAGTTCTAGAAATCCAGTTACATCTGGCAACTCTGAAAATTTTAGATAAAACTTGCGTATATTATGTGATGCTCTCAAGTTTTTGTTTTTTATTTACATATAGGAACTGCTGTGCTGCTCATTGGCACAGTATGTGTGCCTTTTAGTGACTAGTGCCATCACCTTTGTCACACCAAAATGTGGGTGTCATGTTTGCGTGGCATGAAGTGGTACACCCATAAGTAAGGAGATGACAAAGGAGATCCTGGCCAAGTTAAAAGACTGTTTGGAGTAGATGACCTGGGGATAAATGCAGGTGCGATAGGCCTGATTCTTCGCTGCCTTGCACCTTGTGTAGACATTTGCAGCTCCGTAAAGCTGGTGTAAAAATGCTACCATTCTGGTTTGGTACCACTTTACATCCATTCTGCACAGGTTCAATGACTACATATTTAAGCCCTGTTGTACACTACAAGGTTAGGTCGAACTTAGCTGCGTTAGGTCGATTTTATAAGCAATGCGGCTACACAGCCAACCCCGTTCCGTCAACCTAAAGGGCTCTTAAAATCAACTGCTGTACTCCTCCCCAGTGAGGGGAGTAGCGCTAAAATCAACCTTCTTGGTTCGAATTTGGGGTAGTGCAGACACAGCGTAGTGCAATTAGATGGTATTGGCCTCCAGGAGCTATCCCAGATTGCTCCAATGTGACTGCTCTGGACAGCACTTTCAACTCCGATGCATTAGCCAGGTACACAGGAAAAGCCCCAGGAGCTTTTGAATTTCATTTCCTGTTTGGTCAGCATGGCGAGCTCAGCAGCACAGGTGACCATGCAGTCCCAGAATCACAAACGAGCTCCAGCATGGACCAAACGGGAGACACTGGATTTGATTGCTGTATGGGCAGAACTCCGATCAAAAAGAAGAAATGCTAATATATATGCCAAAATCGCACAGGGCATGATGGAGAGAGGCTACACCAGGGTCACACCGCAGTGCGCGTGAAAGTTAAGGAGCTCCGACAGGCCTACCACAAGACAAAGGAGGCAAACGGTCACTCCAGGTCAGAGCCCCATACATGCCGCTTCTATGATCAGCTGCATGCCATTCTAGGAGGGGACCCTACCACTACCCCACCACTGTCCATGGACACCTGCAAGAGGGGAGTCTCACGCAACGCGGAGGAAGATTTTGTGGAAGGGGAGGAGGAGGAGAATGCGCAGCAGGCAAGCAGAGAATCCATTCTCCCCGGCTGCCAGGACCTTTTCATCACCCTGGAGCCAATACCCTCCCAAGGCAGGTTCCTGGATCGTGAAGGTGGAGAAGGCACCTCTGGTGAGTGCACATTTGTAACTATACTACAGGGGTTAAACGCAATTGTGTTTAATATTTAATTTGCCCTGAGGACTTGGGATGCATTCGTGGCCAGTACAGCTACTGGAAAAGTCAGTTAACGTGTCTGGGGATGGAGCGGGAGTCCTCCAGGGACATCTCCATGAAGCTCTCCTGGAGGTCTCTGAAAGACTTTGAAGAAGGTTTCTGGGGAGGGCTGCCTTATTTCATCCTCCACGGTAGGACACTTTACTACGCCAAGCCAGTAGCAAGTAGTCTGGAATCATTGCAGCACAAAGCATGGCAGCAAATGGTCCTGGGTTTTGGTCGCATTCATGCAACATTCGGTCTTTATCTTTCTGTATCAGCCTCAGGAGAGTGATATCATTCATGGTCTCCTGGTTGAAATAGGGGAATTTCTCTAAGGGAACAGTAAAAGGATCCCGTTCATGCTGGGCTGTTTGCGCTTGGCTAAAAGGGATCATTTCTGAGAATAGCCACACGGTGGGGGAAGGGGTGTGCTGCACATCCATACCCAAACCGCAGCCCCCTCCTTTTAAATGGCAAACCCAACCGGCATTGCTTGCTATGGAAAAGGAGGGCACTGCCGTTTGAAACCATTCCCACATGTTATGAAGGCGAAAGAAGCCAACCCCATGTACTCTTTGGCTTACCATGGCTGCCTGGAAACCGAATTCTGTTGCCCAGCTGTGTGTGATGTGTGACCATACTAGCAGGTGCTCAATATTAAAAGCAAAATACGACCTTGTACCTAAAGCACATGTGCGGTCTGCTGTGAATTGCTTGACTCACTGTGAAAGAGTCTCCCTTTTGTTCTCAGAAATGTATCTTCTTAAATTTTACTCTCCCTCTTTATCCCCCCTTCAGGTGCAAATGCTTCTCTGCTCCCTGTATCATCTCCGTCCCTGAGGTTATCACAGATTAGAAGGCGAAAAAAATGCACTCACGATTACATGTTTTCAGAGCTCATGCAGTCCTCCCTCACTGATAGGGCACAGCTGAATGCATGGTGGCATTTGGTGGCAGAGGCTAGGAAAACATTTAATGAGCATGATCAGAGCACGCAGGAGCAGATGCCGAGACTAATGGGGGAGCAAACAGACATGATCAGGCATCTGGTGGAGCTGCAGGAAGGGCATCAAGAGCAGAGACTGTTGCTGCTGCATCCATTGTATAACCGCCTGCCCTCCTCCCCAAGTTCCATATCCTCCCCACCCAGACGCCCAAGATGCAGGCGGAGTGGGGTTGGGGGCAGGCTCTGGGCACTCAGCCACTCCACTACAGAGGATGGCCCAAGCAACAGAAGGCTGTCATTCAAATAATTTTGATTTGTAGTGTGGCTACAATAAGCAATGTGGCCTTGTCCTTCCCTCCTCCCCCACCCCACCCGGGATACCTTGTCAGTCATCTCACTTTTTTAAAATTAATAAATAAAGAATGCATGGTTTCAAAACAATAGTGACTTTATTTCCTTTGCCAGCTGTGATCGAAGGTGGGAGCGGGGTTGGCTTACAGGGAATTAAAATCAACAAAGGGGGTGGGTTGGCTTACAGGGAATTAAAATCAACAAAGGGGATGGGTTTGCATCCAGGAGAAACACACACAACTGTCACACCGTAGCCTGGCCAGTCATGAAACTGGTTTTCAAAGTCTCTCTGATGCGCAGCGCATCTAGCTGTGCTTTTCTAATCGCCCTGGTGTCTGGCTGTTCAAAATTGGCAGCCAGGTGATTTGCCTCAACCTCCCACCCCTCCATAAATGTCTTCCTCTTACTCTCACAGATATTATGGAGCACACAGCAAGCAGCAATAACAATGGGAATATTGTTTGCGCTGAGGCCTAACCTAGTCAGCAAACAGCGCCAGCGAGCTTTTAAACATCCAAAGGCACATTCTACCACCATTCTGCACTTGCTCAGCCTATAGTTGAACTGCTCCTTACTACTGTCCAGGCTGCCTGTGTACGGCTTCATGAGCCATAGGAGCAAGGGGTAGGCTAGTCCCCAAGCATAACTCTTGGCATTTCAACATCCCCAACAGTAATTTTCTGGTCTGGGAAGTAAGTCCCTTCTTGCAGCTGTTCAACCAGCCCGTAGCTCATAAAGATGCAAGCGTCCTGCACCTTTCCCAGCCATCCCATGTTGATTTCGGTGAAACGTCCCTTGTGATCCACCAGTGCTTGCAGCACCATTGAGAAGTACCCCTTGCGGTTTACGTACTGGTTGGCAAGGTGGTTGGGTGCCAAGATAAGGATATGCGTTCCGTCTATCATCCCACCACAGTTAGGGAACCCCATTGCAGCAAAGCCATCCACTATGACCTGCACATTTCCCGGAGTCACTACCCTTGCTAGTAAAAGGTTAGTGATTGCCTTGGCTACTTGGGTCACAACAGCCCCCACGGTAGATATGCCCACTCCAAATTGATTCCCGACTGACTAGTAGCAGTCAGGCATTGCAAGCTTCCACAGCTATCGCCACTCGCTTCTCAACTGTCAGGGCAAGTCTTTTTGGTTTGTTTCTAGACCCTATGGCCCAAACATAGTACTCAGAAGACATCTGTGGCTCAGGTTGTGGAAGTGGCAATTCCTCAGCCAAACAGTTACTTAGTGCACCTACCACTTCCACCTATTGAAGAAAATCTCTGCCTCAGAAGAAGAAACTTTCAGGTTTTTTCTATATATCTTTGAATGTTCCCAAAAGAGACTGTAGTTTTCACAATGTCCTAGTTTTCAAGGCTTTGAACACATTTTCCAGAAAGTCCCCAAACCTGATTCACAATGGAAACTGCCATCTACCAGGGAATTTCCTATCTTCTATAGCTCCCAAACTGATCACCAGAATACTCACAGGACATTCCTGAGGAACCTTTCTCCTTTGTGTCATTTTTACTATAAAACCTTTCTGCATTTCCCAGTCTTTGCTTAAGCCCATAACAAGCTCACTGGAGGAACTATGCTGCTATGGGGAGATTTCTGGACTTCATCTAGTTTAGAATGTCAAACTGTTAGGAGCAAAATCCTGTCCTCCAACTCCCAAGAGAATAACAAGAAGGAAAGTTCAATAGTTCTATGAAACTAGGTGCCTTCTTTCAGTGAAAGGGAGAATGTGGTGCTCGTTCAGACTGGCAATTGAACATTTTTTTTTTCACTTTGTTCTGCCTGCCATCTTTCCTCACTGCTTGAGGATATGCCAGTTTTATAAAGAAAGTTAATGTATAATATACAATATAATAGGCTTTAAACAAAAGGCTTATATCTAAAAGGAACTTTTTTAATTTACAATAGATTTCAAGGTTTGGACTTTGAAAAGTGACAATAGAAGGGAAAAACGCTGTTTCTAGATTCAATCATTTTATCTAGAGGTAACGTATATACAGTACTTTAGTGAGATATAAGTTTCCCTGCCTATTACCACTGAATAATTTATCTCTTTATTGAAGAACAAGCTTGTCAAATAAATGTAACATGCAGTGCTACATACTTATATCACTTTGAGCAAATATTGATGATCATTCAAGCATTTATTTCACTCTACCTTACATTAACTACCTAATAATTGAGTTAGTGCTCTTAATGTGGATGTACTGAAGTTTGCTCTTTGAGGGGCAATTAATGGCACACAGTCCTATAATACTTTTTTTTTAATTAGAATACATGTCATCCTCTTATACTGAAGATTCTTTAGCTTAATATAGAGAATTTTGCTGTTTTTTTCTTGCTAAATAGAACAAAAATGAGTTTAATATTCCATAGAAATGAAAGTATATATCAGTGTGGGATGAATTTACAAAACAAAGATATTTGTAATTGGGTTGTCTTTTCACAAAACAAAGCAGCCTACTGGATGAGGTTCTGGTTGCTGTTTTTGTTTACTGCTTGGTGAGATATTGGATATTAATGTAGGCATGAAGGGCCATTTATTAGTGGAACTAGATCTTCAGTTTCTAACCTGTAACTTCAAACACTTGCTCTTCCTTCTAGCTGCTCATTAAAACATAGAGTTTATAAGATCTGATCTTTACTTCTACGGAAGTCAATGAATATTTTTACCTGGATGCCAGTAGAATCAGGATTAAATCCATACATAGCAGGACATACAAGATCACTGACTTATCTAGTCTTCTGTATATTTTGTATGTTTGCTCTATTATTTCCACTAATGGCTGTACTTCCCCTTGTTAAATATCTGCAGTGATGATGTCTTGGATGCTTGATAGCCTGTTCCACTGCATAGTTATTCTTAAGGACTTTTCCTGTTATCTAGCCTAAACCTTTTCCTTCAGTGTTAGGATATTGTTCTTTCTCCTGCCATCTTCTGAGGCTGAAGAATTCCTTTCCTTCATTTATATTGTTACCTTTAAGGATTTTTAAACTGCACTCATGTGCCCCTGAGTCTCCTGTTTCTAGACTATAATTATATCTCCACTGAGCCCTGCCCACATTCCAGTACCAAACATGTTAACTAAAATTGTTCCTGAGTGTGTTTCTGCATAACATGGGTTTATGCATCTGCACTGCAGAACTTATGAAGAGGCACTGACAGTGAATGCTGCTCTGAATGGTGTTCAGTGTGGATGAAGGAGGGAAGAGGAAAAAACCCATTCATTTTCCACCTCAGAGACAACCCCGCAACAACCACACCACCATAGCCCCTTTTCTCTCATTTACCCTCTATTTACCTTTTGAATTGTTCTGACTGGAGGGGGTCTGACTCTCAGCAAAGTGTAACCCCCTTTCCTATCAGTTTCTTCAGTGGCACCAAGCTAATCTGCTTCCCTTTCAGCTCTTTGAAAGTGGCCCATTCTCCCATCTTTCAAGAGGGTGGGGTACCTTATCTGACCCTCCCCTCAATACTCTGTACCACACAACAGGGGGACTCAGATGCCAAATATCCCTCCTGCTAGTGCCTATATGCTTTACTATAGGAAACGTTGACCAAACCACTAGTCCCCTTCCCCCCATTAGCTAGTGTTATCCACAACTCCAGTGCAGAGCTGCACGTGAGAACATAGGAATGGGTCTCTATGTGGTGGAAGCTGTGTTTTCTCTATCCATTTGCCCACCTCTGGAGTTTTTGTAACATGGTTTCCCCCTATCCATAGTAGTGAACTTTGTTAAATGAAGATGGTATTGAGGACCCTGTGCTATAATAGTTAAGCCTTCTAGCTAGCTTATGTTTAGTTTTCTTATATGTTGTTAGCCCTATGTTGTTAGTTTTTGTCAAACTCTCTGCCATCCAGATACTGAAGATGTCACGCAGTTGGGATCTGTTTATCTTTCTTCAGAGATGTATGTTTTACATTTTTTCGCACAGGTTTTTAAATCTGTTCTCCCATGTGGGGCCACTGAAGATATAAACAAGGATCCTGCATTAGGCCTTGGAAAGCCAAGAGATAAACAAACAAAAAGTACAGACAGAAGCCTCACAGCTGCTGGACAGTTAAGTCTGTCAGCAGCATTCCCTTCAGAATCCCACCGCTGGTATACCCAGGGAGGGTAACTTTCAGCAGGCAGCTGTATTCCCAGAGGGTGGTAAAGATATAAACTCAGGAGGAAGAAGATTAGGTAGTTCATGAAAGGAGCCTGAGGAAGCCAAACAGGTGTATTTCTTAACTGACTCCCTTAAGAAACTGTTACTGCTAGAAGATCATCCTAATGACCATAAGATGCAGAAAGCATCATCTGAAGTATGGCTGATGTGAACTTCCATTTTATATTGGAGACTGAATTGGGTTGTGAAGATTCTTCTTCCTCCCTGGTACAACAGTCCTTACAGTTCCAGTACTGACTCCATGTTATATGGTTCCCGTTTGTCAGCTTTACCATTGATAATTGCTCTCTGCTCTTTGTTTGTCAAACCATATCTAATCTATGCTGTAGCTTTTAAAAAAAATCTATCTGGTTATTATATAATTCCTTTGGCTATGTGGCACTAAAGAAAATACTTTAGAGAAATACAAATATGTATTCACTGCATTCCCTTGGTCTAGTAAACCAATAATTACACCAAAGCTGTTAGATTTGTTTGGCAGAGCCTATTTTTAATGAACATATAGTGTTGGATACATGTATGCTTCCCAAATCTTAATCATAATGGAATCCATGTGGTAGAGGAACTGATACCCTACTCTTTTTGCAATGAAACGTTTGCTTGCTTAAGACCTATGAGATCTGGCCCTGAGTATCTCATACTGTTTATTAGGATTTTACAAATACTTTCACAGATACTGCATCAATTAAATGTTAGTTCAAAATAATCTTGAAAGTGTTATGTAACATACAGTACAAAGTGAGTAATCTGTGCCTGATAACAGGAAACATTACCTTCGCACATGGTAGTACAAGAGTCTTATTATTTATTTTAGCAACCAGTAATCTGCTGCGATTAAAGTGCATTGTGGGGAAATACCACATGTTTGGGAACCGGGGAGCAACTATAAACATATTAACATCTTCACAAGTTTATAAATGGAGGCAAAATTGGGGCCTTCAACTACAATTTATTAGCAACTCTGCACATGTAAGAAAAGAATCCAGATCTCTCTCTCGCATAGCTGTTCTGTAGTGCTAATGGGAATAAAAAGTAGTAAAAACTTATTTTTGTGCTCTGAAGTCAGCAGATAAGACTCAGTGTGTGTGTATATACAGAACAGACCTACTGATTGAGACCAGTCAAAAACATACAAAAGTATTTTCGTTAGTTTTTGAAATTTCTGTTACAATTTCATCAATTTTTAAAAAATATATATATTTTTCAGTTATGAAGATTTTTGGTTTTGTAAAAATCCCATTGTGTCATTAAGCTGACAAATCAAACCTGACAAAAACCAAGGGTAGAAATAACCCGCAAATTCAGTAAATATAGAAAAATTAACAAATAAATGAAAAAGCTCCCCCTGTAGCCCACATGAGAAATGGTGACTACTGAACACACACACACGCGCTCATACACACACACAACTAGCAAGCAAAACTTTTCTCTCAGAATCTCTGTCAAATGTTAGAAAAGAATAATTGATTTATTTTTTAGATTTATTCCTTGAACATCTTTGAGGTTTTTTTTAAAAGGACATTTCTCAATGAAAAATGCTTTTATGTGAACAATTGACTATCTCTATTGTTGCATAATATGACATTTAGGCCATTCTAGCCAAGACATGTTTCTGGAGTTGGGGGTTTGGGAGAACATATCCCATTCCCCATGGGACACATATAGCCTGTGAGCGGGCTCCCTTTTACAAGGGGATCCCAGATTGGATAGTGAGCCTTGCCTGTAGGAGGGACTGAGATTGGCTGCCTGTGGGTTGGAACAGTCTGCAGAGAACCTGCAGGCAGGGAGTTGGTCTTTCTTGCTTCTCTTGCATTCCACACTTCAGATTTTGCTGCTTAATTTATTGAAATTCTGTTATTTTGACAGATGCACCCTATGCATGCCCACTATTAGGTCAGGTCTCTTCTGGGTTATCATTACTGTGTGTTTTCTGCACCTTGCATCCCTCACAAAATGCAGGATCTGTAATGGAGAACTGCAGGCACTAAAAGGGTATGATCCTATCAATGAGAACTGATGTACTTGCTATGGGAATAGGCAGCTAACTTGCAACTCATTCTTCTCAAGATTTTTTTTTAATTAACTCACTAATAATAATCATCATGCCCCTTTGTGTAAAGTTCCAGGCCAGCTATTTTATCACTAATTTCTGTGGGACTGCCCTATTGAATGAGGGTAGGGTCCTGTGAAAAAAAAATAGTATGTGATCATATAATTAGACTGTATCACAATCACGTACAGATAGGGGCTGAATTGAAGCGGTACAGGCAACCTTAATTCTGGCATTTCCTAACTTCTGAGTGCTTGACTTTGCAATCTGAATGTTTTTCATATAGTTGTGTGTATAATGGCTGAAATAAATTCTTGTAAACATTCTAGTGTTCATGTCATCAGTTTGTTTCCTTCTACAACAGGGGTAGGCAACCTATAGCATGCGTGCCAAAGGTGGCATGCGAGCTGATTTTCAGTGGCACTCACACTGCCCGGTCCTGGCCACTGGTCCGGGAGACTCTGCATTTTAATTTAATTTTAAATGAAGCTTCTTAAACATTTAAAAAACATTATTTACTTTACTTACAATAGTTTAGTTATATATCAGAGACTTATAGAAAGAGACCTTCTAAAAACATTAAAATGTATTACTGGCATGCGAAACCTTAAATTAGAGTGAATAAATGATGACTCGGCACACCACTTCTGAAAGGTTGCCAACCTCCATTCTACAATCTTAGTGGAGTTTTTGTAAAGATACATCTACCCTTCCACCTAGGTTATGGTATTATAAGGCCTTGACTTGAGAGGCATTTTCTTTGGCAGCATCTGATTGAAGTTGAAACAGTGGTTTCTATGAAGCTTGTTTCTTGGGCATTTTAGGTTGCTCTTGGAGATAAGGATTAGCAATCAAGAAACAAAGTAATGGGCTGTGGAAGGTCAAAGACTCCAATACAAATTGTCAGAACTGACTTCTGCAAGGAGCACTGCAGCAGTACATCTGTTCTTCCCCATCCTTTAGTGACTCCATATTGGTCTATTTTACCCAGAATGGACAGCAGACTAATTGAATGGCAGTTTCTTTTTCTTTTTTGTTTTGTTCTTTTGGTTTTTTCCTTTCTACCATTCTTTTGATATGTGCCGTGTCTGTCTTTTTCTAGTTATATTTCCTTACACTCATGTAGTGAAAATTATTGTCAGAGCCTCCTGAATTTCCTCTGCTGGTTTCCTTAACACTCAAGCATCTCATGAATTGGTATGTATTTGGATTTTTTTTAAATTCTTTCATTTTTTGGTTTTTTTAAGCTCATTCTTGACAACTGTTCAGGATGCTCATGCATATACTGAGTGAAAAGCATGACTTTATATTACTTTTATTAGGTTTGTAAAGGACAGATCTTGCTAGATGCACTTACCTTTGTCTACCAATTCTAACTACAAAAAAAGAAATGAACTCAATAGATCTAGCATCTCAGGACTTATAGCAATCTATAAAAAAAGCACCTATCATAATGGCATCTAAATGCCGCAGGAGTTAATGTACCATATACTCTTACAAAAATAATTCTTATTTTTCCATTGGATAAGAGCACTGCCACATTGACAGGACTTGCTGATGGATAATAAACTAAGATAAAAGATATATGGTAATGGATCAAGTTGAAGGTGAGTGTTGCCCACCTACAAGTAGGAAGTTTCAAGAATTGGGGTTAGTCTGGTTTTGTTTAATACTGTTGCCTCTTTGGCTCCAACAGTTAGTCAATATTCATGGCTTTGCCAGGTTGTTTCCATTATGAGAAGAAAATGATGATAGTCAGGTATTTTCTGTGGTGCAATCTTGTTTATTTACAAAGAATGTACCCAGAGTCTCATTTCCCTTAACACAATAGAAACAAACAGCATACCATTTTCTTACTCCCAGCTTCCAAACTTGCATCTCCAGTGAGTTCTATGCTCCAGGAAGTGCAGTCTCTCTTTTCCTTCTCAGGACCATTCTCACAACTCACTTCTCTGCCAGTGTCCTGACTTTCTCTGCTTTCTGCCTCACATGCACAGCTTGCTTAACCATCCCGTAACCCCTGCATTTGCAGTCAGTCCCAGGGAAAGCATTCCTGTGTTGAGTCTTGCTCTTACCACAATTTACCAAGGATTGTGGTGGATTCTCTATCACTGGCCATTTTTAAATCAAGTTTTTCTAGAGGATATGCTCTAGTTCAAACAGGAATTAATTCAGGGAAGTCCTATGGCCTGTGTTGTACAGGAGACAAGACTAGATGATCAGTGTCCCCTTCTAGTTTTATCTATGCATCTCTGCACAAATCTTGCCAGATAGCCCAGTGCCTTGGGTGGTGGCTTGTACTTTTTCAGCTACCACTATGTAAAAAGGGCTTAATTGCTCCTTCCATTTAACCTGAATGAAGCATGCTTTGCACACCCATTGACTTTAACCAGCTTTGTGATTGACTAATAATCAAAGATTTGCTTGATGGTAGCCATTAACACTTTCCAGTCTAACAATATGTTTGATCTAGGATTGGGAGTATACAGCACTGTGGCATTGCCTCATTTTCAAGTTGATGATGCTTAGAGTCCATAACTTGCACCTTTTTGAGACAGTAGCAGAGTCTGATACCAACTGAGCTAGTTGCTTGCCAGGGGATTTCTTGTCTGCCAACAGCAAATTAAGCTTGTTATGTGTACTCTGTTGCTTTAAAAAAAAATAATTCGCAGCAACACAGAAGTTAGTTGAAAAAGCTAATGGTTACCATCTAAAAAAAATTTAATGGTGGAGAAAATAGTTTGTTGATGTAGCCAAGGTTAACTTTACCTGAAAATGTTAGACTACCCATAAGGCTCTAGGGTGCATACATCTTAATTTGTCAGCTAGAAACTTTAGTCACGCTTACAGAGTAACTTCTAGGATGGAGCATCTGAAGAAAATGTAATCACTATTTATATTAGAGAAACAAATATGCTTTTAGTTTTTAGTTGAACATTTGGGAAATCACAGTAGAAGAAAAATCAATACAGGTGGTGATAAAACTGAATTATGACAGTGCAGTGTATGCTGCCTATCAGTGCTAAGAAACAATGCTGCCAGGAAACCCAGGTGAATGGATTCATTAAAATGTGAAGGTTTTGAAATTGTTCTTGATTTTGTATCAGTTGTTGCACTGCGTGCTTTCTCAGAATGTGAATAGATATAAGGGGATTTGTCACTTATCTTTCATCTTGGTTATTTTTTGGAAACTCGTCATCAGCATCCCGAGTAAAGCCTCAACCACACCACAAAATATTAAACATAACTTCTAGCACTGTAGCTGAAAATTGTTATTTGAAAATGTGCTTTTTGTGTCTGCACATACTTTTAAAATTTATTATTTTTTGTGACATTACAGTATGTTAAAGGACAAAACAGAAATAATTATGCAAGGTTAAAAAGTCAAAATGAGTCAGAATATGAGATAGTGATGGTATAGTAACACAACAACAGACACCTTTGGCTCATTCTTCCATCTCTCTATTATCTTCCATTACTATTATATTGGCCCCCAGGAGTGTAGGGTGGTGAAAGTAGGGCGGTACAGTCCAGTTAATATATTTATAGCCATTATAGCCCTATACCCAGATAAGAGACACAGGGAGAAGGAACAGAGGCAGCCCGCCCCCAGCCAGCCGCAGCCCCGCCCCTTCTGTCTGTCCTGGTGTCCTGTCTGTCTGCAGGAGGACTGTACAGCAGGAGGACAGGGCTGGGGGGGGGGTGGGGCTCCTCCTTTTCCCACTGTTCACTGAGTCCAGAGAACCTGGCGGCGGTCTCTGCTCGGGTGGGAGAGCACAGAGCCCCCCCTCAGGTAATGTGGGATCATGGGGGGGGGGGGGGGGGGGGGGAGGCGTGGCTGGGGGGGGGGGAGGAGGCAGAGGAAGTCGTGGAGTGTCCCGTGCCCCGTGCCCCACTTTGGCTAGGCGTGAAATGAATTAAATGAAAACTCTACCCATCGGTCCCTGTGTGTAACTGTGTATATTTTTTCAGATGAGAACCTAAATTGAAATCACATTAGCTCTACATGGACCTATGAGACCTTGTGGCATTTCTTGTAAGATCAGGGATTTACCTAAGCACTTTTGCCAAAATACACTCTTGCTTCCTTGTTGCTGCCTCACACTCAGATGGCTGAAATGTAGTGGTGGGTGAAGTGTCTCCTTTTGCATATAGGGCACAATGCTGCTGTTATTACTTAGGCAAAATGCTATTAACTTAGTTTAATCTTTTCAACTGAATACAGAGTTTTGACTGAATAGGGCTGCGGAACTGGGATGGTAGAGTCTGATTCAGCAAAGTATTGAAACATGCTCTGCTGAATCAGGACTATAGTTTTTGAATAGTATTTTGACCCTTTAGGAGGAAGCTATTAAAGTAATTGAAAAGGACACCATCAATTTACAAATCCCAGTTTTGTTTGAAAATTTTGTACTCACTATAGTTACAAGTAACAATGAAGATTACTGTAGCTCAAAAAATCTTGAGGACCAATAATTGTGCATTTTACAGCAATGTGTGTTTAGTTACTAAAGACAGTCAGTCTTCCCTCATATTTGTGCAGGTCTCTTATCCCCATTGTGGCATAAAAAAACTTTAAAAAATAGGAAAATGTGATTAGAAAGGTGAAGAAATTTGGTTGGGGAAGGGGGCCTCAGTACCTCTAATACTAAACTACTTGAGTTCTTTCTAAAATTGAGGGTGTTCCTTAAATGTTTGTTCTAAAGGCACAGTGTTATCAGTGTAGCGTGTTTCATTAATGTTGTCTAGATTGCAAGAGGCTTTTTTATAGACTCATATGAGAAACATTGGAAAGATCTGTCCAAGTAATCAAGTTCATTCCCTAGCCATTGGAATTTTTTTCCTCAATAGTATTTTCTAGTGTTTTTATCCAGTCTGGAAGAATTTGAGACAGTAGCAGTTCTCTTCTGAATTCTTGCTAAATGTGTGAAAGTGTGAGATTAGTTTCGTGTAAACATACTCAGCTCTTACAAATTGTATGCTTAATTGCTAAACACAGTATTAACATTTCCAAGAGCGAGGCATTTTTAACATGCCAAAAAAAAAATAATAATACACTATGCAGAAAATGGTCAGTATGTATGTCCATGATCTGGTTTGAAAGCAGCAATAAAATCTGTCCTTCCAACCTTACCACACTAGTTAGGAAGTTCATAGAAACAAGAGCTGGCTTCAAAGTTTTCAGCCTCTTCAGAATCTTGCCTAATAGGCATGGCAGGGTCTCACTGCAATGTTAATATTTGTCATTCCAGTCAGCATTGTATAATTGTGTGACAAATAGTCATAAACAGGGACCACTAAGCACATTGCTTCAAATGGCTTCTTTGAAATTTGGGAATTCCCAAATACATCTGAAATATAAAGTGCTAAAAGCTCTAGTTGCTGATGACAGTTTTGGTCCATAATGACTCTATTGCCTGGTTCTGCTTTGGATATTAAAAAATCAGCAATGGCATGAGACAAAATAAGATGTCTCATCCTGGTTTTTGAAAACTTTGAGCAAATTTAAGACTGATGTAAACAGGCACTTCAGTGGAGCTATTCCTTGTTACACGAGTCCATAATTTGGTTTTGTGTGTTTGCATTATTTGGTCAGCAGATATCTAAGTGAAAGGGTTTTATTGCTTACATTGTATACAAAATTTAGGGTGTATTGTGTGAGAATTTGTAATTGTTTTGTCTAATCTGACATCTTTTGTTGAACTACTTTTGCTTTATAAATGAGTTGAGTTCATGCTGCCATTTGCAATAATGTTGTTAAGATGATGCTTGTGAAAAGTGAAGCAGACAAGCATTCTGCCAAGATCAGAGCCAGGTTTTGCTGCTGATGTGGTGGTCTAACTTGAAGTCCATATAATAAAATGATATCTTTCCCAGACCATTTTATATTATACATGCAAAAATGCTACATTAAAAGAACATTATTAAGTTTACATAGTTAATCGCTCAAAAATTAAGGAATAGCAGAATTAAGATTGCCAAGGCAACCTTAATTCAGTCCCCTTGTGCATATTCATTATGATACAGTCTTTTTTTATATGATCATACTATATTTTTCCTGTACAGGTCCCCTTCCTCATTCAGTGCACAGGATGGATAGTGCTCTGGGAATGAATCTGAGTGGTGTACTGAAGGAGACTGTTGTCCGTAGGACCCCTACTTCATTTGTTGCAGAATTTGGATGGTGTGTAGTGAATGAGGCAGCGGGTTTCAGGAACAGAAAGGATGAGCTCATGGTGAAAGCAGCAGAATGCTGCTCTGGATAACTGGATTCTGTCTCTGCCTCTGCTACAGAGTTCTTTTGTGATGCTGGGCAAGTCACTTAAACAATGCTTTTTACAGGCAGTCACTAATGGTATGTTCCTCATTTTCTGAGTGCCTAACCCGAGACCCTAGGTTCTGATTTGCAGAAGTGCTGAGCACTCATAGCTGCAACTGAAATCAATGGGAGCTGTGCTTTGAACATATACACTGATATATAATTAAGACTATGATTTAGTCATGGGTATTTTTAGTAAAAGTCATGGACCGGTCATGGGCAAGAAGCAAAAATTCACAGCTCGTGACCTGTCCATGACTTTTACTAAAAATACCCTGGCTACATCTTGGGGAGGCAGTTGCTGCTGGGGGAGCACCCTGGGGGAGTCACTGCTGGGGGCGGCGGGGCCAGAGCCAGCGGCAACAGCAGCCAGCCACTGCTCAGGTGATCCCCGGGGCAAACTGTTGGAACTGCCCAAGCAGCAGCTGGTGCAGCTGGCTGCAGGGCTGCCTGAGTGACTGATGGCACAGCCCCTCCAGCAACAGCCCGTGTGACTGTCCCCAGGGCCACCTGAGTGGCTGGCCCTGGAGCCAGCTGCTTGGGCAGCCCTGTGGTCAGCCACACTGGCCACTGCAGAAGTCACGGAGCCCTAAATATAATGCCAAATACTCTAAAAATCAGATTCTAGGTATCTCACATTCAGCACCCAAAATTAGTGGATACTTTTGACATGAATCTTTCTCTGCCTCAATTTCCTGTTTGTTAAATGGGGATAATACCACTCCCTCACTTAGAGGGCATTGTGAAAATACATGAATTAATGTTTGTGAAGCATTCAAATACTATAGCAATGTTTGAATAGCTTCTGGTAAATAAGGCATGAGGCTACACATTGAACAATGGTGAGAAAATTAAATACTGAATAGCTGCTCATTAAGTGAGCACTGTCCATCCTGTGAACTAACTGAAGCAGGTGTCCTGTGGAAACATAGTGTGTGACCATGTAATTAAAGACTGTCATAATGGATATGCACCAGGGGACTGAACTAAGGATGCCTCTGTAACTTTAATTCTGGCATTTTAAAAATTTTGAGTGCCTGACTCTGCACCCTTAATGTTCTTTTAACTTTTTTTGTGCATAATTTCCTAGGGTTTTAAAAAAGCAAACTGAAAACACAAATCCCAGAATGTGGTGTCATATTGACACCCATTTGGACCATCAGCAGACTTGGAACCTTTACATCTACCACACCACCTCTGTCATGTGAGCTAATACAATCTACTATTGCTATCAATTATTGCATAGCTCACCTCCCCCCAAGAGGATGACATGTTGCCACTGGGTTTCAGAGATATTTGCTGACAGCAAAGGAATGGTGAGGCTCAGGAATCTTTGGTTCCATTCCTACCCTGTCCTTGTCATGTGTCTTCCCTACATCTGGCTCTTTGTTCCATTCCCACTCTCCTTCCCAACCATGCCCAGTCTCTACTGCTCAGACTTCTCATCCCAGCCCCAGTCTTCTCGTCCAGTAATCCCAGTTCTTCTCCTGCACTCTGGTTCTTTTTCACATCTGTCTATCCTTTTCCTGGTTCCTAGTTCCAATCTCTTTGCCCAGCCAGACCAAGTCTCCCCCACCTTCTCATCTCATCTCATTCTCTTCCCTCTCCCACTTGTGTCCTTCCCCATCTCCTTGCCTAGCCAGTCCCAGTTTCCCTTTCTCCCCATACCCGCCAAGCTCCTTGTTGTAATCTGTTCCTCCCTCCAGTTCTTCCTCCAAGCTGCCTTGGTATCACCAGGGATTGCACTGAGAGCACAGGAGAGAGAGTCTTTCTGCCCAGCAAATTGGGTGTCTGGAAGTGGCCCCAGCAGCCCAGAGCTGCAGTTAAAGGGAAAGTCCTGCCTCAGCCCCAAGCAGGAGCATGTCCACTGCAGATGGAATTTTGGGGGGAATTAGCTGTAAAGTTGTAATAGGACTCTGTTGAGCATGCAATTTTAAAAAAGTTTATAATTTTGGCCAAATTTGGGTGCATTTTCAAGGGGATGGGGATCTGTAACACATAGGCCATCTGGCTGCCAAGGTTCATGACCCTGCTCCAACTTGTGGGGGTACTAGAGCTTTTAAAAAAAAAGTCACCAGAACGTAACAGGGATAAAATTATGTACTTTTCACTAGACTTGTTGAAAATGGCAAACCATTTTGGCTGAAATTTTCCACAAAAACCCAAACAAACCAAAACAACCCACTGCACCCTAAGACAGACACTTGGCATGGAAAATTTCAACCCAAATAGTTAGTATGGCCAAGTTTATAAGCAACTGAAAATAAAGTCTTACAATGGGAACTATGTCCCCTCAATGGTCTCTTTGATAAAAGAATGAATAGAAACTAAGAGCTGAAACTTACGAAGTTTCTTCTCTCCTGCTCAGGAGAGACGTGGACCCTACATCTAGTGGATATGCTATTTAGTTCCCTAGAGTCTATTAAAACACTCATTTTCTCAGGACTCCAGATTGTTATTGGATTCTGAAGTTTTCTGAGGCAGATACATGATATTTATTCATGGTTGCGGTGTGTTAATTTTCCCTGAAGTCACTCATATGACTGCTCTTCAAAGACAACACATTATTGTTTTCTAGTCTGATGCTGACATAAATAAATAAAGTAGTGAATTTAAATGTCAGTGTCTGTCACTTTTCTGTAAGATTAGAAAACTAAACACTTATTTTTGTGGTCCTGAATACTTTCCACTTTTCTTCCTGGTGTAGTAGTCATCAAGTAGCGAATCCTCCAATATTTAAGAACCAACTGTAACGCACTCTCACGCAAATCTTTAGCAGTGACTTGTGCTTCCTGTGGGTACTCAGGATTATCAGGCACCTCGCTATTACCTGCCCTTAGAGTGAGGAAGCCTTGTTTGTGCCTGCCGGAGGTCAGCTCCCATGCTCCATGAGCAATACAAGCACTCTCCTTTAGGCCCTCATTGGTGGCATGTAGAGTGCTCCGTGCTGCCAGAGTCTTTCTTTGTGGCAGGGGAAGGCTCCAGCGGTGGTGAGCTGCGGAGCCTTTCCCCACATGGAGCCTTTCACTGTGGTATGGAAAGGCTCCAGCAGCGGGACACTACATTGCTGACTGTAGATGTGGGAGGCACTCCTTGGGCACATAGAGAGCTGTGTTCTGTTGTGTCTGTACTCGCCTAAGCAGTGCCTCACTATCTACACTGCTATTTATACCCATGTTATCTGGGTGTGCAGGTTAGCAATGGGCACATTCAAAGCCTCGAGACCTCAGAGCATCCCCCTGGAGTGTTCAGCTCCTGTGCACTGGACCCTTACAGTATTCACAGATTCACTATTTACAAAGAAACCGTGCACCCCAGCTTAATGGTTCCACCTCAGATACCCAGGCCACTTAACACCCAGCAATTAAATCTGTGAAACAAGTTTATGTAAGAAAGCACAGAGATCCAAGTAATAGCAAGTAAAAGTATTGGAAACAAATGGTTACAGATAAAAGAAAATCATAACTCATTCTAGAGCCTAGACTTAACTAGCTAGATACTTTCCTATCTCGTAGAGTAACACTTACCTAAATCCTTGCAGCGCTTTACAGCCAGGTTGGCTGAGATCCTCCTTTCATGAGACACGTTGTCAGCTTGTGTCCTAAGTGAAGGACCCAGAATGTTCCTTTGCTCCCTCCACAAGATGTACAAGTTCCATCCTTTGTCTTTATTCACAAACAGGACACCTCCTGTTATTGGTTTCATCTTGTAGATTTCTCAACCTCTTCTTCTCTGGCTCAGTATGCAAGTAGGCCTGCATCATGAGACATACCATACACAAATGACCAGATCAGGAGTTAGGTGTCTGCTACCTCCTGTCTGAAAGGAACATTTCTAAGGTAGATCACCTCCTGGTGGCCTGCCGTAACTCCAAGACCTTAAGAACACACAAATTTTAGTATAGATACATAACTCCATAGGTATTATCCATACATCCATTTCTCAGTGATTATGACAACTAGTGGGCTACTGGCTCTCGGTAGTGACCTCACATGACCCCCTCCTGTGAACTATTATGCATATATCTGACCCAGGGGATCCCTGTAAAACCCTCTGTGCCCTCTGCCAGTTAGGGTGACCAGACAGCAAATGTGAAAAATTGGGACGGGGTGGGAATAATAGGAGCCTATATAAGAAAAAGACCCAAAAATTGGGACTGTCCCTATAAAATCGGGATATCTGGTCACGCTACTGCCAGTCAGTTGGCATCAAAGATCTGTGGATCACAGTGACCTTGGCAGTGTTAAGACTAGCCTTGTCAGAATACTATTTTTTTATTTCTTTGCAATTTGGTGATTAATACCAATTTTTATTTTTAAAAAACATTTAACTTTTTATTTTTACAGTTGTGGGAAATTAAGAAGGGGTAGGGTTGGGATTAGGGCAGCACTGATAGGGTGGTGGCCAAGGGTTCCCAGCATTGACCGTGGGGCGGCAAGGGGCTCCCTGCATGGGTGAGGCCCCAGACACTGAGACACAAGGTGTGGGAGTCTGTTTTAGTGACCTGGCAGAGCAGAGACCCCCAGCCAGGCTGCAAGGAGAAGAACAAGCCCTCGGCTGTGGGGCAGGCCACCCAGCTGCTGAACAGTTCCTGCCTGGGTAGGAATCCCTTCAGCAGTGGAGTGGCCTCCCCCACAGTCTACGGCTCCTCCTCCACGGAGTCCTGGCTGGGGGTCTCCACTCTGTCCTGCCAGGACCACAGCCTTCCGTGTGCTTGTAGGGATCAGGAGTTGCTGGCCCTGTGGTTGTTCAGGGAGCCTTCTGCAGCACTACTGTCACAGCCCCATTCACTCACTCCTGCAGAGGGCTCCCTGCCCTGCCACAGGGCTAGCGACACCTGATCCCTGCAGGCACAAGGTGTGGGGAGAAAGCTGCATTCACCTGACCTTTACAGATGGAAAAAATCTATCAATTTCAGTTTTTCAGCTGAAATCGATGTTAGCCAACATTTATCATTTAAATTGAATTCTGCCTCACTAGTTAAGACAGAATAACTTCTCAAGTGAACGAATGTGAGATGTGCTGATCTGTTGATACAATGGTTATAAAAGTATACGAAGTTACTGTTAAAGTTTTGTGTTAGAGTACAAGTTTGATGAAGTTGGAGTATGTAGAGCTTTTGGATATCTGTTGGAGGGGAAAGTGAAAGTCTTAAGGAGGGTTGGAATGCGTCAATATAGTTTTATTTACTAATAATTAATTACACAAAACATGCTGTGTTAATAACCTAGACTAGTTAAAATAACCTGCAAAATTAGATCATTAACGCAGTCTTCTTTATTGTTGTAGCCCTCACACTGGGTGGCAGCAGTACCAATCTGATGTGCCAAAGATTCCTACAGCTTGTATTTCAATAGAAGATGCCGAAATGATGGCACGGATGTCTTCCCAAGGCACCAAGATTGTTGTGACCCTGAAGATGGGAGCCAAGACCTATCCCGATACTGGTTCCTTTAACACCGTGGCAGAAATAGTCGGGAGCAAGTACCCAGAACAGGTTAGTGTGAATCTGGAAAAAGAGTGACTTGTATTTGAAAACTAGTAACTTTCATTTGCCAGCCCACTGCACTCTGTACATGTTGGCTTTGATATTTGCTTTCAAAACAGCAGGTCAAATTCAGCCTTGGTTTAAGGGAGAGTGTGGTACACCTGCATAAGGATTACTAGGTTCTAAGGTGAGAGAGCTCAGGTAAAATATAGAACTTGAACGGCTCCTTTTTATTTTCAGCTGTGTCGCAAGTTCATCTTTATGAAAGTGGTGCATTCCTTATGTGGATATTCGCCTTTAACAAAAACAAAACAAAACTATGTTAACGGAGGTTAAATCCTAATGCTAGTGAAATAAGTTTCAGTTTTTTAAATGACAAGTTAGCTGTATGTGTCAAAATAAAAACAACAAGTACATTTGGCCATGTAGTGTCCTTGAACTTCCTTGTTCATTTACTGATCTGGTAATCTGCACTAGGTCTTCTAGTCAGCGTGAATAAATGAAGTGCTCCTGTAAGTACAAAATACTTTGAAGAGAGGCTGTAAACCCATCCGAAGATAAATATCAGCTGTTGAATTAACTTAGTTTTTAATATAAAAAACAATTAGCCCTTTAATGAGCTAATTGGTTCTGATCACCACTGTATTTCAGTGGAGTTACTCCAGTGTAGAACTAGAGTAATGTTCTGGTGAACCTAGCTAACTAGCTGCAAATTAAGTTTAAATGTTAGCTGTTTTGAAATTGAAAGCTACTATCTTAAGGTTTTTTCCACTTTCTCCATTTTTTTTAATTTCCAGTTTTATAGCTTAAAATCAGCCAAACCAAATTTGTGGTGGTAGAAAACTTGTGCCTGAGATGTGGCCTTTTAATGCCAAGTTACATCATGGAATACATTTTTTTGGTTGTACATTTATAATGGAAATGCTGATGAAACCTTAACTATGGTAGCACTAGAAATCCCTGCTAAAATCAAGCTACTAAGCCAGAATCCTTTTTTAAACTTCAGTTTTCTAATTTTAATGAAATATAGGAGTACTATATCTTTATCACAGTCTTTTAAAAATCATACTTGTTTCATATTTTTATTTGCTTTAATAGCATTTTGTCCTTTAATAGTGTTATATCTTTAGTTATGGCTTTGAATTATGACCGCTAGGAACTCTAGAGAGAAGTTGGTGTAATCCTTTTCCCTGCCAAATGATCAAGCTTCTGAAAACTCTGCAATGGCCATTGTGGTTGAGTGGTTAATATGCCATCAGTTATGAATTTAGCTACATGAAATGCAACCTTACTGAACAAAGTCTTAAGTCTTAAATTGTTAACTGTACCCTAATTTATGTCACATGAATTTTTAGCAACACTTCTGAGTAGCTATTGTATTTACCCTTCCTGAATCATACTCGATGTATATCAAAATTATAGTATTTCACTGCAAGCATTATAATATCCAAAAATTGAAACCTAAAAGATTTAAAGCAGAAGGCCCATGTATATTCTCTGTGGCTATCTTCACCTGTCTCTTTCAGTAGCCCAACAAGAGAAATGTTCTTGAACTGAGCAGCAAAGATTTTTGAAACCCTAGGTGGAGATTTAACCACAAGTTCCCTGCTGATGTTAATGGGAGTGGTGGCATATACACCTTTAAAATGTAACCCAAGAAACAGAAAATAAAATAAGTGAACATTGAGGGTTTTCAGTACTTCTTTTCACAGGAGGTTAATGCATGTTTTGCCACACAAATGATACACTGTTATTCTGGTAAAAATTGGAACCATCTACCTATTCATGCAATCAAATGCAATATAGAATTAAACTCTTACAGTGCACTTTATGCCAAAGAATCTTGGAATGCATTAAAAACTCGATGGAATAGAAAGGTGATGTTTTTATGAGCCAAAATCTCCAATTAAAGTTTCGCATTAAAACAATAGCAAATTTGGCCTTCTGAACCCGAGTGAGAAATCAACAGTGGGAGACATAAGTATTATAAAAGCTTCTAAAGCCATATGTTTTGAACAGTAAGCAGGGACCTTCAAAACACCACCATTAGCAAATATGCAACTAGTTGGGCACCTATGGTAGAAAATTTAAGGTATGTATTTGTCTGTGAAGATCACTGCATGATGTAGAGCCAGTCTGATGTTGTGCATTGTAATATGTACCAATGTTTGTACATTAGAGATTTTGGTAACCATAGCTGTGGTATGGACTTCACTAGACTTTAATACAATGCAATGGGAAAAATATTAACGTAAAGTTAAGGTTGCTTGGCAGTATGATGCCCCTTCGCAGAACATTGAGTTGAGCAAAACTGAAATTTCTGAACTCCAGGAGATGTGATGTTAAAGTTGCCCAAGCAATCTTAACTCAGCAAAGCCCCAATATGCCCATTAACACGTGTACCTTTACTCTGCCAACCCCACAATTGCTGAAATGTACAAGCTCTTTGCCTCCTTTTACAACCCATTCACTCTCATCTACAGGATTCCATCTATTAAAAGGACAACAAGGAAAATTTAATTAGGGTTGGGCTGCAGGGTGGTTGGGTTGCAGTGGCAGACGTGGAGGTACAGGAAGGGTTGGCTGCTGCAGGGTGGTTGGGTTGCAGTGGCAGACGTGGAGGTACAGGAAGGGTTGGCTGCTGCAGGGTGGTTGGGTTGCAGTGGCAGACCTGGAGGTACAGGAAGGGTTGGCTGCTGCAGGGTGGTTGGGGTGCACTGGCAGACCTGGAGGTACAGGAAGGGTTGGCTGCTGCAGGGTGGTTGGGGTGCACTGGCAGACCTGGAGGTACAGGAAGGGTTGGCTGCTGCAGGGTGGCTAGGGTGCACTGGCAGACCTGGAGGTGCAGGAAGGGTTGGCTTCAGGGTGGTTGGCGTGCAGAAAGGTTGGGATGCAGTGAGGTTGGTGTACACTGGCAGAGCTGTGTGCTGCAGGAGGGTTGGGGTGCACTGGCAGAGCTGAGGGGTACAATACCTCCTTCACTTGAACTTCAATGTTCTCCCCTCTCAAGAAGCATTCACGTGTCTAATTTTTCTCCCAAACACTTTGATTACATTCCCCCCAAAATGAAATTGCCACCCATTACTCACAAATTGCAGCAGCCTCCAGCCATTCAGTTCAAAACTCCTTTTGTCTTACATGGGGATAATGATTAATTTATCCTTAGATACGTTAATTGAAGTGTGAGTTCACAGTCATCAAGATGTTTGTGATTCATCCAGTCATTACTACCTCTCAGTTTAACAGTACAAGTCAGCAGAAGAAAACAGTTTTTTGGGGGTTTTTTGGTTTTTTTGGAGGGGCACAATAACTTAGGAATACCTTGGTCAAATGACTTCAAATTTGGATCACTAGTCCTACCCTGAAACCTCTATGAGGCACACCAATTTTCAAGTCAATCTGAGTAGCCATTTGGATTTTAGAGCACTTATAAAATGTGAGTTTAAAGTGTAAAAAATAGCAGGAATGGAAACCCTTTGGCCTTTTTTCCATATTGGCTCATACACACTGTAATATATGCACATTTCTTAAACACCATTCTCAGTTTGGGTCCCCCAAATATTTAGTGGGTGCCATGCACTACCTTGGGTAAAACTTAATAGATTGAGAGTCTTTTGAGCTGCATCACTACTATAGTTTGATCTCTAGCTCTGACCAAACTAGAAACATTTTTTTAAATTGCTGGGGGAGGGGGCGGCTTTTATCTCCAGAACCCCTGGCTCAAATGACTCCACATTTGGAACACTAACCCTACACTGAACTCTCCTGAGACACACCAAATGTCAAAGAAATACAATGAAGTCTGTTGATTTTAGAGGACTTAGACAAATCCACTTTTAAGGAGATGACATGACTCCACCTTACCTGTAATAGTGCTCCCGATCCATTATATAATGAAGTTACAGGTAATAATAGCTTATTAAATCTTCCCAAAAGATTTATAGCATTTTTTTTAAAGGGCCACCACAAACTTAAATCATATTGGTTTGAAAACTTTATCGACTATCATTACAAGAAGCTGTGAGAATGGATAAGACAGCGTCTGTTTGGGCCAAAATCACTTTGGGGAAGAAAACTACTAGAGGTTCCCCTGACATAGTATTTGGGGTGTACGATAGACCACCAGAATCTGGTTTGGATATGAATAGAGACCTGTCCTACACATACAGTTAAGGGTAGCATAAAATCCCTCCTTGCCCTGTAAAGGGTTAATCCCTCCTTTACCTGTAAAGAGTTAAGGAACTCAGATAACCTGGTTGGCACCTGACCAAAAGGACCAATAAGGGGAGAAGATACTTTCAAATCTGTGCGGGGAGGTTTTTGTTTTCGGGTTCCTTTGTTCTCTCCAGGTCAGCAAGGAGCAAGGGTAGGGAAAATACATCTCCCTAAGCTATATCTGAACTAAGCATCTAATATTACAGAAATAGTAAGTAATACTAAGGAAATATGTTAGATTATCTTTTGTTTTAGCTTGTGGATTTTCCCTGTGCTAAGAGGGAGGTTTATCCCTGTTTTTGTAACTTTAAAGTTTTGCCTAGAGGGGAAATCCTCTGTGTTTGGAATCTTTTTTGTTACCCTGTAAAGTTATCTTCCATCCTGATTTTACAGAGGTGATTCTTCTATGTTGTTGTTGTTGTTTTTTTAATAAACTTCTTTTAAGAACCTGATTGTTTTTCAGTGTCCTAAAGACCCGGGGGGGGGGTTGATCTGTGCTCACTTTGTAACCAATTGGTTAGGCTATTATTCTCAAGCCTCCCCAGGAAAGGGAGTGTAGGGGCTTGGGGGGATATTTTGGGGGAGGTAGGGATCCAAGGGGCCCTCCCTGAATGTTTGTTTAAATCACTTGGTGGTGGCAGCGATACCAAGGGCAAGGAAGGAATTTGTGCCTTGGGAAGTTTTAAACTAAGCTGGTAGAAATAAGTTTAGGGGGTCGTTCATGCGGGTGCCCACATCTGTACCCTAGAGTTTAGAGTGGGGAGGGAATCCTGACAAGACCACTTTCATGTTTTTAATGAAATAAATACTACCGGGAATTGTGTGATTATGGGAGACTAATATGTCAGATACAGCTTGGAGGACAAGTGCTACTAATAACAGTAGGGCCCAGATTTTCTTGGGTGTGATAGCTGGCAGATTTCTTCACCGAATAGTCACTGAACCAACAAGAGGTGAAGCCATTTTAGATTTGGTATTAGTGAGTAGTGAGGACCTCATAGAAGAGCTGGTTGTAAAGGACAGCCTTGGTTTGAGTGATCATGAGTTAATTCAGTTTAAACTAAATGGAAGGATAAACAAAAATAGATCTACAGCAAAGGTCCTTGATTTCAAAAGAGCTAACATTAAAAAATTAAGGGAATTAGTTAGGGAAGTGGACTGGATTGAAAAACTCAAGGATCTGAATGTGGAGGAGGCTTGGAATTATTTTAAATCAAAGTTGCAGAAGCTATCTGAAGCCTGCATCCCAAGCAAGGTGGGGGGAAAATTGTAGGGAAGGTTTGTGGACCAAACTGGATGAGCAAGCATCTGAAACAGATGATTAAGAGAAAGCAGAAAGCCTACAAGGAATGGAAGATGGGGGCGGAGGGGGTGGAGAGAGAATCAGCAAGGAAAGTTAGCTCTTTGAGGTCAGAAAGTGTACGGATAAAGTGAGAACTGCCAAAAGCCAAGCAGAGTTGGACCTTGCAAAGCGAATGAAAACCAATAGTAAGAGTTTCTATAGCCATATAAATTAAAAGAAAACAAGGAAAGACGAAGTGGGACCGCTAAACACTGAGAATGGGGTGGAGATTAAGGATTATCTAGGCATGGCCAAACACCTAAACAAATGGTTTGCCTCAGTTTTTTAATGAGGCTAGTGAAGATTTTAGGGGTAACGGCAGGGTGGCTAATGGAAACAAGGATGTATAGGCAGAAATGACCACATCTGAGATGGAAGTCAAACTCAAACAGCTTAATGGGACTAAATCGGGGGGCCCGGATTATCTCCATCTAAGAATATTAAAGGAACTGGCACATGAAATTGCAAGCCCAGTAACAAAGATTTGTAATGAATCTGTAAACTTGGGGGTCATACACTATGACTGGAGAGTTGCTAATATAATTCCTGTTTTTAAGAAAGGGGCGGGGAAGTTATCCAGGAAACTACAGACCTGTTATTAATTCCCTAACCATGAAGTTGCAAAATAGTCAATCTACTGAAAAGTTTTCAAAGCAGAAAACTCATAACTTTACCACACACCCATCCTTTGATAACTTGTGCATACTGTACTTGATTTTCCAGTTAATAAGTGGGAAAAAAATGCTTGTCTAAGTACAGTGCAGAGAATATACATTTTTAATGGCTCCTAATTCTGTGATCTAGTATAAATACTGTACAACATAACAGAAGGGTATCATTAGCTCATTTAGGACCATGCATAACAGTTGCAGGACTGCTTTACCCTGCTTTTTGCGCCTCTGTTTTTACAGAATAAGTGTGGCTCTACTTTGAGTATTACAAGCACAAAATGTATTAATAAATACTGTATTGCACTTAGCCAAATTGTAGATTAGATAGAACTTTCTAAGTGACAAATCCTAGGACTGGCCTGAATTATAGTGATGCTAAGATACTGGGACATGAAGTTCCTTCTCAATAAATGATTAATATAACAGAGCCTGTTCCACAAGGGAAATAGCAGTTTATGTACTTACTATTTCCTCTTCCTCTCCCTACTTAAAAAAAACAACAATCTTCTCCTGCAATTTGCAATACTGGGAAAAGCTCCAGGGAATAAAAGAACATGAAAAATGTCCATGTTTCGGATCTGATACACATACAAAGCTGCATGCATATAAGGACAGGAACTATTTGTAGGCAGCAACTGGAAGTTCACTGACTGTATATAACACCCCTGTTCAGGGTGTTGTTTTATGGGCTGTCATCAATTCTAAATATGCTCACAAAATGTTTATCCATTAGCTCTTTGATGTGGCTTCCAGAAATCCATTTGGTCAGACCAAATCATGCATATGATAGAAATGTGAATAAGGACATTTTACAAGCCTGTTGCCATGAAGTTGTGGATTCCATTGTTAAACTTTTGCACTATGGCTTTCTCACTCCTCTCATTCAGTTACCATATTGAAAATGTATGAAAGCACTGTTTCTAAGCACTGCCATTTGGGCCTCTTTCCTGTAGCAGTAAACTGAGACTTGGCCCCTACCTCCCTCTGACAAGACTTTGGCAGTTAATTTCAGTCATGACAAGGAGGTGTGGCTTTTTGAAAGTGCCAATTCATCACTTCATAGAAGGCCTAATAGCAAGAGGAAGTAGAGATAAAAATGTAACTAAATGAGCTAATATAATCAGGTTTTTTTTTAATTTTTACTTTAAGATTTATGTTCATGTTAATTCCCGCCAAAATGAATGGTACCCCTATTTTTTCATTTCTGTGGGACTTGGGCTTGTCACCAGGTTTAATATGAAGGCAGACAACTAAATATTGACAAATGATATAAGTTCTTGTATACAGATGCAAGAAGTCTAAATACTAAGGTGGGTAAACTTGAGTGCCTGGAATTAAATGAGGCTATTGATATAATAGGCATCACAGAAGCTTGATGGAACAATGATAATCAATGGGACACTGTAATATCAGGATACAAAATATATATGAATGACAGAGAGAGTAGGTTGTGCTGGTAGGGGAGTGGCATTATATGTGAAGAAAGCATAGAGTCAAATATACTAAAAATCTTAAATGAAGCAAATGGTACCATAAAATCTCTATGGATAGAAATTCCATGTTTGAATAATAAGAATATAGTAGTAGGAATATACTATCGACCACCTGATCTGGATGGTCATGGTGACTGTGAAATGCTCAGGTTGATTAGAGAGCCTACAAAAACAGAAAACCCAATAACAGCTATCCACATATTGACTGGAAACATGTCACCTCAGGATAGGATGCAGAGATAAAATATCTAGACACCCTTAATGACTGCTTCTTGGAGCAGCTAATCCAAGAAACCACAAGGGGAGATTTGATTTAGTCCTAAATGGCGCACAGGCTCTTGTCTAAGAAGTGAAAGTAGCTGAACCACTCAGTAATAGCGACCATAATGTAATTACATTTAACATCCTTGGAGGGGGCAAAATATCAGAGAAACCAACCAGAGTAGCATTTAAATATACAAAACTATACAAAAATAAGGAGGCTAGTTAAACGGACATTAAAAGGAACAGTCACAAGAATTAAATGCCTGCAAGCTGCATGAAAACTTTTGAAAAACACCATAATAGATGCTAAAACTATATGTATACCCCAAAGAGCCCCTCCCCCAACAGTAATAAGACCAAAAAATGCCACCAGGGATAAACAGCAAAGTAAAAGAGGTGATTAGAGACTGTGATGGGGGACTCCACTCACCGCCAGGCTGGCGCCTCCTCCCGGCCGCTCTGGGGCTTAGCTCATGAGGTTGATGCCCCTTCCCATGGTTGCACGCTGTCACCAGGGCCGGCTTATTCCAATCCCCCCAATTCCCTGGAATAGGGCCCTGCGCCTTTTTAATTTTTAATTTTTTTTTACATACCTGACGGCTGTCTGGGTATTCGGTGGCACTTCGGTGGCGGGGAATCCTTCACTCGCTCCGGGTCTTCGGCGGCATTTCGGCAGCGGGGGGTCCAGAACGAGTGCCGCCGTCGAAGTGCCGCCAAAGACCCGGAGAGAGTGAAGGACACCCTGCTGCCGAAGTGCTGCCGAAGACCCGGACAGCCGCCGGGTATTCGAATCAGGCCCCGCAGTTCCTAAAGCTGGCCCTGGCCGTCACTCCATCTCTCTCAGGTCAGCCCCAATCTCACTCCAGGAACCGCAGCATCCTCTTCATGACTTGGCCTTCCAGCCAGGTCACTAAACGCCTTCTCTTCTTCCGGGGGGATTGGGAAGAGTCTCTTCTCTCAAACAGGCTCAGGCAGTCTTCCTATGCACTGCTCTGCTGGTGCCACTTCCCCAGTGGCTGGTTGGGGAACCCAGGCCCGCCCTCTACTCTGGGTTCCGGCTCTGGGACTCCAGTCAGCTGTCAAGGTCTGTTCTAACCAGTACCTGCTGCATTTCCCTGAGCCTCTTCCTAACCTTCTAGCTTTCTCTCCCTTCTCTGGGTCTGCCAGGCTCACCACTCCCTCCTCCCAGGGAGCAACTGCAGGCTACATGTCCCTGCAGCCTCCAAACACTCCTCCGTCTTCCCAAGGGGTGACTGCAGCCTTTCCCAGCATCCTCCTTCTCTTGCCAGCTTCCTGGCTTATACAGGCCCTGCCTGCTCCTGCACAGATGAACTTCTTCTAATTAAGGCTTCTCTCACAGTCTTAATTCCCCCCAGTTTGCCACCTACTAGGCTAATTGGTCCCTCTGGCCTGCCTTAACCCTTTCAGGGCAAGTGTGGGGAAGACACGCCATCACAAAGACAAAGACATTTTTAAAAATTGAAAGTTGAATCATACTGAGGAAGATAGAAAGGAACATAAACTCTGACAAGTCAGTGTGAAAGTTTAACTAGGCAGGCAAAAAAAATTTGAAGGGCAACTAGCAAAAAACACACAAACTAACAGCACATTTTTATTTTTAATACATCAGAAGCCTGCCAAACAATCAGTGGGGCCACTGGATGATTGAGGTGCTAATGGAGCACTCAGGGAAGAAAGGCTCATTGCAGAGAAGTTAAATGAATTATTCACTGCAGAGGATGTAAGGGAGATTTCCACACCTGAGCTCTTCTTAGGTGACAAATCTGAGAAACTGTCTGAGGAAGTTTTGGAACAAATTGATAAATTAAACAGTAATAGGTAACTAGGACCAAATGATATTCACAGAAAGAGTTCTGAAGGAACTCAAATATGAAATTGCAGAACTATTAACTGTGATATGTAACCTATCGCTTAAATCAGCCTCTGTGCCAGATGACTGAAGGGTAGCTAATGTAACACCAATTTTTAAAAAAAGCTCCAGGAGTAATCTTGGCAATTACAAGCAAAAAAACTTAATTTCAGTACCAGGCAAGTTTGGTTGAAATTATAGTAAAGAACAGAATTATCAGACATATAGGTGAACACAATATGCTGGGGAAGAGTCAACTTGGCTTTTGTAAGGGAAATCATGCCTCATCAGCCTGTTACAATTCTTTGAGGGGGTCAACAAACATAGATAAGGGTGATCCAGTTGATATAGTGTATTTGGGCTTTCAGTTTAGAAAGGAGACAACTAAGGGAGGATATGATAGAGGTCTATAAAATCATGACTGGTGAAGAGAAAGTAAATCAGGAAGTGTTATTTACCTGTTCTCAGAACACAAGAACCAAGAGTCACCCAATGAATGAATAGGCAAGTAGCTTTAAAACAACCACAAGTAAGTACTTCTTCATAAAATGCACAGTCAACCTGTGGAACCTATTGCCAGGAGACATTGTGAAGGCCTCGAATATAAATGGGTTAAAAAAAGAATTAGATAAGTTCATGGAGTATTGGTCCATCAATGGCTATCAGCCAACATGGTCAGGGATGAAACCCCTCAGGGTGTCTCTAAACCTCTGACAGTGAGAATCTGGAACAAGAAGACAGGTGATGGATCACTCAATAAATTTCCCTGTTCTGTTGGTGGCTGCTGTCAGAAGATAAGATACAGGGCTAAATAGACCAGTGTTCTGACCTATTATGTCCATTCTTATGTTCTTGTGTTCTTAATATGATGGATCTTATGGGGAAAAGATGGTTTGTGATGACAGTAATGCCTACTGTTCCTTTCAAAGGAAGGTTGGGTTGTCACAATAAAAACACCAAACAGTTGATGCACCAAAGTTAATTTTGTAAACTTGGCTGCTTCAAAATTTTTTTTTTCCAAACTGCCAAAGGGGCCTAGTTAATTTAAGACTTAAAAAGTACGATAAATTTAATGGTCTAGAGCTTGGCAAAAACATCTAAAACCAAAACTGTCAATTTGAAATTCAAAAGCTAATTGAAACCATTTAAAATAATGTGTCTGGGTAAGTACTAGTGCAAAGTTTGCCCTGCAATTCTGAATGGCTTCTGAGTCCCTAAATAGTTTTATATTGGAAACATCATATCTATATCATTGTAAGAAACAGTTCTGTACCCTAACTGACTTGTTTCGGTGCTAGTGTTGTAAAGGGACAATAATAATTAAAACATTTATATTGTTTGTTGTATTTTCCAAATAGTATTATAGATATTGGTGTAACAAAAAATGGGTTGTGGCCATTTTGTAATGGTCAGATGGTACGAAGTGTCTGAATTCTGGCTGGAAATGGTCAGTGAAGAATTCCCCCTTGCTGAAGAGAATTCTCTACTGGCACAAACTACTCGGGAGTAAGCTGGGGTGTGTGGAAGAATGGAATTTTGCTATATTGATCCTCTACTGCAGTAGCAGCAAAGAATCCTGTGGCACCTTATAGACTAACAGACGTTTTGCAGCATGAGCTTTCGTGGGTGAATACCCACTTCTTCGGATGCCGCTTGTGCAGGGAAAGCCCCTGGCAGGCTGAGCCAGTTTGTTTACCTGCCGTGTCCGCAGGTTTGGCTGATCGCGGCTCCTACAGGCTCACTGCCCAGGCCAATGGGAGCTGCTGGAAGCGGCGCGGACCAAGGGACATAGTGGCCTCCGCTTCCTGCCGCTCCCATTGGCCTGGAGCAGCGAACCGTGGCCACTGGGATGCAGCAGGTAAATAAACTGGCCTGGCCTGCCAGGGGCTTTCCCTACACAAGTGGCGTCCCAAGTTTGGGAAACACTGTTCTACTGGCATAAGGTCCCTAAGGGACAGTGGCAAAAGAACAGTTTCTAGTTACTTTCACACCAGGGCTATGCTGGGGCAGGATCAGGAGCTATAACTGATTTCCTGAAAGCCCCCATCCCCGGCACCAAGTAGAGCTTAAATATTAGAGTGAATTGAGCTCAGTGTGGCAGTCATTCTGCTGTACTCGATTTCACTCCGATACCTTGTTGTAAGTGTGAGAGGTTTGCCACAAGGCAAAGCGCTCTCTGGACTTTATCCTTAATTTCAGACACAGCTGATAACATGTACATTTCAGCTATCTGCCCATCCCAATCTCTTTTTTTTTCTTTGAAGCACGTCAGAGTTTTGCCTACAACTCCTTGTTAGGGCTTTGCTCCTCCACTCTACTGCCCAGTGTTTAGAAGAGTGTATAGCTCCTACCTTTCCCATATTACACCAGACTGCTACTAAAATTGTGGCATTAGAATTTGAAATGTAACCTTAAGGGAATTTATTCTCTTGGCCAGCAAATTTATCTGAATAATGCATAGACTTGTAGTCCTGCTGATTGATTGTAAGAGCATAAGCAGATGCACTGTAATATTTTTCTTCCCACCCATTCCTTTGTTGTTTCTACTCCCACACAACATTTGACAGAATTACATTGGGATTTTATTGCAGGAATACATCCAAACAGACGTAGGTTCTACAGAACAATTACAGAATCTTTGTTTCTCTACTGTTGAAGATTTTTTTATTTTATAAAATTATCCTAAATCCCTCTTGCATTCTGATATTTAGGAGTAGGTGAGGTAGTCCAGCATTTGGCTGCTGTAACCCTTGCGTGAGGCGTCAAAGAAAAAAAGAGCAGAAAATTATGATGCATAAAACAGTAACTGTATATTTATATGGTACCTTTCATCCTGAATAAATAAGTGCCAAAAATATAAGTGCCAAATGTCAAAGATTTGCTTAAAATATCCACATGCTACAGAAAGAATCAAGTGGCTATAATAATAAGCGTATGTGGTAAGCACTGACTGTGTACTTTAACTGTGCAAGATGCCAGTTATCAAGAGAATCCCTGGTCCAGAGACTTTTTATCTAGGAGATTTTTTTTAATTCATTTTTTTCCACACATGGGAGTCATGGAAGAAGTGCCTCTCTGTATTCAAATCTCTTTTAAAGATGTTGGTGGGAGGGGTCTATAAAACATGGGTTGGGAGGTTGTCCGATGCGTAGGAGAAGAACAGTTGAAAAGAACAAAACCAAACTAATACTGGTATTCCTCTTGTCAAAGTCACAGAAGCCTGTGGACTTGGCTAGCCGGAGCCCCATATTCTTTTGCATATATATATATATGTATATGTAAAGCATTCATAGCTACGTTATGTGTTCATAGTGCTGCCTCTGATATCTGTCACCGTCTGTAAGCTTTCAACTATGATCACTGTAAAGGGCAAGTACCAGGAACATTGTCGAATGCTCAAGTGGAAATTGCCTAAAGAAAATCCCTCTGTCACAGTCAGGGCCACCCGGGAGGGAGGAAGGGGAGGGAGCAAGTGGGGCGATTTGCCCCAGGCCTCACAGGGGCCCCCATGAGAGTTTTCGGTGGGTCTCTGGTGGCAGATCCTTCACCGAACACACCTGGATTGAGTGAAGGACCTGCTGCCAAAGACCCGGAGCGTCTTCTGCTCCAGGTCTTCGGTGGCAGTGTGATGGCGGGTCCTTCACTCACTCTGGGACCCACCGCCAAAGTGCTCTGAAGACCCGGAGTGGAAGGATCCCCGCCGCTGAAGACCCCAAGCCCCCTGAATCCTCTGGGCGGCCCTGGTCACAGTCCATCTAACCATGCATACATTATCACACGGGGTGGAGATGGAACAGTATTCTGTCATGCAACAAAGTGCTCTAGCCTGTACTGATTTAGAAAGTGTAGTTGAGTCAATGCTACAAAGATCTTTTCATTCCCCCCCCCCCCCGGAGCTCTTAAAAATGTTAAATAGAAATAGCATTTTCCTTGTGTTAAACATCTGAACTCAGCAGGGAAAATATTTATGTTGCCTTAGTACTTTTGTATCATTTAGGATTCTGGGCTTTATTTTTAAATTGTATGTCTGGGCCTAATTACCATGGTGCTAAATTTTTGGTTTCAGTGATGTCAACTGGACAAAGATTTACTCCTCTCTGCTTGTGCCAAATGGAAAGCAGTTTAATATGCTGCTTGCAAGAGAAGGTATTTAATGGAATAACGTTTCTGCATTCTAATGGAATTTGTTGATGTAAGATATAATGATAGGTTTAGAGACCTACTTTTGTGGTGTGCAGTTCAGTAGATTAGGGCATATGCTACAGTCTGAAATGCAGAAAGCAGCTATCATCTGACTTTTTGGCAACAAAATGATCTATGGAATCAGACAAATCTCATATGTCCTTGGAGAAGATGAATTGTGACATGATGTGCTGTTCTTCCTGTCATAGAACATAAAATACTCTTGCTTTTCCCTTTCTATCAAGTAATTGGGAATAGGAATTCAGATCAAGTTAATTGTGTGTGTGAGAGAGAAGGAAGCAAGAGACCTTGAACTATTGACAGTTATTTTTATTTTGTCTTGTCTGATGAGAGTTTTTTACTGTAGTTGGTTCATTGTGCTGGTACAGTTTTGCTTCCTCATATTTTTTATCTGTATTCACAGACATCCTAACTTTTTGGATCTCCATTCCATCGTTTTTCATATCTTCTGCTTGATGTCCATTGAGCTTTGCTTATATGCCAAAGTGCTCCAGGGAGCTGTTCATTTTAACTGGTGCAATATTTAGAAGATGATTGACTGTCTCCTTAGCATGTATTCTGCATGCATTTTTAGAAGTCTGCAAGAAGTATACCACATAAAAATAGGCTATAGCTTATAAGTAGGTTTTGGAAACAAGCCCAAGTCTGAAAACTTCTTTTAATTCATTAGTTTTGGGGGTTTAAAACTTTAAAATAAGACCTGTAAAAAAAGAAATAATTTAATTTTGCTCCCATCCAGTAAATGTAGCACATTTTTCATTGGTTAAGTCAGCACTGTTTTAGATACATATGCGTAAGGATGATGGTGGATTTGAGGAAAGAGTGTTTATCTGAAAAGATGACTACAGTTTAGCTTTCAGTTGGTTTATTCCTTTTATACAAGCAACTGGTGATTCTAGTACTTTGGGTTATATGAAAGTTATGTAAGGTACATGATCTAAAAATAATTTCATGTGACAGAAACAAAGTAATAAAAATAAATCTTTCCTGCCTCTCGAGAAAAGGATTGAGTGGTGGTGTTTTTTCCAGGGTTGAGATGGAGAATGGAATATCATAAAGAGAAGCTAGTGCTTCTATTTTGACCTGGGAGAGAACCAAAAAAATATCCCCAGTACTTTTGGCCAAATTATTTCCTCATTTACATTAGTGTAAATTTTGAGTAAACCCCACTGGAGTTGCACTGGAGCACCGAGGGCAGTAGCTTTCCTTTTGGGGCTGAGCAAAGATCAACACAGCTAATAAATTCCAAAACTTCAGGGAATATTCCAGATATCAATAGCAGAACCCTGTTGATTTTTGCAAAAATTGGAAATTCCAAAAGAGGAAAATGGGAGACATATGAAGTCTGTGGCATCTGGTTAGCAGAGCCACCAGCTTCAACCACCTCTGTAGTTGTCTATAGATTAAAAAGAAAAGAAGAAGAAGAAGAGAGAGAGAGACAGAGACAATGGGGGGGGGGGGGATAAGGAGCACAGAGTCCCTAAGATGCGGGAGAGAAAGGGATCTTGGTACTGGAGGAGCATATAGACCCCCTGGGGAAGGCGAAATTGGGGGAAGGGGTGCACACAGAGTTCCTGCCATGTTGGAGAAGGGAGGGATGGGGGGGACAAGAGGGGAATGTGGGTGTATACAGAACCCCTGCTATAGGGGGAGGATGAGAGCCCTTGGCATGTGGGGGGCACACGGAGCCCCTATGTAAAGGGCTCTACTCACTGCAGGTTCACCTCCTTGTGGCTAGACCAGGGAATTATGTTTCACCCCATATGGCGCCTCCTGTGATCATAAGAATGGTCAGACTGGATCAGACCAAAGGTCCATCTAGCCCAGTATCTTGTCTTCCAACAGTGGCCAATGCCAGTGCCCCAGAGGGAATGAACAGAACATGTAATCATCAAGTGATTCATCCTCTATCATCCATTCCCAGCTTCTGGCAAACAGAGGCTAGGGACACCATCCTTGCCCATCCTGGCTAATTGCCATTGATGGGCCTATCCTCCAGGAATTTATCTAGTTCTTTTTTGAACACTGTTATAGTCTTCGCCTTCACAACATCCTCTGGCAAGGAGTTACACAGGTTGACTGTGCGTTGTGTGAAAAATACTTCCTTTTGTTTGTTTTTAAACCTGCTGCCTATTAATTTAATTTGGTGACCCCTAGTTCTTGTGTTATGAGAAGGAGTAAATGACACTTCCTTATTTACTTTCTCCACACCAGTCATGATTTTATAGACCTCTATTATATCCCCCCTTAGTTGTCTCATTTCCAAGCTGAAAAGTCCCAGTCTTATTAATCTCTCCTCATGTGGCAGCTGTTCCAAACCCCTAATCCAATTCCAATATATCTTTTTTGAGATGGGGCAACCACATCTACACGCAGTATTCAAGATGTGGGCGTACAATGGATTTATATAGAGGCAATATGATATTTTCTGTCTTATTATCTATCCCTTTCTTAATTATTCCCAACATCCTGTTTGCTTTTTTCACTGATGCTGCACTTCAGGTGGATGTTTTCAGAGAACTATCCACAATGACTTCAAGATCTCTTTCTTGAGTGATAACAGCTAATTTAGACCCCATAATTTTATGAGTATATTGGCATTATGTTTTCCAATGTGCATTACTTTGCATTTATGAACATTGAATTTCATCTGCCGTTTTGTTGCCCACTCACCTAGTTGTGTGAGATCCTTTTGTAGCTCTTCGCAATCTGCTTGGGACTTAACTATCTTGAGTAGTTTTATATCCTCTACAAATTGTGCCACCTCACTCTTTACCCCTTTTTCCAAATCATTTATGAATATATTAAATAGGACTGGTTCCAGTACAGACCCCTGGGGGACACCACTATTTACCTCTCTCCATTCTGAAAACTGACTATTTATTTCTACCCTTTGTTTCCTATCTTCTAACCAGTTACCAATCCATAAGAGGACCTTCCCTCTTATCCCATGACAGCTTAAGAGCCTTTATGTTCACCTATGTGTCTGACAATTTTGTTCTTGACTATAGTTTCAACCAGTTTGCCTGGTACTGAAGTCAGGCTTACTGGCCAGTAAGTGCTGGGATCACCTCTGGAGCCCTTTTTAAAATTGGCAGTACATTAGCTATCCTCCAGTCATTTTGTACAGAAGCTGATTTAAATGATAGGTTACAAACCACAGTTAATAGTTCTGCAGTTTCACATTTGAGTTCCTTCAGAACTCTTGGGTGAATACCAGCTGGTCCGGTGATTTATTACTGTTCAGTTTATCAGTTTGTTTCAAAACCTCCTCTGATACCTCAAACTTTGACAGTTGCTCAGATTTGTCACCTAAAAAGAATGGCTTGGGAATTTCCCTCAGATCTTCAGATGTGAAGACTGATGTAAAAAAATGCATTTAGTTTCTCCGCAATGGCTTATCGTCCTTGAGTGCTCCTTTAGCATCTCGATTGTCCAGTGGCCCCACTGGTTGTTTAGCAGGTTTTCTGCTTCTGATGCACTTTAAAAAAAATTGCTATTACTTTTTGAGTCTTTCGCTAACTGTACTTCAAATTCTTTTTTGGCCTTCCTAATTATATTTGTACAAGCAGCAAAGAATCATGTGGCACCTTATAGACTTCGGATGCTTGCTTGCATCCGAAGAAGTGGGTATTCACCCACGAAAGCTCATGCTGCAAAACTTCTGTTAGTCTATAAGGTGCCACATGATTCTTTGCTGCTTCTACAGAACCAGACTAACACGGCTACCCCTCTTATATTTGTACAGTTCATTTGCCAGAGTTTATGCACCTTTCTATTTTCCTTACTAGGATTTAACTTAGAAACACAGTGCCCCTGGCATGGAGGGGTTGCAGTGAGTCCCTGAAATAGAAGGCGATGTGAGCTTTGCACACGGGGAACTAGTGGGGAGCAATAGAGAGATGCAAAGAGATCATGGTGCACAATATGTGCTTGGCCTACAGAAGCTATGAAGTGTATGTCCCCCTAGTGTACTATAATTGCTGCAACTCTGAAGGTTCTTGGAAGTGTGCATGGAAAAGAGAGAACTTTGTTTTTCTAATGATCGAAACAGCATCTTTACTGTTATAAAGATCTACTCATGCTCTGTGAGCAGAGACATCTTGGCCATAACAAACTGTCCATGAAAGTCATCTATTTAAGATTTATCCCATAAAATACAGCAGGGGAAATGTATAATTTGTGCATCCCTCAGAATAAAGTAATATACTGGGAACAAGAGATTTTGCCCAATAAATTAGTGTCTGCTTAAAGCACAAAGAAAATTCTATTTGAGTTTTTAGTGAAGAAACTCATCCAGCTTGGGAAAACTAGACATAAAAGTGACCTTCCCCCCATGAATCTGAGAGCCTCTTATTGCATTTATTTGAGAGATGATCCTCTAGCAGCTAAATAGTTTATGAAAGAGCAGCTATACAATAGTGGATAAAAACGGCTGACATTAACATTTTTATGGCTTCAGTGCTGTTAGTATAAATATAAAGACAAGTATATTGTTTTGTAATGGGCTTGCTTTCTTTATAAAAATATCATTTTAATTCAGGTGTATATATTGTCATAATATCCATAGCTTTTCTGCAGGGCTGGTAGAAATTGGTGAGAAAGTTACCATTATATTGGCACTGGCAAATGAATGCGGGGCAAGGCGGGGGGGGGGGGCTTTCCCTACAATCTCAGGGGTTATGGGTTTGGGAGTCTGCGGGAAATGTTTTTTACCCCATCCCTAGCACTGACTGGCACTTACCTAGCACTTTACATAACCTCTTTTAATTGTGAAGTAGGTCATAAATGTTACGTACAGTTTACATATGGGGAAATACAGCCTCAGAGACATTTAGGGATTTCACCACAATCATATACAATATACACAATGTCACAGGCTCCTGGCTCTGATGTTGTTACATAACCCACCAAATCACAGTCCCTCTCAAGCATGGGGCTTAACCTAAATAATTAGTATTAGCCCCATTTTACAGATTCAAAAACTGAAGCTGATTAAACAATTAAACTTTGGCTTATTGGATTAGATACCTATTACTGTCTCCACTTAGTTGAGGAACTTTGAGCATACCTATTAGGAACCCTGTTTTTTCTGGAGTTTTATCCATAGGTCTGTATGGTATCTCAGAGGCATGGATTAGCTCCAATATCATGCCCATCATTTAAAAATAAGTCTAACCCAGGTTAGAGTACAGCACAAATATAGTTTGATTTTTAAAGCCTTTGTTCTTTGTTTGAAATTGGTGTAGCTGAAAGGTGTATATAAATATTGATAAAGATAAATGAGGCCTGGTCTACACTAAAAAGGGGGTTCGAATTAGGGTACGCAAATTCAGCTACGGGAATAGCGTAGCTGAATTCGAAGTACCCTAATTCGAACTACTCACCCGTCCAGACGCGGCGGGGTCGAACTCCGCGGCTCCCCTGTCGACTCCACCACCGCCGTTTGCAGTAGTGGAGTACCGGAGTCGACCGCGGCGCTTCCGGAGTTCGAACTATCGCGTCTAGATCAGACGCGATAGTTCGAACTCCGAGAAGTCGAACTCACCGCGTCGACCCGGACGGTAAGTGTGGACTAGCCCTGAGAGAGAAATTAGCTGATGGAAAAACCTAAGATGTTGTAGACATTACCTTTCAGGTAAACACCCACATATTTAAATGCTTAACGGAAACTTTGGTGGGATGGGGTAGGTGGTGGTTGTTGCAAAGCAAACAGCTTCCCTTCCAGTATATTTTCATGGTTTGTCTTGTATGGAATTAAATAATCATGAAAAGCTGTCCAAACATTTCTTTGAACTGGCAAAAGGTTCATTTCAAGTTCTGGGCAAAGGTTTGCATTGGTTCTGTTTTTATTGGAAACTTTTCCTATTCCAACCATAGTACACAAAACATCACATTATGCATGAGCTAAAGTGATTGGGTATGTCCACACTACCTGCTGGATCGGCGGGTAGCGATTGATCTACAGGGAATCGATTTATCGTGTCCCATCTAGAGACGATAAATCGATCCCCGGATGCGCTCCTGTCGACTCCGAAACTCCACCAGGGCGAGAGGTGGAAGTGGAGTCGACGGGGGAGCCGCGTCCATCAATCCCATGCCGTGAGGAAGGGAGGTAAGTTGAAATAAGATACGTCAACTTCAGCTACGCTATTCCCGTAGTTGAAGTTGCGTATCTTACATCGACCCCCCCACACACACACACGCCCCCCACCCCCGGTGTAGACCAAGCCTATATGTAACATACCTAATACAAAATCACAAAGACAAGGAAATGAAAACTTAAGATATATGTTTTTAGTTCTCCACACGGAGACACGCATCTCACCACTAGAGCAACCCCCATACCACAGACAACAGACCACAACTTTAACTTTGCCCCAGTAGGGATGGCAGCCTTCCAGCACCCTGTTCCCCAATATCCCCACCATCATAAATAGCCAGACTCCCTTACTCTCTGTACTGCACAGTTCTGGAATATCACATTCATGTTTGAAGTAGTGCACACTTCTTTTTCACGTCTCTCTGGACTCAAAATACAAATATCTTACAGTCTGCATATACAGCAATGGTTCTCAAACTATGGTCTGGGAAGCCCCAATGATCCTTGGAGACTACCTTGGTGGTCCATAGTCTTAAATGTTTTGAGAGACAAGCCATAGAGGGATTGGGACATTGGGAAGAGAGAGGATCTCTTTTTCCCAAGTGGTGTACTGAACAGGAGAGTTAAATAACCACTGCATTTCATCAGTCCTGAAGGAGCTGTCATGATGTATGCCAGGAATGAATATATATGAATATGCACAGCTCAACTTAATCCAAATGGCTGTATTGAAATATCCATGCCAATTTTCTGCTGGAAACCATTTAGTGTCGTGTCAGTTTTCTCATCTTTGCCCTTTTCTTCCTGTCATGCAGTAATGCTTCTTGGTAGGGGAAGAAATGGTTCCCTTTCATGATGCTCTAAATGTAAGCCCTGTCCTGCCACTGCTGAGTCCCAGTATACACAGTGACTGTGTCTTCATCTAGCATTGTTGTTTGTCCTGGGGAGACCCTCATGTGCAGGGATAAATCATAGGGAAGATCAAAGGCAATCTGAAGTGAAGATCCTCCACATGTTGTTTCTAAAGACATTTTTACTCCCCAGTTGATTGCTGACTTGCCAGTCATCTATATGAACCACACCTTGTGAACTATGTAAAGCACGTTTGTTTATATTACAGACTTAAAATAACTGCTCTTTGATTGAAAGGACCTGCAAAGATTTTTCCTCCTCTCAGAAAGGAGCTAACAGTAGAGCTACTTGCTGAAAGCTCAGACCTGCAAGGGGAAGAGAGAGGTATGCAGTACATGACTAATTTCAACCCAGTTAGTTTGTACTATCCTGCTCCACTCTGCTGAGTTCCCCAGAAGGAAAGCGTCATTTTGTAGTATCGGAGCTTACCTCTGTGCCCTTCCACATTAACTGTATCTAGAGGGCTGAGAAGATGTTTCTTTTTTAGTATGGGGTGGTGTTTGAAAAGGCTTTTTTTTGGTTTTCCTAAAGGAATATAAAATGTTATAAAATATAAAACTTCTAAAAATGCCACTTACCTGTTCCTCTTTAGATCAGCTGTTTGAAAGACATGTATTCTGTAGGCTCACCCAGTGTTCCACACACAACCTGAATTAATAATAGTTGATGCTCAAAATAACAGGTGGGGCTTTAGGTTGCAAGCTTCATTTCCCCACCCCACCACTCCTCCACCACCTGTTCCTCTTACATGGTTGATCATAGTTTTGGAGTGGAAATGTTTGAACACTGATCTGGATCTCACTTTGCAAACATTTGGGTGGGGATTGAAGGAAGCTGGTGGGGAAGTGGGAAGGAAAAATGGGAAGGGGGGGGGCTCTCTCCCATCCTTCTCCTTCCAGATCCCAAACTGGAGCGTTTTATTTAGGAGGGAACAGTATTTATCCCTGTGACCTTAGGCACCCCTATATTCACACCCTACTGCAATTATATTGGTACAAAATATGCCTTGTGAGGTATCATTTGAAAATTAATAACACACTGGTTATTAATATCTTTGTCAAATGCATGTGTTAACCTTTTATGTGACGTTAATTCCCTCTATATGATGTTATTAGAATGTGTGTCAGATCAGACAGCCTGCTGATATAGATTTGTGATAAATCTTGGCATACCAAAGAGATTCCAGAAGGCTGGAGGAGTGCTAATGTTGTGCTAATGTTTGGAGAAGGCAAGCAGGATGACCTGGGTGGCAGTGGGCCGGTTGGCCTGACATTGATCCAGGGCAGGATGATGGAGAAGCTGATGCAGGATTCAAGAGATGCAGAATTAGAGGATGAGAATACAGTTGATGCCAATCAACATTGTTTTGTGGAAGACAGGTCTTATCAAACAGGTCAGATTTCATTCTTGAATGAGATTACAAGTGACTGCGTGGATGTGGTATTCTTGGACTTGGTACCACACAATATCATGATTAGAGGATTGGTGCTATGCAATATCCAAGAAGCACACATTAAATGGATTAGGAACTGGATGGCTGGCAGGCAAATCTTGGAAAGTGATTGTGAATGGGAGAGAGTTGTTCTGGTGGAGTTCTGCAGGAATCAGATTTTAGGCCCAATCCATTCAATATTTACATCAATGATCTGAAAGTAAACATGGGGTCACTGCTTGTGGAATTTGTGGATGGCATGAGGATTGGCAGAGTGGTAGATGGTGAGGATGGACGGTATGATCTGGATCACTTGGTAGGCTGAGCCCATTAGAACAAAATGCTTTTTTAGTGCAGGCAAGTGCAAATCTGAGACTGGGGAGTGCAGGCCATGCCTACAGAGTGAGGGACTGTCCTGAAAAGTATTGGATCTGGAAGGGATTTGTGGGTCTTGGTGGACAGTCAGTGTGATGGTTTGAAAGGGAGGGTTGTTGTGGTCCTTGGATGTGTAGGCCAGGGTGTGGTTTATTGGGTTGTTTTGCCTCTGTGTGCAGTGAAGGGAGTGCTGTGTCCCGTTCTGATCTCCACATGTTGAGGAGAATGTTGGAAAAATTGGAGGGGGTGCAGAGAACACTCACAAAAATGATTCAGGTGCTGGAAAACATGCCTTACAATGAGAGATCTAGAGTTCAGTCTGTTCGTTTGATCAAAAGACGATTGTGAGGTGATTTGATTAGTGTGTAAATTACCTTCAGGGGAGAAAATACCTGGTACCAAAGAGTTCTTTAATCTAGCAGAGAAAACCATAACAAAAACCAATGGCTTGAAGTTGAAGCCAGACAACTTCAAATTAGAAATTAACACAATTTTCTAACCATGAGTGTGGCTAGCCATTGAAACAAATTACCAAGGGAAGTCATGGATTTGCCATCTTTGTCTTCAGGTCAGTAAAGGAAACCTTTTTGGAAGTTGTGCTTTAGCCAAACACAAGTTTGTGGTGTCAATAACCAGGGTAAGTGAATGAAACTCTATGGTCTGTGTTTTACCAGAGGTCAGGCTAGATGATGTGATCCTCTCTTCTGGCCTTATAGTCAGTGAAACCACCTGCAAGTCTACTGATACATCTTTCCCCTGCTCTGTGGGAGTCTGCAGTGGATATAGAGCCATTGTGCTCCTATGACTCACTATAAAGCAGCCAGAGCTCTTCACTTTCATTCAGCTGGTGGCCAGTAGGGGAGCCACTGAGCAGTAACAGCAAGGAAGGGCCGCAGCCAGTCAGAGCATTCTCAGCTCCCATCTGAAGTGCCCAGAAGCAATGCCTCTATGGCCTCCCAGCAGTAATGGGGCTTATTCAAAAACGTCAGTTAAAAAATCGCAGTGCATGGCTTAGTGAACTCGTTGTCCATTCCAGAGGAACAGATGGAGGTATCTGACATAGTATACAGCTCTCAAGAGTTTTCATCTTGGAGGACCTCATCTTCCACGTGAATGAATCCTCTAATAACTGAGCCCAAAACCTCCTATTCAGATTTTCCACCTTTGACCTCCGATCAAGTCATTCCACATCCTTGGGGTTATTTTGGACTTCAGTTCTGTTGGATGTCCAAACATGAGTGGTAGAGGTAAACTGTTTCTTCAGTCTGCAGCTGACCAGAAGATGGTGTCATGTAATGGCTAGATCTATGTCAAGTGACGAACCACATATTTGTAACAGCCACATAATTATTGCCATTCCTGGCTGGGAATTAAACCAAACACCCTGACAAAGCTTCATCTGGTACAAAACATAGTGCCCATCTGCCTAGCAGCACGGGTCACCATGAACTCACCATCCCAATGCTCTGTCTGCACTGACTCCCCACAGAACAGAGTCCGAGTCAAGGTTTCTGTTCTGGTATTTAGAGTCCTATAAGGAAATGGCTGTAGCCTGAGAGATCTGTAGTTGATCTGCAGCCATGCTCTCCATCACATTGACATCTGGGACAAGTAAACTGACAAGCAATAGGTGGAGGGCAGAAGACAGAACTTTCACAGGAGCTAACATAGACTGTGGAGTGCATTCCTACAAGAAAAATGACCAGATCTCACAAGCAAACACATTTCTTTGATTTAGCTTTCTCTTGATAACTTCTACACACAAGCTCTCTCACACACCAACAAGACAAGTCTATGAGCGAATCACTTATTTCTCCTACTGTCTTCTGGGATAGAAGAATAGGGAAGAGAGATTTCTGTTTTCAAGTTCTTGAATGGTGTTTAGTTACTATAGTGATGTGGGCTTTAGCAGTCCCTAAAAAGATGGATTCTAAACTTTGCTTTAAAGAGTTTTGTTTAAAATTAGTGCCATAAAAGGTGAATGCATCTTTTCTTGCTAGTTGGAGTTCTTTTGTTGCACAACCTCACTGTTAACTCACTTCTGATACAATCTCAGGTCCTCATGAAAACATGTTTAGCACTGAAATAGAATTGCTTCTATTCACCGAAAGCTGTGCAGTTCACCCATTTGGTTACTCCAAGAGCAATGAGAGAATTCTAAAAGAAATTTTGCGGCTTGGAGTGCTTTGTTTCTGAGTGTTACAGCATAGTGTATGCAATTACAGTGTTTTTGGCCATCCAATCATAAGAATGTTTGGTGAGTGTGTTCAGAGCTGGAAATGATCCAAAGCACATTTATAGACCAGTATCTCAGGCCAACCCATTCTTCCTTGAAATTCTAACCTTACTGAACTTCTGATGCTGCTCCAACCTCCAGAATGCTTTACAAGTTGACATTATTGGAAGATTTTTAAACTGTAACTAATAACCAAAATTATTTCTACAAAGTCAGTTTAGCGTTGGACAGGAAAGCTGTTTACTCAACAGCATGTAACGAGGACAATGTGCAGTAACTAAATCAGACATGGATTTAATCACTAATTCTTTTTCTGTTTACTATATCTTTAGTAATCGAGACACTACACTTACAGTGCATTTAAGGTACTTAGCCTTAGATACTGAATGAACATGTAAGCAAAGAGTTCATTTTGACTTTTCTTAGAGTCAAATGCAAAACCTTGGTATAAACTGTAACATCACTGTGGTTTAAAAAAAAACTCCATTGAGGCTAAGAGTTTAACAAAAAACTACCTAAGTCAAGTAATAGAAATCTTTTGACTGCTCTATGATTATATAATATTGATTACTATTGGACCAATAAAGACCTATGACATACACCCTTTGACCCAGCAGGTTAAGCAATAGATTTTAAACACAGCCTCCTGAAACCCAGTTATTCTATCCAATATAATTCTTTGAGGATATCTTCTAGCCTCACCCAGTTTCCAAAGCTTAAGATGCTGGAGTATTGTGTCCAGTTCTGGACACATTTCAGGAAAGATTTGGACAAACTGGAGAAAGTCCAGAGAAGAGCAACAAAAATTATTAAATGTCTAGAAGACATGACCTATGAAGGAAGATTGAAAAAATTGGGTTTGTTTAGTCTGCAGAAGAGAAGACAGAGAGAGGACATAACAGTTTTCAAATACATAAAAGGTTGTTGCAAGGAGGAGAGAGAAACATTGTTCTCTTTAACCTCTGAGGCTAGGACAAGAAGCAATGAGCTTAAATTACAGCAAGGGTGGTTTAGGTTGCACATTAGGAAAAACTTCCTAACTGTCCGGATGGTTAAGCACTGAAATAGATTACCTAGGGGGGTTGTGGAATCTGCATCATTAGAGATTTTAAAGAGCAGGTTAGACGAACACCTGTCAGGGATGGTCTACAATACCTAGTCCTGCCATGAGTGCAGGGGAAAGGACTGGATGATCTTTCGAAGTCCCTTCCAAGCCTATGATTCTATGCAGTGGGCCCTCTGGCAGACCTGCTTCTTAAGAAGGAGAAAATCACTGCTCCTTTGTTTCTATTATCCATTTAATCCACCCTGCAAGGTAGGGGAGAGAGTCTAGAAAGTGAAATGGAAGTGTTTGCAATGATGAGCATAGTGCATGTTCAAAAACACAATACAGTGTTGAAAGTATCCTTTTTGTTTGTTTGTGTTTGGCTTTTTTGTTTTTGTTTAGAATAAAGAGTCTTCCTATGATATGAAGACTATGGCATTATTTTCAACTTCTTCATCTCACATATGTGGACTCTAAAAATATTGCAACTGAAAGTAGATGCATAACCAACATTAATAATGTTTGTTTGATTTATTAGCTATCCTTTGAAAGGAATACTTTGTGACGTGTGATATGGTTTTTAGTGAAAGCAATTACATCCACATACTGTAACTCTTCTAAAAGCCAACCCTGTCACTAGCTGATTTCTTTATGGGGTAAATGGATACCAGCATACCCATGGAAAATTTATTGAGGGAAAAGAACGTATGATTTTTATTCAGTGCATTTTGTGTGGCTGAAATGTGGTTACTAGGTAGACAGAATGATTAATTACTGGTTTATTAACTTGGAGAGAATCCCTTTTGCTGTAACTGTTCTGTTAAAAACCTGTTGCTGTTTGCTTTTCCCAAGAAGATATTTTATAATTGAATGAACTATTTAAAATGTTGTTGCCTTTAATTGAAAGGCAACCTGTCAGTTTGTTAAACACTAAATCCTCTTACTGTGAGATTTCTTTTTCATAGAGATGTTGGACATTTGGGAGGATAAGAGTACCACAAGTGAAGAGATTGGTTGACATGCAGGTGCCCCTTTTCACTGTCTGGTGCAGTCTGAAAGGAGTTTCAAATTCACCTCAGTGTGCACATGTTAACCCCTGCCACACTCCTGAGGCAGGATATCAGTTTTCCATGGTCAACTCTGTCACGTACTGTGGGGAGGTATGTGAATGAGGCCTTAGCACAGGCCACAGAGGAGATCTATCAGTGCCACTAGCACTATCTCTGTTCCATGTCCTAGCCTGAAGCCTGATAAGGAGAGGCCCAGGATACTGGCAATGTCTAGATGGAGTAGAAGACGACACTTTGTGAGCTGCTCTGTTAACTTGCTCAGGAACAGAAGATTAATACTAAGTGGTAGGTAGAGCTGTGAATTGTGTTGGTATTTTAAGCACTGCCTGGATTTATGGTGTGCTTTTGGTGGATGGTAGATTTTTCTCCTTAAAAGAGATGTTGACTATCTCAGTTAGTAGGATATGGACCAAGAATTTCAGGGAACCCAGTACAAAAGCAGACTAGAAAGAGTTCTGTCTTTTAGGCAATGCTGAGAGCAGTCCATGGAATATCTGTGGGTGGAGTTCTGTCTTTGGATGAGGACTGTGTAAAATCCTATTTCTGTTTAGCTTTTGTATGTAATTGCAGTTAATGTACTTTTGCAAGTATAGAATATTTAACAACTGTTACATTGCGACTTTGTTTTATGAGCTTGTTTCTGCAGTAGAAGGAAAGTGGGCCTCTTAATCAAAGCAATGCTGCTTATGATATTCAGTGCAAGCAAACAAGGTCCCTACAGTTTACTTCTATGTTTGGCAGTTCCGGAACAGAAACCAAACAGCCATATCTGTTTAGACTGCATCCATTCTGTCTGTCCTTTGTAGCGATGCCAATGTTCTCCACATCACTGAGTTTTGCAGTTAAAAAACAGAGACCACTTTACTTTGTTCATGGGACTGAAAGCTGCTTGCAATATGAGATTCCAGCACTGAAATTTTTTAGAGCAAATTACACTCTCTAGCTAGCAGTTAAAGTAATCAAGAGTAAGTGAAAAACTTATTTGTCTTGACTTCTCTGATGTTTTTTCAGCATTGTGTTCTGTCAGTACATTTCTAAAACCTCGAATACATTTTGATTAAAAAAAAACCTGGAGGAGTTTTCACTATGTTTTACAGGCAGGCACTTTGTTTCTTGGGTTGTACTGACTATTTTTGTCACATGGCTTTCTAGTGAACTCTGAGGGTCAGTTAACTATGAAAACTGGGAAGGACACAGACATTAAAGGGCTATAGTTTCTTAAATGTAGCAACTGAGCTGTGAAAAAAAATCCAATCTCATTAAAATAAGCTTCTGTTCAGGAGGACTAGAGTGTAGCAAAGGTTGTACCTATCTTTAAAAATCAGGTGACCAGTGAAGTCGAAAAATTTAGAGATGACACAATATTTAAGTTAGTCAAGACTGTGTAAGAAATGCCTAGTCTAACTACACAGCATGATGGCCAATGACATACTTCAGTACTGAAGGATTGCTGGGGGTGACCCTGTGATAAAATGATATAGGGAAGGTAAATCAAGCATTCCTACGTAGACTTGTAATTAACCAGTGAAATATATAGCAGCAAAATATTATTGAAGTTGAGAGCATAGTAAAATTCAAAATAAGATTACGAATTTGGGTGAGTAACAAGAACTTCCATAGTTAAGATCGGGGGCATAAGATATTTTTTGAGAAGCTATATGAAAAATAGATGTATGTCCAACTTTGTATTAACTAGGAGGGATGGGACTAAGCCACAACTTTAAAAAAAAAATTCTGATACTAGTATCAGTTCTCTGATAAAAATTGTGATGAATACCAACTCTAAGTCTGGATAAACAAGACATCACATATCTATATCTAAAATCTCATGTTTATATATTCAAAGCTTTATTTTGCCATCTGGATGTGCATATCTATGATGAATATTTCATAGTTAAACATTTCAATAGACATTTGCATAATGAGAAAAATATTGGTTTTAAAAGTTCTGTTTGATCAGTTTTGAAAGCTACAGTATTAGATAGTTGGTACAACGTGTTTGTTTTTAATATTCTAGTTATATGTAGTAATAACTGCTGAAAGCTTTCTACCCACTATCTGTACTTAAAATCAAGCATGGAGAGAGAATATTTGAAAGAAGAGCTTTTCTGCATTCTATGGGCCAGATTCTGCCACCATTGCTCTGGGAGAGAAGTACTTCCCTCTGTAAATGGTCTTGATATGCTTTGATGAGAAAGGTACTTCTCTCCCTTCATGAGAGTGGCCCTGTGTTAGAAACCAGCTTTTCTCATCAGACATCACTCCCACTATACAGCTAAGAGCCTTTAGGCCATGTCTGCATTGGGAAAATGCATCGTGATCGAAACTGTGTGAGGTCAGGTGGCTACTCTCAGAACAGGATCCATGTTCACCTGTATTGATCTACAGAGTGCAGCAGAAAGCTGTTCTGATATGGTCAGCACAGCTCGTTACTACTGGTGAAAATGGGGGGACAGGGACCTTTATACTTTGGGTAAAGGTTAGGAAGAAAAGGGTTCAGTGCATTGAGGAACTGGGGGTGGAGGACTATAGAAACCTGAGATGTGATATATGCCTCTTGCCCCCATACATGATGTACACTGGCACAGGTACAGGGCCATAGCCTGAGGAATGTACTTACCCACACCCCTCAGGCGTGCTAGCTTACTCACCTGCTACTTGCCTTCAGACATGTGCTTCTGGGGTTTAGAAGTGGACAGTAGGGTAGCTATGGCACAACCTCATACAGGGACACGTGTACTGTCGTTAGTGTAGACAGAACCTGTGATGCATACTCCTCCTTGGTTCTTTGCACGACTCTCATCGTTTATGGCTGGATCAAAATTCTAAATACACAGTGACCTCTTATAGCATGGTGCTTTTAAGATCTTCCACATGTTTAGTTTCAGACAGTTTTCTCTTGACTGATGTAGAATAGCTGGACAAGATTGCCTTGAGCCATCATTGTACATTTCAGGGGTTCTGATGGGACTTCATCCAAAATATACTGCATTCAACTTTGGATATTACAGGCCAACTGAAGGGAGTTTGGAGGAAAGTAACAAAAATGAAGAGGGGACTGACAGTGAGGAAGTATTAAAAATAACTAGTTATGTATAGCTTGGCTAGGAGACAGTTTTTTGGGGGGAAAGAAGAGTATGCAGAATAAGTATCTATTTGAAATACCCGGAAATACTAGGAGCAATGGAATGAAATTAAATTATCCTTTTCTTAGGATGAATATAATAAAAAATGTTTTGTGTGACAGATCAAGAGAAGTGGTGATGTCCAAGCAGTTTGTTCAGTCAGTAGTTGCAAATGTCTCAAGTACTACAAAATATACTATGGGGAACCATCCTGTATTGACAAAGAGATGCACTGGATGATATAACTTCTAGGCATTTTTGTCATTTAAACCCACTGTTATTTGGATAGAACATCCTGTTTTTCCTTTGTTCATTTCGGATAAAGTCTGCTTTGCTTAGCTTTCTTCTACTTGTTTGGGAGCAGCCTTATGATATGCAGAAACCATAGGAATGTAGGACTGGAAGGGACCTCGACAGGTCATCTAGTCCTGTCTCCTGAGGCAGGGCTATATATTATCTAGACCAGGGGTTGGCAACCTTTCAGAAGTGGTGTGCCGAGTTTTCATTTATTCACTCTAATTTAAGGTTTCACGTGCCAGTAATACAGTTTAACGTTTTTAGAAGGTCTCTTTCTATAAGTCTGTAATACATAACTAAACTATTGTTGTATGTAAAGAAAATAAGGTTTTAAAAATGTTTGAGAAGCTTCATTTAAAAATAAATTAAAATGCAGAACCCTCCGGACTGGTGGCCAGGACCCGGGCAGTGTGAGTGCCACTGAAAATCAGCTTGCGTGCCGCCTTTGGCACCCGTGCCATAGGTTGCCTACCCCTGATCTAGACCATTCCTGACAGGAGTTTGTCTAACCTAGTCTTCAAAACCTCCAATGATGAAGATTCCACAACCTCCCAAAGTAATTTTGTTCCAGTGCTTAAACACCCTGACAGTTAAGAAGTGTTTCCTAATGCCCAACCTAAATCTCCCTTGCTTCAACTTAAGCCAATTGCTTCTTGTCATGACCTCGGTGGTTAAGGAGAACAATTTATCACCCTCCTCTTTATAACAACCTCATGTCCCCCCATCAGTCTTCTCTGCTCCAGACTAAACAAACCCAATATTTTCATTTTTATCTCGTAGGGCGTATTTTCTGTACCTTTAATCATTTTGTTGCTCTCCTCTGGACTTTCTCCAATTTGTTCACCTCTTTCCCAAAGTATGGTGTCCAGAACAGGATGCAATACTCCAGTTGAGGCCTTTTCAGTGCTGAATAGAGTGGAAGAATTTCTTCTCATGCCTTGCTTACAACACTCCTGCTCAGACATCCCAGAATGATGTTTGCTTTTTTTGCAACAGTTACATTTTTTATCCATATTTAGTCTGTGATCCACTATAACCCTCAGATCTTTTTCTGTAGTACTCCTTCCGAAGAAGTCACTTCCCATATTGTACTTGTGCAGTTGATTATTAGAACATAAGAATGGCCATACTGGGTCAGATCAATGGTCCAGCTAGCCCAGTATTATATCTTCCTAAGTGTAGTCTGTTGCATTTGTCCTAATGGAATTTCATTCTATTTAATTCGGACCATTTCTCCAGTTTGTCAATATCATTTTGAATTCTAACCCTGGCCTCCAAAGAGCTTACAACCCCTTCCAGCTTGAGGTCATCTGCAAATCTTATAAATGTACTCTGTATGCCATTATACAAATCATTTATGAAGACATTGCGCAGAACCAGACCCTGGACAGATCCCTGTGGGTCCCCACTTGATATGCCCTTCCAGCTCGATTGTGAACCACTGATAACTACTTTTTCTGAGTATGATTTTCCAGCCAATTGTGTGCCCACCATATTGTAGATTCATCTAGGTTATATTTCTCTAATTTATTTATGGGAAGATCACGTGAGACAGTATCAAGAGCCTTACTAAAGTCAAGATCTGACATCTACTGCTTCCCTTCATCCATAAGACTTGTTACCCTGTGAAAGAAGGATATTAGGTTGGTTTGACATGTTTTTTTCTTGACAAATCCATGTTGACTGTTACTTATCTTATCATCTTCTAAGTACTTGCCAACTGATTGTTTGATTATTTGTTCCATTATCTTTCTCGGTACCAAAGTTAAGCTGTCTGGTCTCTAATTTCCCAGAGTTGTCCTTGTTCTCCTTTTAATAGATAGGCACTATATCTGCTTTTTCCAGTCCTCTGGGATCCCTTCCACTTCCATGAGTTCTCAAAGATAATCACGAATGACTCAGATCTCTTCAGCCTGTTCCTTAAGTATTCTAGGATGTATTTCATCAGGCCCTGCTGACATGAAGACATCTAGCTTGTTTAAGTAGTTCTTAACTTGTTTTTTCCTGTGTTAACCTCAAATTTTACCCCATTTACACTGATATTTATTATGTTAGTCATCCAATAACTGCTAACTTTTTTGGTGAAAATAAACAAAAAAGACATTTTGTTTGACTATTGCTGTGTTTTCTGTTAGTCTTTTGCTCCTCATATAGTAATGGGCCTACTCTGTCCCTGGTTTTCCTCTTGCTTCTCATGTATTGTAAAATACTTTCTTGTTACCCTTTATCAGGGCCGGTGCAACCATTTAGGCGATCTAGGCAGTCACCTAGGGTGCTGGCATTTGGAGGGTGCCATTTTCTTCAGCAGGGACCGTGGCGGCCGGATCTTTGGCCGCCCCGGTCGCCGCCGGCATTTAGGCAGAGGGAGCTGGGGCAAGGGAGCATGGGGAGGGCCACCTGCAGCAAGTAAGGCGGGGGGGAGCGGCACGCAGGGGAACTCCCCATCCCAGCTCACCCCTTCCCCGCCTCCTCCCCGAGCACGCCGTGGCTGCTTCACTTCTCCCGCCTCCCAGGCTTGCAGCGCCTAAGCTGATTGGCGCCGCAAGCCTGAGAGGCGGGAGAAGTGAAGCAGCCACGGCGTGCTCATGCGCGGAGCAGGGATGAGCTGGGGCAGGGGGGGCACCTCAGGGTGGAGGGGGGGAGCTGCTGCACGAGGCACGCCTCAGGGTGGGGTGCGCGGGGGAGGGCGCAAGGTGGAAGTTTCGCCTAGGGTGCGAAACATCCTTGCACCGGCCCTGCCCTTTATGTCCCTAGCTAGTTTAATCTCATTTTGAGCCTTGATCTTTCCAATTTTGTCTCTACATGGTAGTGGTGTTTTTTTAAAAATATTCATCCTTTGTAATTTTACCTAATTTCCATTTCTTTTATGACTCTTTTTTGAGTTTCATGTCCTTGAAGATGTCCAGGTTAAGCCAGGGTACCCTCTTACGATACTTCCTGTCTTTCCTATGCATTATCATAGGTTACTCTTGTTCCCTTAATAATGTATCTCGTGGACGTATGCACCATGATCTACTTAATCCATGCGCCTCAAAAAGTGAGGATCCCGGCCTGAATAGTTGCTTGTGCTTAAGGCTGGTTCTGTATTGTTTTCTTGTGTCTGCTTTGCTTTTTGTCTGACAGCGTAATTTTATATGTGGCTCCTTCTAGCAAGGCTGATGTCTTTTAAAAATATCTTTAAAGTGAAGTGCCTGATGTTTCTATCACCTAGAAGAGGCTGGGAGAAAATGCACTAATGAAAAACGGAGAGATTCTCAAAATGTCTGTACATACAATCTGTAAGAGAATACCCTGTGCCTGTTAACTGGCCACATACAATGTGGGTAATTGTATTATATGTGGTAGGACAATAGTTACATAATTATATTGACAACCTGTGTAAAACGTGTTGAGATCTGTGGATGAAAAGCACTATATAATAGCTAGGTGGTATTATTATTATCAGCTTTAGCCAGAAAATGCATTTTTTTAAAAAAAAAAACTCCTTTAACAAGCTTCTGGAATTGGCTGAATAGGTCCTGGCCTTGCACTTTGAGTACTATACATCCTTGATGCCTCTTGTTTCTAAGTATTCATATTTTGTACTTAGCCTGTTTTGCTCTTAGCCATCAAATTCTTTAGTCTCTTGTGCTTCAGTGGAATTTAAACTCACCTGAATGCTTTGAGCAGCTTTCTGGGGGTGAGGACACTCTCTTTCTGAGAGAATCTATTCTCAACAGGCTTATATCTGGTGTTTGTCATGACTTGTTGTAGGAATTGTCTTTTTTTTTTTCCCCTGACTTCTTCTTGGCAGAGTAAACCAAGCCCTTGTGGCTTATATACTCTGTAGCTACTACTTCTCCTAATTAAAGCCTCATCTGTGTTGTTCAGAAACAGTTTGTTGAACTGTGCTAAAGCAGCTAAATTGTTTTAAACAGTTGGTCCAGCTAGTATGGGTGGGGGTAAAGGTGTGATTTTAACTAATTTTAGATATAAGCTTCTCTCATGTGGAGGAGGAATGAATTGTTGTAAGGAAGGAGGGAGAGAGGAGGAGGAGTTGGGTGTCTGTTGTGTGATGGCCAGGAGAATTCTGGGAATTTGTGGAGAGTCTAATTGTTAGACACTGGTCCTAACTGCTGTTTGTGTACTGACATACATGTAACCAGAACACATTTTGGAAACTGAAATAAATAATAAATACTCTCAACAGCATTCAGTCTGGTTATGTTCATCGTAGCTGGCCAAAACCGTATTTAAACTGTTATCTGGAAGTGCATACAAGGTTTATACAATGTTCAGTAAATTGTAGATGGGGCCTAAATATAGCTTCAAAGGCTTTAAGCAGATACAGAATTTTCTTATGCTTTTCTTCTCTGTAACCCTGAGAAAAAACGGTGCCTTTCTTTCTCTTCTCACTCTGTTGTCATTAATGTACTTTTTCACATCATTTTTTCCACCCATTATTCCTCCAATCCTCTCTCACTTATGCATCTCCTTTCATAACAGCCAAGTTGCTCCCATCCACAATTGACTACTGCAGACATGCACTTCTAGCTCTGAGCCCTCCATGTCCTGGAAGATTCAAATTATGCAGCAATCCGTTACACGTAATAGTTTTGGTTCAGGCGACGTTAGTTGATTTGCCATCTACCATGTGATTTAAGTGTGTGGCCGCGGTACAGTTGGGTTTAATCTTCGTATTAGAATAGTTCATCTGTCTGGAGTGAGAGGAGAAACTACAGAGAAAACCAGAAAACATGCAGATGCACAATGGCCTGTTTGTGTGTATAGTTAACATTTTCCATGTTATTTTCAAGTATAAACCTAACTAATGCTAATTCAGTTTATAAAGCATCCTCTGCCAAGGCTCTTGGGGCTCTGAGCTATAATTTAATTCTGTAAATGTATAAGAACATTATAAAAACATTAAAAACAATCTAATAATATACCACCCTCATAAACAAAAGCATCACATTTGTCATCTGCTCACTATGCTGGCTCCCCATAGAATATTGCATCAGGTTCAAGATCTGAGTTCTTTTCAAGGTTATCAATGAGCTAGGCCTGCGATACTTAAAAGATGACCTAAAACTCGGGGACAAGTAGTGTGGTTGGCAACTGCTGTCCTCTGGCATAATGGAGATGTGTATTACAAGGGTAAAACTTGTTCAGGAGATGGAGCTTTCTTGGGGACTGGTCCGAAACTCTGGATCATTCCAGAATAACAACCATCCCTTCTAAGAGCAAAGTGCACTTCTTTGACTTTGCCTTTACTAATAGAAATGTGCAACGCATAGTACTCATTAACTTTTTTCCAACAATTTTCCCCCTGTGGATAGAAAGGGAAGAACACCACATGGCAGTTGCATACTATTGGAAAGCATTCGGACGCCATGGTGATGGAACCTAAATAAAATAGAAGAAAAATCTTAGGTGGTATGTTAAACTGGAGGAGGGGGGGGGGGCGCTGAAAATCCTTCAAGGCAAAACAAGTTCCAGAGCCTGCAAATCATGTTGACCAGCTAAGACCTTTTTGAAAAATTTACGAATGACTGAAAATGGGGCAATTAGAATGAAGTATGTTTAGCTCATATGTGCCTTTCCAAGTACTCTGTTTTTTACAATCCAGTATCTGGGTTCAAAATATTTAGGGTTGAAATCTGATTGTATAATTTTTATCCCTTTCACATAAATGTGTGGCCATTGTGACTCAGACCACTTATAGTGTGACATTAACCTTAACATCACCATTAACAAATTCTTTAAAGATGGTAATAATATAATTGTTTTGATGTGTTTTATTTCTACTGAAAATACTTCAGGGGGAAACTTTTTTTTTTTTTTTGCACCATGGTTCACTCTTGCTTCTGATGTGAAAAAGAATTGATAGGAGGAAAATTCCTTTACAAATATCTAAGAAGGCTCACTTACTAGATTTAAGAACAGGAGGAGAAGTTATCATCTTCTATAAAGCCATGAATATTGACACTTGATGTTGCTGCTTTACTGATGACTCATTTTTCATTGCCCTGTAATAGTTTGGGACACATACTTCTCAGAAATAGTTACTGGTTATTTAAGCATAATCAGAGAGTATTTAAGGTAGGGTATTTATTTTTCTTTAACAGTTTGTTAGTACTGGTCTAGGTGACCTAGCACAATATTTCCTCTTCAAGTATGAGAAAGTTAAATATTTTGACTAGATATAATTCAAGGTGCTGCAGGTTTATTTAAAAAAAATTATTTGCTATGAATTTCATCATAAGGAAACCTAAATCTTGTAACACCCAAGTAATAGTACTGTGCTTTGTGTGTGTATACACATTCCTCATGTTTATAGACTTTGGAAAAATCGTGCTTCTTACTTTATATGTTAGAGTGTTATTGATTCAGATTTTTGAAGCCTTAGGGTTGAATATAAGAAATTTGCTTCTGAAAGATTAAATAGACTGGAAATGTAATGACTTGAACAGGTATATGTGCTGTAGGAAATGCAATATAACCCTAGTTAACTGAAGGTCTGTTTTAAGAGGTATTTTGGCTAAGAAGCTCCTTTCCTGGGTTGCTCAGAAACTCTCCAGGAGCAGACCTTCAAGATTCCCAGAGTTCCCCTTCTCTCCTTGGATCTTGACCCAAGACTGGGTGCAGATTACAAAACTCACGGTCTGACTTCTGATTATCTGAATCCCAATTATCCCCTAAGTCCTTGATAATTGATGTTTTACAGTATAGTGCTTCATCCTCTCAGAAGGGTTCATTTCTAGTGCTGTCTAAAACGTTTTAGTAGGCAATAATACCCTCAGCCTGCAGCAATCTGTAAATCCCACTGTCACATTTTCAAGCTTCCTTCATGGGGGAAGCATGGTCCAGTGGTAAGGTATTGAACTGGGATTTGGGAGACTTGAGTTCAGCTTCCTTCTGTGACACAAACTGACTTTATAACCTTCGACACGTCCTTAGTACCATAGAAGATTAGAGTTGGAAGAGACTTCAGGAAGTCATCCAGTCCAACTCCCTGCTCAAAGCAGGACCAATCTCCACCTAAATCATCCCAGCCAAGGCTTTGTCAAGCCAGGCCTTAAAAACCTCTAAGGATGGAGATTCCACCACCTCCCTAGATAACCCATTCCAGTGCTTCCCCACCCTCCTAGTGAAATAGTTTTTCCAAATATCCAACCTAGACCTCCCCAACTGCAACTTGAGACCATTGCTTCTTGTTCTGTTATCTGCCACCACTGGGAACAGCTGAGCTCCATTCTCTTTGGAACCCCCCTTCAGGTAGTTGAAGGCTGCTATCAAATCCCCCCTCACTCTTCTCTTCTGCAGACTAAATAAGCCCAGTTCCCTCAGCCTCTCCTCATAAGTCATATGCCCCAACCTCCAAATCTTTTCTGTCGCCCTCCGCTGGACTTTCTCCAAATTTTTCCACATCTTTTCTGTAGTGGGGTCCTAAAACTGGACGCAATACTCCAGCTGTGGCCTCACCAGTGCCGAATAGAGGGGAATAATCACTTCCCTTGATCTGCTGGCAATGCTCCTACTAATGCAGCCCAATATGCCGTTAGCCTTCCTGGCAACAAGAGCAACTGTTGACTCATATCCAGCTTCTCATCCACTGTAATTCCCAGGTCCTTTTTTGCCCTACTGCCGCTTACCCAGTCAGTCCCCAGCCTGTAGCAGTGGATGGGATCCTTGTTGAACTTCAAGATAAATTGGAGGATTGGGCCAAAAGAAATCTGATGGTCACTCTGGACCCTATCCCTACCCTCCAGCATATCTACACCATCCCCACCCCCCAGGTTAGTGTCATCCATGAACTTGCAAAGGGTGCAATCCATCCCACCATCCAGCTAATTAATGAAGACGTTGAACAAGACCGGCCTTAGGACTAGACATTGAGCCGTTGATCACTACCCCTTGAGCCCGATGATCTAGCCAGCTTTCTATCCACCTTATAGTCCATTCTTCCTATCCATACTTCAAGTTGCTGGCAAGAATACTGTGGGAAACGGTATCAAAAGCTTTGCTAAAGTCAAGGTATATCATGTACACCGCTTTCCGCATATCCACAGAGCCAGTTATCTCATCATAGAAGGCAATCAGGTTGGTCAGGCATGACTTGCCCTTCGTGAATCCATGTCGACTGTTTCTGATCACCTTCCTTTCCTCCAAGTGCTTCAAAATGGATTCCTGGAGGACCTGGTCCATGATTTTTCTGGGAACTGAGGCTGTCCAGTCTGTAGTTCCCCAGATTCTCCTTCTTCACTTTTTTAAAAGATAGGCACTATATTTGTCTTTTTCCAATTGTGTGGGACCTCCTCTGATCACCACGAGTTTTCAAAGATAATGGCCAATGGTTCTGCAATCACATCAGCCAACTCCCTCAGCACCTTTGGGTGCATTGCATCCAGCCCCATGGACTTGTGCATGTCCAGCGTTTCTAAATAGTCCTTAACCTGTTCTTTCACCACTGAGGGCTGCTCACCTCCTCCCCATACTGTGCTGCCCAATGCAGTAGTCTGGGAGCTGACCTTGACTGCGAAGACCAAGGCAAAAAAAGCATGGAATACTTTAGCTTTTTCCACATCATCTGTCACTAGGTTGCCTCCCCCATTCAGTAAGGGTTCCACACTTTCCCTGACCACCTTCTTGTTGCTAACATACCTGTAGATACTTTTCACATCCACTGCTAGCTGCAACTGCAGTTGTGCTTTGGCCTTCTTGATTACACCTCTGCATGCTTGAGCAATATTTTTATATTCCTCCATAGTCATCTGTCCAAGTTTCCACTTCTTGTAAGCTTCCTTTTTGAGTTTAAGCTCGCTGAAGATTTCTGTTAGGCCAAGCTGGTCACCTGCCATATTTGCTATTCTTTCTGCACATCGGGATGGCTTGTTCCTGTGCCCTCAATAAGGCTTCTTTAAAATACAGCCAACTCTCCTGGACTCCCTTTCCCCTCATATTAGCCTCCCAGGGGATCCTGCCCATCAGTTCCCTGAGGGAGTCAAAGTCTGCTTTTCTGAAGTCCAGGGTCCGTATTCTGCTGCTCTCCTTTCTTCCTTGTGTCAGGATTCTGAACTCAACCATCTCATGGTCACTGCTGCCCAGGTTGCCACCCACATCTACTTCTCCTACCAATTCTACCCTGTTTGTGAGCAGCAGATCAAGAGGAGCATGGCCCCTAGTTGGTTCCTCCAGCACTTGCATCAGGAAGTTGTCCAACACTCTCAAAAAACTTCCTGGATTGTCTGTGCACTGCTGTATTACTCTCCCAGCAGATGAGTGATTGAAGTCCCTCATGAGAACCAGAGCCTGTGATCTGGAAACTTCTGTTAATTGTCCAAAAAAAGCCCCGTCTACCTCATCCTCCTGGTCTGGTGGTCTATAGCAGATGCCCACCATGACATCACCCTGGTTGCTCTCACCTCTAAACTTAACCCAAAGACTCTCAACAGGCTTTTCTCCAGTTTCATACTGCAGGTCTGAGCAATCATACTGTTCTCTTACATATAGTGCAACTCCTCCACCTTTTCTCCCCTGCCTGTCCTTCCTGAACAGTTTATACTCATCCACGACAGTGCTCCAGTCATGTGAGTTACCCCACTAAGTCTGTTATTCCAATCACATCATAGTTCCTTGACTGTGCCAGAACTTCCAATGCTTGTTTCCCAGGCTTCTTGCGTCCATGTACAGGCACCCAAGATAACTAGTTGATTGCCCTGCTTTCTCAGTATGAATCAGGAGGTCTTTTCTGTTGCACCCTCCTCTTTTGTTTCCTCCCAGTATCGCATTTCCCCTCTTACCTCAGGGCTTAGGTCTCCATCCCTTGGCAAACCTAGTTTAAAGCCTTCCTCACTAGGTTAGCAAGCCTTCCTGCAAAGATGCTCTTCTCTCTCTTCGTTACAAGGATCCCATCTCTTCCTAGCAATCCTTCCTGGAACAACATCCTGTGGTAGAAGAATCCAAAGCCCTCTCTCTAACACCATCTGCGTAACCACACATTTACTTCTACAATTCAATAATCCCTATCTGGGCCTTTTCCTTCAACAGGGAGGATGGACAAGAACATGACTTGCGCCTCAAACTCCTTTATCCTTCTTTCCAGAACCACATTGTCAAAGTAATTCTGGGCAGTATCATTAGTGCCCACGTGGAGAAGTAGGAAGGGGTAGCAGTCTGAGGGCTTGATCAGTCTCTGCAGAGTCCATCACATCCTGAATTCTAGCTCTAGGCAAGCAGCATGCTTCTCGAGTTTCCCAGTCTGGATGGCAGATGAATGACTCAGTCCCCCTAAGAGGGAGTCCCTGACCACCACTACCCGTCTGCTCCTCTTGGGAGTGGTGGTCGTAGATCCCCCATCCCTAGGACAATGCATCCCATGCCTTCTGGTCGATGGGGTCTCCTTCTGATCCCTTCCCTCAGATGACCCTTTCAAACCATTCTCCGCCATAGTACCTGTGCAGAGAGCTTGAAAACGGTTTCTTACCTCTATCTGCATATGGGGTACATGAGTTCTCCTCTTTCTTCTTCTGGAGGTCACATGCTGCAATTTTCTTCCCTGTTCTGCACTGCCCTCTCTGATTCTTTGGCATGCTGTGCCTGCAGTACCAAATACTGACTTCTATCCAGAAAGTCTTTATTTTCTCTGATGCAACACAGGGTTGATATTTGGGTCTCTAGTCCTTTAACCTTCTCTTCCAACATGGAGACCAGCTTGCACTTCATATGGATGAAGTCGCTTCCGTCCTCAGGGAGAAAGACAAACATGGCACATCCTATGCAGCTCACAAGAGCCGGTCACTCGCTATCTATATTGTCTTCCTCCTAAGGCCTGGTCTACACTGGGGGGGTTCGAACTAAGGTACGCAAGTTCAGCTACGTGAATAGCGTAGCTGAACTCGAACTACCTTAGTTCGAACTACTTACCCGTCCTGACGGCGCGGGATCGAAGTCCGTGGCTCCCCCGTCGACTCCGCCACCGCCGTTCGTGGTGGTGGAGTTCCGGAGTCGACGGGAGCGCGTTCGGAGTTCGATATATCGTGTCTAGATGAGACGCGATATATCGAACTCCGAGAAGTCTAAGTCGATCGCTACCTGCCGACCCAACATTTGAGTCTCTTCAAATGTTGTATTTACTGCTCACAGAAGCCTGAAAGGCTAAAACTCTGTGGGAACTCCCCCCAGGCAACCTCGCTCTGTTGGCTTCTCCTCTGTTCACAGCTCTCTAAAATGGAGAGGGACATAACATTTCCTTACTTCACATGAGTGTTGGGAGGAAAAATACATCGGAGATTGTGAGATGCTCAGATACTATGGTAATGGGAGCCATATAACTACTGAAGAGAGATAGGGCTTTAGCCTCTATTCATGTCCAGCATTTGTTATATATATATTGGAACTGCAGTCTCTTAAGAGAGAGCCTCTATGTAATCCTGATAAACAGGTTTGTATTTCATACCATTGTGTACTTTGAGTGGCTGACAGTGTAGACTGTAGCTAAAGTGACAATAGAATCATTTGAAAATATGATAACAAAATGTATAATGTGAATACAACAAATACCTGAAGATGCACGTCTTTCTGAACTGCAAGGTATTTCCTGCCTCACCTTGCTGAGTTCTAAAATTCAAGGGCTGAAATAACTGAAAGGAAATTTTGAGTTGAACATTGAGGGAGGCTTATCATTGAGACTTTCAACGATAAGATGTATTTGATAATCAAGTAACTTCCCAAGGAAATGATGAAAGCCCTTAAACTTTAATCTCCACAGTTTCTGCTTGGTTGTTGAGCTGAGTTTTTATTGTTGTGGAATAGTTTTCGTGTTAGTCTTCCAATAAAACGGCTCTCATTTAGACTGAGACATGGAAGCAGAACTTGCGGGGGACAAACGCTTGGTCTGTCAGTTTAACATTAATTCATAATTTCACCTTGATGTTAGAGGTGCTGAGGCAGCTTAGTGTCACAACCTGTGAGCTAGATCCTTGTACTTCCTGGTTGGGGAAGGCCAATGGGGAAGTACAGGGTCCATGGTCTGCCAAGATAGTCATGTGTCCCTACAGGGATGTGGGTTCGGGCCAGGTTCCAGCAGCTGTTAAATAAGCTGTTGTGAGGCATATAATCAAGGAAGCCAAATTAGGTTTTTGATAGAAAGTCAGACAAATGTAACTATGGAGTGACTAGTTATTACACAATCTCTAGGTATATGCCATCCATCCTTTGCCAGTACAATTGCTGCTCAATGTATTTTGAGTTTTCATCATTCTTCTTTATTCCCAAAGGAAAGTTAATTCACTCATAACTACTTGAAAGCTTTTTCTACAACACAGTTTGTAAGTCTTCTCTTTAGCTCTGCTCTTGTTTCTCAGTCTTTCCCCAGAGTTCTTGAGAGGGATACTTTCCTTATTAGAAGACTACTATAACCTAATATAGGTTTTGATTGTGGCAATTCTACCTAACTTATAGTTTCTTTTTTATAGTTTTTGTGATGCGTTCAGTATTCCATCACATCTGCACTAGTGATATCCGCAGAGTAAGAGCATATGACATGCTGAAACACTGCCTGCCATTCTATGAGCATCCAGGCTCGGTTCCCAAGCACCAATTTATATATTTCTTCCTCTCAAAGTCTCTAGAGCTGCACTGAATATATGGTACTGGCAATGAATCATGGACAACTCTGGGTGACATAAATGATTGTGTCAATATTTTCTGCAGTACTCCATTTACCCTACTGAATTCTTTCTTTGGTATTTCTACTACTTCCCAACTTCTTCCACAAAACTTTTAAAATTTACTTTTAACTAGAAATAATTGTGAACTTTCTTATGAGGCATTTTAAGCTTTTGGGTAATTTATCTTAGCAGTATGTTAAAGAGCAGCTATAGAGAAAAATACCACCTTAACATTCATAGTTAGTCTCCCTCAGTGACTTCCATGTCAAATTTTTTACTCGTTTGTCAGGACAGGCAATTTTTGTCAGTACTGCTACTGTAGTTGAACCTGGCATCTGAAAATTAAGTTGTGTTATTCCTTCTTTGTCTTTGCTCTAACCATCCCCAGTAATAAAGCTTTGGAAATAGGAACTGAGCTATCAATTTTACTGATGAATGAGAGAATGGGATGCTATACATCTTACTCCATATATATAGTTCTTTTTTTAGAGCTGACACTAGTTGTTTTTTTTGTCAGTAACTAGGCAGCTATGACTCAAAAGCTATGTCTACACTTTGAGCTAGAGATCTAATTTCCAGCTCAAGGAGACATATCTATACCCATAGAGGGTAGCTCTGGCAGCATGAGCAGCAGGAGGGGTTAGCCACCCTAAGTACAGTCCTGTCCAAGATAGCAGGCATGTAGTCAGGGCAGTTAGCTACTCACCACCATGGCTACACTTCTATTTTTAGTGTGTTAGTTCAATCAGCACTAACTCAGGTTTGTCTCCTCAAGCTGGAATTTAACCTCCAGCTTGAAGTATAGCGTATCCAAAGGTAAGGTCATATATCTAGGAAGAAAGAATGTCTCTCACATTTACCAAATAGACACTCTATGCTGTAATTCAGTGACACTGAAAATTACTCCAGTCATGGTAGAACACAAGTTAAGTGTGAGTTCCCAATGTGATGCTAGAGCTACAGGGGCAAACACAATTCTCAGACACATAAGCAAGGGAATATCAAATAGGTGTAGGGAAATGATACTACCTCTGCATATGGCATTTTTGTGAGACTTTTAGTAAAAATAGTGTGTTTGGTTCTGGTGTCCACACTTCAAAAAGGATGCTGACAAACTGGAAAGGGCTCAGAAAAGAATTAAAAGAATGATCAGAGGTCTGGGAAACCTGCCTGTATAGTGAGAGACTTCAGAAAGTCAATATATTTAGTTTATCCAAGAGAAGGTTAAAGGCAACTCGATAAAGGTCTACATAGGGAAGAGATTTCTGATAGTAGACAGTTCCTTAATCTACTTGAAAAGGCATAATGAGATCCAATGGCTGGAAGCTGAAGCGAGAAATTCAGATTAGAAATAAGGTGCACATTTTTACCAGTGAGAGCAATTAACTATTGAAACAATTTGCTGTGCAATGTGGTGAATTTTCTGTCACCTGAAGTCTTTAATCAAGGCTGATGCCTTTCTTAAAGATATGCTCTAGCTCAAACAGACGTTATGGGCTTGGTACAAATATTACTGAGTGAGGTTCTTTGCCCTGTGTTTAGCAGATCAGACTAGGTTAGCATACTTGTCCCTTCTACCTTTAAAAGCCATGAATCTATGAACATGGATATTTGTGAGTGTGGAGGGCTGTTTCTTTTCTGTGTAAAGCCATATTTCCGTGTCCTCAGGTGTTACCTAGTTTAAAGAAATAAATGCAGTGTCATCTGAGGTCATCCAACATTCCTCCCCATCCAGAGCTGTGCATAGGGTGACCAGATGTCCCGATTTTATAGGGACAGTCCCAATTTTTGGGTCTTTCTTATATAGGCTCCTATTACCCCCTCCCACACCCATCCTGATTTTTTACACTTGCTGTCTGGTCACCGTATCCATGCATAAAGGGAACTTTCTGTGCATGGATCTTACCCTCCTGTGCCGAAGGTGGTAGGGATGTCAGGCATCTTTCTGGCACTACTTCTCTCTCAGGCATCCTGGATATTACGGATGGTGCTCCTTGGATCTGGGGTCTCTGCAGGGGAAGGCGGCAGAGCCTGGGTGGAAGAGAGAAGGGGTAAGCAAGGCTTGGGGATACATTTTGTCATATGGTAACTCAGGATCCAGCTGATAAGCAAGAGATAATTTGTGACACTTGTACTGAGCACTTCTGAAAATCAGGCCCAAGTTTGTCTCAAGATGGACACCCAAGAACTCAGCTGCCCACAATCAGTGGCCACTTTTTGGAAAATGTTACTGTATGTGAAAAATAGAAATACTGTAACAAAAATACATACTTTAAAATAATTCAGAATAACTGTGCACATTAGTGTGATCCTTTTTCTATTGTAATTGATACAGTACTATTTTGATACAGTTATGTTTTAATTTTAGATTGCAGGTAGAAATATGGGCTGATATTTATCCTTAAATTTGATAGTTACATTACTCATGACTAGAGATATTATAAGGAATACACACATTATATTAATATACATTATTGTAGGATATGATTGAGGTTTTTCATTGTAAACCTTCAACATTCTGATTTTTATAGGTTAGTACCTTTTCTTCTATTTTAGAAATTTTATTTTCCATTTGTAAGGAAAAGTAAATTTTTTCAGCTAATGATAGTTTATAGTTAGCTATTTGATTTTTATAAAGAATTATCACCTGCTTTACTCTGAACTTGCAAATGTGTTTACATAATAGTGCCTTGCAAAAAGTATCATACAGGAAAAAAGTATTAATATTTGATATTATGTTTCAGTCTTGTCAAAAGTTTATTTTAAAGGATAAGTAATTGTCACTCTCAACATTCAAGCATTAAAATATTTTAACAGGTAAGGATCCTTGAGATTCTTAACTAACAGTGCCCTTCAAGGTAATTAATCCAATACCTATTAGTTTTGCATATTACTGTGATAACCACCATGTTAAATTGTGAAAACTATGGATATAAATATTAATATTGCTTCAATAACAGCCCAAGAGAACACAGCCTGGGGGTGAAACTAAATCCATTTTAACACAGAGCAGGATATGAAATGAAGGACAAATGAAAGAGGAATAACAATTTAAGTATAGTACAAAAATCTTCATTTAAGAAAACTCAATCTGTGTTGGACCCAGCTGTCCTGGCAGAATAAATCTCTGTATTAAAATAACATTGTTTTTTGGAGGCTGTTGAGGATGGAGGTAATGGTACTAGAGATCACTAACATAGGTCCCAGGATGTTTAAACTGATCATGATTAAACAGCCAACATTTAAAAATTGTCTGAAGTTAACATTGTAGATTGGCATGTTGTGATGGGGCGCTCTACTCACCACTGGAGGGTTCCGCCTCCTGGCACGTCTGGGGATTAGCTCTGCCAGCTGACACCCCTTCCTGCAGTTGCTCTGCCACATTCTGTCTCTTTCACCCCTCTGTTGCCCCAGGAGCCACTGCCTCCTCTTTGCAATTCAGCCCCCAAGCCAGGTTACTCCCTTCCAGGGTATCAAACCATGAGTTGTCTCAGACAGTCCACTCTCCACCGCTTGGTCTATGCCATTTCCCCAGTGGCTGGTAGGGGAACCCAGGCCTGCCCTCTACTCCAGGTTCCAACTGAGAGATTCTCTCCTCAGCAGCCAAGGGCTGCACTATCCTATTCCTTGCTGCTTTTCCCCTGAGCCTTTTAGGCTTTCCCCCTTGTCTGGGTTTGCCAGCCTAAACTCCCTTCTCCTAGGGAGTAACTGTAGACTACCTTCTATAGTTGCAAACACCCCTCCCTTCTCTGATGCATTGACTGCAGATTACTTCCTTAAAACCCCCTGCTGTTACTAGCTTCCTGGCTTTATATACTGGGCCCAGCTCCACCCCCGCAGCTGGACTTTATTAGCCAATTAGGCCTTAGCACTGCCTGGCTTTCCTCCGGGGTGCAGCCTTATAGTGTAATTGGTCTAATTTACCCCTTCATGCCTTGTGTGTTGTGGACACCCAATCCCACATGTGACTTTGGGGGGAAGGGGGAGAGAAAGTATGTAATAACTAATTTATGGTATTTATTGCTGCAGCATCATTAGGTAAAAAGAAAAAATTATACTGGGAGATGAGGTGACTCCAGAGATTGATAATGGGATTTAGAACCTTTCAACTGAAGGTCAGCCGTTCAAATCCCACCTATAATGGCAGTAGATAGAAGTGATCACCATTTGATAGCTGTTTAATGGCCTAGGAAAATAATTTGTCCACATCACCCAAACCTTCACACTTGGCACTAACTGACACCTTTGGTTGGTTTGTCTGTCTAGATTCTTACCTTGATGTCTTTACCACAGTATTTAAGCAGAGAGGCCCAGGACTGAATAAACAGGGAGACTGAACCATCATCTCATATCTAAAGGGACCTTTCCAAGTCAGGGTTGCTGAAGTATGTTGATGGAATAGTGTGGGAAAACCTGTCATTGTTACTTGCTAGTGCTGCCCCTAATATGTCTCTCTAGGCAGAGGCCTTTAGATCCCAGGGCTGTGGATAGTCACTAAAAATAATGGACCTAGTTCTCTGGTGGTGTAAATAGGTGCAGCTCCGTTATCTTCAATTTACAACTGCAGGGAATTTAGATCTACATTTCTTAGCACTTTTATATACATTCTGCATTTTCAAACATTAATTTTTTCTCATAGTATCCCTTTATGTTAAGAAATTATTATCCCACTTTTACAGAAGAGGCAAAGGAGGCAGCATAGTTATCTCACCTAAGGCCCCCAAAATAAGAAACACCAGGTTCCCATTGTCAATCCACTAGACATTTCACAAGTACTGTAGTCATTTATAGAAATATTATGTAAAGAAAACTACTGGGGAAGAAAGAATATTAATCTTTTTATGGATTTTCTAGCTGAAAATTTAATTATGTTAAGACTTTAAAAGTGTGGTTTAGTAAGTAGATAAAAATGTGATTGAGACTGTCTTGTGTTTTTCCCTAAAGAGAAAATGCCAGCATTTCATGGGCTTTCACATTGATTTATAAAACCAGACAAAAATTCCAAATGCTTCCTAGACTTTGTTGTTTTGAACTGAATTTGAAGACTTAATTCTGCACCATGATATAGACTACTGTAAGTAGAAGAGGGAGCCTCTGATCTCCTCAGTACTGGATTACACAGTAAAAATATTCCAGAGAGACAGCTTCAATTGTACCTTAAGTACCTGATTTCATAGGGAGGCACGTGGCACCATCCAGAATTGGTCCCTAGTTTCTGTACTAATTAATGGCTTTCTTTAACTGACAACAACATTTAGTGTGGAACTAAAAAAAATGTGGGCTATTAATTCTGAAATCAATGTCCTCATTACAAAGGGGCACCCATTTAAAATATTTTATCATATAAGACAACTTTGACACACACATTTGCCTCTATTCAGTTACCCAAAACTATATATCCTAGGATAACTGGACTTTTATTTAAAGTGGAATACCACTAATGGCAACTATAAAATCTTTAGTGCAAGCCTGCACAGGGGCTAAGTTATTCAGTAATTGCTAAGCTTTCTGACAAACTGCTATGCCTTTAGTATTACTAAGTAGATCCTGATACTACTGGAAACAGAAAATGTAAGCTTGAGCCTTATGCCTCTGAAATGGCCAGTAATTTTCTGTTACTGGTCATGTCTGACTTAGACATAGATGAGATTGGGATGCTTCCATTATTATTATTATTATTATTATTTTCATTCTAGTACTGTCCACAATGTGCTAGGCACCCTGCAAACACAGATGTGAAGACACAGTCCCTGCTGTGAAGAGCTTACAATGTACGGAGGGGGAAGAGTCAGTATAACTAATTTTAAGAAATAGCAGTGATCCCCCATAGCCAGCAGTGACCCAGAAAGCTGATCTGAGCCAGCAGCTCCTTGAGAGGATCTGAGTAGGTTATGTGGGGGTGTGACAGGGTGCTGAGTGAGAAGCACTTAACCAGCCCCTGTATCTCATAATGCTCCAGGTCACTGATACCTGGGTCCAGCTAAGCTGCACCTGGGGAACTGCCACCCCCAGCTCATGCTCCCCTGATCCTTTAGTTTGGTCTTTCAGGTAGATTAGAGCAGTGGTTCTCAATCAGGGATCCGTGAGCCCTTTCACAGGGTCTGCGGAGCCCCACAGCTGAAACCCAGTGCCCCAAGCGGGGCTGAAGCCAGGAGTGACATGGGGCTGAAACTCTGAGCATGGGGGGGAGTGCCAACTGAAGTGCCTTACCAAGTGGGGCAGTCCTGGGGCAGCTCCACCCCCCCACCTCTTCCTTTCCTCCAGTGCCCCTCAGTCCCCGTCCTCTGGCCAGGTCCTTGGCGGAAAGCCAGAGCCAGGCAGTGCGAGGCAGATGCTCCTCTAGTTAGTGGTGCCATGGAGTGGGCAGCCATGGCATTCCCCCATCTGCTGTTGTTGCCTGGGGTCACGGCTGCTCCTCAGCTCCCAGCCCCTACTTTGACTGTTCACGTAGCCTGTCAGAGCTACCCTGGCAGCTCTGGGCCCAGCAGAGCCCTCAGGGTGTAGCCACTGGCACATAGCACCAGACAGGTGGGTAGCCTGCTGAGGTGAGTCAGGGGATGGAGGTGGCCCTCCCTCCCTGGACCCCACTGTGCAGAGCTGGCCAGAGCCGGTCAGAGCCCTGCTGGCCCTTGCCACCCCACCCTGCCCCCAACATAGAAGTCAAACTACACCTGTGCCCAAGAGTTCCCACCCTGGGCCTGGAGCCCTGAGTGCCCCTCCTGCCCTGCTGGGCCCTGGAGTTTTTCTAGCATTTTGAGGGGGGCCTCAGAAAGAAAAAGGTTGAGAAACCCAGGATTAGAGCAACCTCAGGGCTACTCTGATTTATGGTCAGCTTGTGACATTTGTAGTCCCATTGCTTAATGCACTACTGGAAGGTGGTCAGATACTATGGTGACAAGCACAGTATAAAAACCTATACAGAATACAACAGAAAAAACTGCAACCACCTGCAGTGGGAAATCTGTGAAAAGGGACTTTACTCAACCCTGGAGAATCCCAGAATAGCCAGTTAGTCCAGTGTTCAGGCAGCTTTGTACCACCGGCACAGAGTAAAGCAGCTTTAGCAGAGTTGAGGATCTGGCCCTAGGTGTCTCAAAGTGCTTCAAAGAGTCAAGCATTTTTCCCCAAAGCAATACAAAACATAAACTGGTAGTTTGGTATTGTATAGTGTGTAATTGTGACCCCCCCGTCATGAGCTCGGCAATGAAAATAACTGTATTGACATTAAAGTGTATTATACTGAGGTAGGTTTTTTTAAACTGTTTTAAAGTAAATGTATTGTTCATGAATGTTCCTAGACAAAGATATTAGGAGATAAGTCTGCTATCCATAAAGCATAAACAGTATGGTCAGAGGCATTGCAAGGGATGCTACCTTGTCACTGTGCCCTCTCCCTGGTTTGGCGGGATCATGTCTGTGAATGTAAGATTAGCTTATTCTCCACAGCCATTTAATCTATTGCCTCTCTTCTTAGACTGCCAATGTGAGTGATGAGTGTGATGTAAACATCTGTCCACTAGGAATTAGACTTGAGACCGCACATTGTAACCAAACATCCCTAATCAGCTGGTAGTTAGCACAAACCTGGAGTAAATTCACATCAGTGACTTGTGTTACTGTGGAGGAGAGAGGGATTTCATATATATCCTTACAGGAATTTTTTTTAGAATCTTGGCGACTAAGAGAGAAATTATTGACTCAGACACTCAGGTTACCCTTAACTAGAGCTGATCAAAACAAGAATCCTGGTAACCTTTAGTTAAAACCGAGGAGGTAGTTGCTCCTTTTTGCAAATTAGTTCAGGGATAACTGTTGCCTCTACATGGGGGTTGTGGCAGAGTTGAGACTCACCGGTGCAGTACCTCCTGCTGGTCGTCCCTGGAATTAGCTCTTCCAGCCAGGAGCAGCCTCTGCAGGCCGGTGTCTCGCCTACCGCTGGCCCCCATGTCCCTCCTGGACCCCGGTGCCCCTCTACACCAGGGTTCTGTCCCCAGCAGTAACCCACAATCTGGGTATTCCCACCCAGGGGAACCCCCAACCCTCCCTTACCTCAGTGGCTATGCCAGTCATCATCTAGCCTTCACTCCCTGGGGCAGACTGCAGTCTGTAATCTACTCATCATCAGCAAGGGGGTTAGGATTGCCTTTGCCTATCCCTGAGCTGCCCTTCTGCAGCCCCAGTACCTTTTGGCCTTTTTGGCAAAGTCTGCAGCCTGGGGTTTTACCAGGCTGGAGCTCCCCAGCTCCCTCAGCCCTTCCCCAGCACTGCTTCACCTCAGATACCCTTCCCAGCTACCAGGCAGCCAGGTCCTTCTCTCTCCACAGCTAGAGAGCGACTCCTCAGCTCCGGGCCCCCAGCCCTCTTATCAGGGCCAGCTGGATCCTGATTGGGCATGGCCCCAGCTGTGGCTGCTTCCCCAATCAGCCTTGCTTGTCACTACAAGGGCATTTGCAGAGTGTCTGTGTCAAGACAGCTGGGCAACTGTCCCTCTCTGGAGCAGGGGCAGGAACAGGCTCCGGATGGAGCAGAAGCAGTCTGTCACAACTACCAGGCAGCTTGGCGTATCCCCAACAAGGTAGCAACATTGAGCAGACTGGATTGGGGCTGCTTTTGTCTGGAGCCTGTATGCGAACTTTGGGAGGGGGCATGGTTACACCCTTGTATGTGGATTGGCTGGACCTTTTGGACTAATGGGTAACCTCAAATGATTCATCAGAACACTCTGGCTCAGAACACTCATCACACTCTGCTTGTGCTAATCCTTAAATTGCGAGCATGAGTAATATGCGGCTATTGGCATCCCTGAATGAGAAAGTGTCTCACTTCTATGATATTTCCTCTATGATTAGTTGTAGTTGTTTACTACTAAGATGTTATTCTTCATACTATTCCCAGACAAGGGGGTATTCAAAATGGAGTTGTGTGTGTAATCATCATGCCTTTTGGAAAAATTATCTTTAAAACAGTGTTGATGTCATAGAGTTCACGCCCAGAGGGGACCACCAGACCATCTAGTCTGACCTCCTGTATATCACTGGCCACCCATACCACCCAGTCTTCTAAAACATGAGAATTCCAGGAAATATTGAATTAGGCGACTATAAAACTTTAAACTATGTTAAGCATATGGAAATGGTGAGGTTTAAAATCCAGCATTTAATGGGAAAATGGTAATAATTTTAAGTACAAAGAACACTTGGTTAAATTCTGAAATTACATCTAGTCTCTGTCTTGTTATCTTTACTTAGGGTGGAAAGGATTAGATTTTTATCAGTAAATATCATTAAAAATCTATTTCACCATATACCAACAGAAAAAATATATTTCTATCAATAATGATCAAAATTTACAGTTAGGAAAAGTAAGACAAATCTGCTTCAGAATTTAGAATTTGAGCTAAGGATATTTACTTTGTATATTGTGATACATGATGTTGACTGCATGTGTTTTGATGGTTTAAAAGCATTAGCTTTTTAATCTCAACACCTACTGTCACTAAATAATTATTTTCCGACCCCCGCCACTCATTGTCTGACCCCCTCCATAATTTCCCACAATAATGAAAATTTAAATTGATTAAAAAATTAAAATACTTAAAAACAAAAAAAAATCTGTCAAAATTATATTTAAAAAAAATCAAATTCTGCCAAGCCTATCTTTACTGCATGTCCCTTCTCAGGTAACAGCTTCTAATTAGACAAATTTAGATTAATTTTCTCCCATACCTTCCCATTTGTCACAAATGGTATCAGCTCAGTGATTTTGAGATTCCCTTTTAATGGGGTTAAGAAGAGGTTTAGTTACAATATTTTATGGGAAAAGTATACTTTCAGGTAGCGCCAGACTTCAAATCACTTCATGTTTTGTAAAATTCAACATACAAAATGTTTTATGTATGTTGTGATACAGAGACGTTTTGAAGGTTAGTCAGCTTCTTAGCAGTAATGGTTTTTGATTCTTGTGCAACCGAGTGTGTCATTTCTGTTTCATGCACAGAAATGTCATTTAATCAGGAGCCTGGAAGCTGAGATTTATTACACTGGATATTAAATAGAATAGACGTTTTTTTTTTGTTTTAAGCATTTTTTCTGTCTGAACATCACTGTGTCTGTAGGACTGCAAATTGGTTAAGACAGTTAGGCTGATTATTTGAAAGCCATTCTGAATGCTTGTGAAATCTAATAAAAAGGGCTATAGGGTGAAGTCATATTATTTGGAAACCAAAGCAGAAAACCGAATTTGAAGGAAAATTTGTTTTAGATACAAATAAAATCAATTAAAATTTTTAATGTTCTTGGTTTACAGTTAGGGCATGTCTTCATTAGATGTTTTTTATTGGGTAAACTGCTAATTAATTCAAGCTAGTTAACACCTAGTAAAGCACTACCAAACATTTGTTCCAGGTGAAAAACATTTGTGAAACCAACAAGGAGTCCCTGTGGCACCTTAGAGACGAACAAATTTATTTGGGCATAACTTTTCATGGGCTAGAACCCACTTCATCAGATGCATGGAGTGGAAAATACAGTAGCAGGTATAAATACAAAGCACATGAAAAGATGGGAGTTGCCTTACCAAGTGGGAGGTCAGTCTAACAAAACTATTCAATTAACAGTAGGATACCAAGGGAAGAAAAAAACTTTTGTAATGGTAATGAGAGTGGCCCATTTCAAACAGTTGACAAGGTGTGAGTAACAGTAGGGGGAAATTAGTAAGGGGGAAATTAGGTTTAGGTTTTGTAATGACCCAACCACTCCCAGTCTTTATTCAGGCCTAATTTGATGGTGTCCAGTTTGCAAATTAATTCCAGTTCTGCAGTTTCGCGTTGGAGTCTGTTTTTGAAGTTTTTTGATGTTGAAGAATTGCCACTTTTAAGTCTGTTATTGAGTGAACATGGAGATTTAAGTATTCACCTACTGGTTTTTGAATGTTATAATTCCTGATGTCAGATTTGTGTCCATTTATTCTTTTGCATAGAGACTGTCTGGTTTGGCCAATGTACATGGCAGAGGGGCATATATCACATTGGTAGATGTGCAGGTGAACAAGCCCCTGATGGTGTGGCTGATGTGGTTAGGTCCTATGTTAGGTCAGCTACTGTTAATTGAATTGTCTCGTTAGACTGACCTCCCACTTGGTAAGGCAACTCCCATCTTTTCATGTGCTTTGTATTTAGACCTGCTACTGTATTTTCCACTCCATGCATCTGATGAAGTGGGTTCTAGCCCACGAAAAGTTATGCCCAAATAAACGTGTTCGTTTCTAAGGTGCCATAAGGACTCCTCGTTGTTTTTGCTGATACAGACTAACATGGCTACCACTCTGAAACCTGTCAAACATTTGTGATTTACCCTAGGCTGATCCCCAGGGTAAATCACACATGTCTGAAGCCTGGAACAAAGAAGTGGAGAATATCTAGGGTGGCCTTTATAAAAGGGTTAATTACCTTGAGTTAATTGGCAATTGATTAACACAAAGTTAAAAAACAAAACAAAAAAACAAACCCACACCCTTTATAGGCTGAGTTTATCCACTGAAGTCAATGTAATTACATTGGGGATGAATAAACCAGGTTTTAAACATGTCTAGACAAGGCCTTTCTCAAGTAGGTAAGGTAAGACAATGGAGAACTGGGCTTATGTATGTACATTGTGTTATGACAATCTAGTGATCTATGTAATGCTGTCCACTAACAACATACTGTTATCAGCAGCATGAAACCTTGTTATGGGTTGAGTTAAAAACTCGTTCAAACTGATGTGTGAACGAGTCCTCCATTTAAGATAGTTGTAAGAGACAGTTAAAGGGTCACACCTAAACAAATGCTAATTGAGTCTGCCCAGAAACTAGCACCATGCTGTTGGAGGGAAGGGTTCGACTGGGTATTGTTACCAGGTCTGTTTGGAAGGATGAGGGCGAGGAAGAACACACGAAAAGCTCAGACAAGAACAGAGAGAGAAGGGGAGGCAAGAAAGGGTTAGAGGTTTTTAAGGCCCGGCTTGACAAAGCCCTGGCTGGGATGACCCTGGAAAAAGCTAGAAAATGAGAATGAACTTTTGGGCTTTCTGTAGCCAAAAGAGGCTTGGGGACTGTAAGCTAAGAAACTACTCCTTTTAGGTTCTTGGTTCCTTCTGTGTTCAGGGACACTGGACTCTGTACAGTCTTTGTAAATAAAACTGCATCAAAGAAATACCTGACTACCTCAAATTTCTATTCTCAACTGGAACATCCCCAAGGCCCCAAAATTTGACTAGCCACTTGGGTCAAAAAGGGACAACAATACTAGTCATAAAATCCCTCTTACACCTCAAGATGTTTAAAATTAATTTAATCTTCTCCAAACTTTGCTAAGAACTACTGATAGTAATGATGTAGAATGCTGCATGCTTTCAAAAGCAAATGTGCTGTTTGTTTGAATGGTCACAATCATTATGTAGCATTTCCTGAAACAGTCTGCTAACAGCGGATGTTTTTTCTTTCATCCACCAATGTCTCTTCTGTTCTTGGAACAGTTAGATTGGATTCATGAAAGGAAGAACATGCCTGACAAATTCACTTCAAGTCTTTCAAGCACATTATCAGGCTGGAGAAGGATGAAAGAAAAGACCTAATTTATCTGGATTTCAGGAAGGCCTTTGATGGAACAGACAACTGACTGATTTACAAAATGTCATTGTGTTTTATACACATAAGGAACTATGGTAATTGATTTAAAACCTGGTCTGGAGATGAGGAATGTAGAGTATTGTGAAAGGAAGTTGTTTTGTATGGATTGAGGTGGTTTGCCGCAATGAGGTAGACCACCTTTAGTTTTGTTTTTTGGGCAGGGTAAAAGTCTGGGCACAAAAAAGCATAAAAAGACTACAGTGTAAATTAACCCAAAATAAGCAGAGGCCATATTTTATATTAGCCAATAGATTAGGAAATAATTTGAGAGAGGGATGATCATGGAGGCTACTGTCTATATACTACACCTGTACCTCGATATAACGCTGTCCTCGGGAGCCAAAACATCTTACTGCGTTATAGGTGAAACCACATTATATCAAACTGGATTTGATCTGCCGGAATGCGCAGCCCCCCCCCCCCCGAGCATTACTTTACCGCGTTGTATCCAAAACCATGTTATATTGGGTGGCGTTATAACGGGGTAGAGGTGTATATTTCAGTACAGTACTCCAGCATTTCCCAGACAATATCTGAGACTACTAATATTATAAATGATATATTCTAAAGAGTGTCTGAGAGAAATGCCACATGTGTACTCCATGTATATGAAGATGTTGTACTAATTAGAGGACTTTGTTGACTCTGGTGGGCCAAAGTGTATCAGTTTTTTGTTGGTAATGCATATAACCTTCTGTCCCTGCTCTTTTGGTATTTCTCATAAACTTGCAGATCACTAAAACAAAGAGAATCTTTGGATTCTTATAAATTGCAGAAACCTGCCTGCTCACGGTGGCCATACTGGCAGAGTGGACAAATTACCCAGAACACAAGACTGTCTTTTTGTTCTGTGTTTGTAGCAAAATAGGATCCTGGCCCATTAATAGGACTCCTAGGCATTACGACAATACAAATAAATAATGATACACATGCTTTATGCATGTATGTGCTTAAACTCACAGACCTCAATTTGTAAGTGGGTTCCTCCATCTGAGGAGTTGTTTTAACAATATTTAGATCCTAGCTATGGAATACAGTAGCATCATGTTTGGTTGGATTTGGTTGGAGGTTTTTTAAGTTTTTATGTGTGTGTGTAGGGGCGGGGGGAGGACTTCTGAAATGGGTGTAAAGAAATTTTTAAATAATTTTTTGATTGGATTGAGTCTAGTGATCTGAATTTTCAGCTGGTCTCAAAAACTGGACCTGCATATTTTGCATACAAGAAAATTGCATTTGGTGTGCCAATCTGGAAGTTACTTTGCAAATTTTCTGATTCCTTGTGGCAGATTCCTGTGGGGAAAAATATGGTAATATAATTAAAGACCATATTGTAATGTGTATACGACAAGGGGACTAACAATTAATGTTATACAAGCAACCTTAATTCTGGTACTTCCTAAGTTATGAGTGATTGACTTTGCAACTATAACATTCTTCTAATGTAGCTGTATCTAATTTCTTAGGGTTTTTTTTTTTTAAAAGCAAACTGAAAAAAACACAGATTTTATCCATTGACTCCAAGATGATACACTAGCATGATTAGAACCTTTTAGATTCACAGCACAGACCTCTGCCTCTTAAGGTAAGAGAGTCACTGATAGCAGTAGTTGAGTGAGTATATGGATCAGCTGCTAAGGGGAGATGAGAGATAGTTATGAAACCTATTGGCACAGTCTATTTGCTGACAGCAGAGGCATGCAGAGACTTGCGACTCCTGAGTTCTATTCCAGGTTCTGAGAGGAGTAACCTCTAATGGTTACAGACTAATGTTCCTGTTAGAGGGCTTATTCCTGCACCCTCTCACTTCCCTGGTCCTTCTCGCATGAAGAGAGCAACAATACCCGAAGTCCGAAGGTGCAAATAATTCAATGTTTATTGGGGTGAACTTCCAGCAAGCTTAAATCCAAGTTCCTTATTTTCAAATCCCAACTTACTTCCTGTTTGCCCCTAATTTATATAGTAATATTCTCAGCAGTGCCTTAACCAATCATTTTACTGAAATTTATCTAACCAATCCTAGCATATTGTAACATGATTAGCTAACCAATTATATCCCACCACCTTAATTAGTTTACACCCAGCAAAATTAGTTATACAGCAGACAGAAACAATCACAGAACCAGACAGAGACCCTGCAAATAAACAATAGCAAAGTGGGAACTATAATGACAAAACAATACAGAAGTGAGGATTTCACAACTACATCTATAAAGACATAAGGGTTTCCCAGCTGTGTCTATTGATAAGTCAGTTCTTACCAAACAGAAAACTATCAAACTAAATTTCCTTTTACATCTTCTAGGCTCTTCCCTTTATCTGGAGGTGATAGGTCGGACCACCTTTCTAACGGCCCCAGATTGCCTTATTTCAGTGTGACTAGTTTGGAATGTGAGGATGTGACCATACGCTTCCCAGCTTATGACTGCCTTTGCTGCTTAGCCAAAGGCCTTAGTTTAAGAACAGGGCCTCAGACTCACAGTGAGAGAAGGCCCTTACACAGATAGACAGTGATTTTGATTCTTTCTTTTATACCTCTATAACTAGCTAAATGATAAACAAATACCTAAATTCTTAAAGTATAGGCCTTTACAGACAGGCCTGAATATCTATATCTTAACAGTTCCCTCTAATTTTTTCCAACCATGTGTGGAACAAATTTTGTTATGTGCACCAATATCAAGGTAATGTACGGATGTGCGCCACCAGTAGAAACAAAAAACCTAGATATAATATATATATTTTAAAAAAGTTATCATAGGGATAATTACTCCAGCCAGGACAAGTTAGGCATTTTAGAACTCACTACTCAAAGAACTACATTTAAGCGTAAGAGAGAAATAAAAATTATGAAATGCATAGACCAGTCCAGAAACTAAAATAACACACTCTGAAAGAATAAAATTACAGAGAATATATGTGCATTGCAGGACGTATCAAGAAGTAAGAACAACAACAATACAAGTATGTGTTGGGAGGTGAGTGTGAGAGAGACTGTGTGTGTGTGTGTGTGTGTGTGTGTGTGTGTGTGTGTGAGCGAGGGGGAGAGAGACACGTTGCCCCTTTTAAGTATGCTGCCCTTTTAAGTAGATTGGCACTCACCAGTCTGAAGCCTGCTTGTTCAGACAAGCAGCAACAGCCAGCAAGCTCCCTCCATCCCACTCCTGAGCCCTATCATGTCCCCCTTCCCTGTTCTGCAGAGATGGGGTACAAGGGCAGAGGGTGGGTGGGGATAGGGGGGCACCCAGACATCAGCACTCCCCTCCCCCTCCACTCTGCAAAGCAAGCAGGAGGCTCCCGGGAGCAGCTGGCCAGTAGCTCCAAGGCAGAGGGCAGGAGCAGTGTGGCAGTGTGGGGAGGGGCACCTGAAATGCATGGCACTTGATAGACTGCTGGGTGGCCACACGGCTTAAAGGGAACTTAGTTACAGACCTGTCTGTCCATGTCCTTCCTGCCCCACCTCCACCTTTGGCTCCTCATCCCAGCCACCCCATACATGCTCTCTCCTCATCTAGTCAACCCACGGCATTTCAGTCAGGGTGCCACACCAGCCATTGCAAGGAAAGTCCTGCAGCTCCATACTGGAGGATGCTCAGTGCAGATGGAATCTTTGGAAAATTTAGCTTTCCAACTCTAACAAGTCTTTACTGAGCATGTGTCAACTGAAGTTTTCATGGGGGCAGCAAAAGGCACATCCCTGATATCAGGCCACTCTCCCTCCCCTGCCTAATGTCAAGCCTCTGTTCCAAACCATGGAGGCTCTAGAGCTTTTTAATTAAACTGTAAGAATAATTCATTATGGGCAAAACAATATATTTTCCCCTCACCTCATTCTAAGAAACTGCTGAGCACTATTAGCTGAAATAAAAAAAAATGCAGCCTGAAGCAGACACAAGGCATGGAAAATTTCATGCCAAGTGATTGAGCAACCTTAACTTTAGGCATAGTTACCCGCACTGCCTATAATAATGACTCCAGGTAACAGCACAGTCCCTTCACCACAACTGTTGGAGACACTTTGCTCAAAAATGAAAGATTTGAGACAAGATGGTAATTGGGAAGAGTATCAGTGTCAAGAGAGGGTTTCTTGAGAAGAGTCTGAAAGTGGCTCACGTAATGGAAGCTTCTACCTTGTCTTCCTACTGGAGATGTTGACATTTTCCTTGTGTACAATTTTTGCATAATGACTCGAGCAGATCTGAGCAAATATGGCATGGAGAATTGTTTTGTAGTGGCATAAAGCACTCAGACGTGGAAAAGGAGCATGCTCTGATAGATGTATGGGTAAATAGCGATTCTGCCTAGCTTTCATATTAAGTGCAGCCTGATTTATAGGAATTCAGTATCTGACTGATAGGCATCTGGTATCAGTCAACAGTGCTGGCCTACAAGAAAATAGAATAAGTGGGGGGATAGCTCAGTGGTTTGAGCATTGGCCTGCTAAACCCAGGGTTGTGAGTTCAATCCTTGATTGAGGGGGCCACTTAGGGATCTGGGGCAAAAATTGGTCCTGCTAGTGAAGGCAGGGGGCTGGACTCAGTGACCTTTCAAGGTCTCTTCCAGTTCTAGGAGATTGGTATGTCTCCTATTATTACCTTTAAAATATTTCCTGTGTTTCATTTTTCTTTCCCTACTGCCCTTTATAAGGATTCTGAGATAGAAAGACAGTTCCTTCATGGTGAAACTGCAGAAAAGCCGAAGCTCAGACTGTCATGTTGCATGGAAATCTATCTAATCCTAAAAATATCTTTATAGAATTGGCACATGTAGCCCAGTGCTATTTTACACAGATGTTTGTGGTTTCTCTGTTAGTGAAACTGAATAAATTACTTAGATCATTGTATCATGTTTATGTTCTATCTGCACCAGCAGGCAGTTATATATGGAAATTTGGTGCACATTTAAAAAATCTTTATATGTATGTACATATACAAAGTATGTAGCACATCTGTGGAGGTGACAGCTATGTGACAAATTGGAAAGCCATGTGACAAATTCATTTATCATACATCCTTGATAGCCTGAACTACCTTAGTCCACAAATGCATCCACAGATCCCTAGGACGCTTCAAATGACTGCCATATTATTTTTAAAGGGAACTCCCTGCAGAACTGTTTCCATCTGTAACCCTTACCCATATGTCTGGATGGGCATGTATCAGGATGGGCATAGTGTTTTTGTGAGAGTCCTGGGGGTTGTTTGGTTAGAGGGGCTCTCAGTGGAGGTTGGCTTGTAGCTTGAGTTGCTATAATTTTTTTTTAACTTATGTAAAAAGTGCCTAGAGCTTTGGTCACCTTTTACAATATATTTTACAAATCAAAATAAAAGTGTGTGCATGTGTATAACCATTGAACAGTGCAGAGATCATTCCTAGAGGGACTATCCATAACAGTGGTTCCTGTAGCAGTGGGTTGGTATACAGTCAGTTGTATACTGTAAAATTTCTTAGACATACACTGGTTGCATTTACTTAATTATTCTTGGTATTAATATAAGTAAAAGCTCATCCATAAAATACTCTGACTTTCTCAATCCATTTGAACCTTAGTCTGTTTCGATGTAATGTTCTGAAGCTGGGAGAGATGCTTTTTGATTGGATTCTGTAATCCCATGAGGGATTACACCATTGTGTGATTCAAAGTTTCCTGCTGTTGCTATATGTGTTATTTCACAGGAATGAGAAGTAATTCCCTATCAGACTCTTGTGTAGAGATTGTTGCCAGGGAACATCATCCAGTGTTAGTGAGGCGTTCTTTCACTGCTGAAGTTAAGGCATTAAATCTATTATAAACTCCGTTTTCAATATGTTTTTAAACTTGCCCTCAATTCACTTCAGCCGGAAGTTATATTTCCCAGGAGTAAATATTTATCTTTCCAAAACCAATTGCTGGTTAAAATGCTATGGCCATTTTAAAGTTGTGGCACAGACAATTTTTGACATTCTAGACAGTTAACATCTCCTTCAGAGCCCTTACATCTCTTCTCTAAAATCTTCTGAGTTTGCAGATCACTGATCCAATGGACAGTAATGAACCTATGTCAGTCTAGCTACAGTATTAGTTCATGAAGTCTGCATACCAGAGACTCTCGAGACTGTTTTTGATGGTCAGTGTCACCACATGTATTGCATACCCTATCTCTAAATATGTCGGTGAATATCTTTTTTCAGTTGAAATATTTGAAAGCAATTGTCTCCTGCTCATAACAGTTACTCAGGCTTTGTGTAGGGTAGATTTCACCAGCAGTGTGTAGCCAACCTAAGACATTCACAGCCACAGTATATTAGAATTAAATACTTTAGTTATGAGGATCAGAAAGAACTGGATAGTATTGACAAATATTAATCGGTACTTATAATAATGTAAGTGTCTTCCTAAAACTCTAAGCTCCTGTATTATCTATTTTAAAATTTCCATCTGACTAGTGTAATTATAAACTACATGGTGCTGGAAGTTGGTGTGGTGGTGGGAGTAGATGGGTGGTGGTGATTTATATTGTGGTAACATGTAGAGAGGGATTCCAGTCATAGACCATGGCCTCACTGTGCTTAGCATTGCACAAACATGTTATAAAATGACTGTCTCTGCCTGGGGTACCCTACTATCTAAGTACATATTTACTAGTTATACATCCTAAAATAAGGTTAATCATGCTTTTCATGCTTAAGAGTTTAAACTGATCACTAAAGATTGCTAGGCATGCAGGAGGGACTAAACCTTTCACTTAGCATTAGTTACTAGTTATTAGTCACTAGCAGATGCAGGATACCAGACTTGATTAAACCAATGGTCTAAGCCAGTATGGCAAGTATTGTGGTCCTCGATTTAAGCTTGTTTTAAACTAAAAAGCAGAAAATCTTTAGACAACATGGGGCATATCTACCCTATGAATGTTTGTAGCACAATAGGTAGAAGCACCTTGTATGACTTTTCTAGTTTGATATTTTCATATAAATGTCCTTTTCTAATTGCATTTTAGGTTGTACTGGTCAGCGGACATCTGGACAGCTGGGATGTTGGGCAAGGAGCCATGGATGATGGTGGTGGAGCATTTATATCATGGGAAGCATTATCTCTTATTAAGGATCTTGGTAAATATTTATTTAAAGAAATGTTCTAATGTGTAAGACTTCCAAGACTCTCGGTGTAATTTTTTTTTAAACTGAAGATAGTCATCAGCTCCACCATTCTGAGCACAAATATTCACCATCCAGAAAAATATTCCTAACGATTTCCCTCTTCATCAGAAGACTGAACAAATTAGTCACCTTCCCAAAACAAAAAAAAGAGTGCATAAAGAGTGCTTTGAACATTCATAGCCAACGCCAAAATGTAATGAAAGTTTGTAAATAAATGTATGTTAGAATGAGGACACTCTATGGGCTGTATATTGTTGGCTTGACAGCTCAAATAATTAGAATACAATTTTCTAACTGTGTATGCACCATTTAAGTGGGGGGAGGGATACATTTTGAACAGTAAAACCTACAGTCCCGCCGCTGGTAAAGTGAAGGAACAACATTCATGGGGTCTGGCTGTGATTGTCCTGGACACTAAGCTTTGGGAAAGACAGTAAAAAATGGAGAAGGAACTATTGACAGTCCCCCAGAGAGAAACCCTGTAGTGCTTTACAGTGTTGTTGTAGCTGTGTCAGTGCCAGGGTATTAGAGAGACAAGGTTGGTGAAATAATATATTTTATTGGATCAACTTCTGTGGGTCAGAGAGATAAGCTTTTGAGCTACACAGAGCTCTTCCTCAGGTCTGGGAAAGGTACTTAGGCATTGTATACACTATACGGTTTTGTTGACAAAATTCAGCTTTCATCGACAAAACAGCGGAGGTGTACACGCTGCAATGCTCCTTCTGCCAACAAAACTCTCCTGCTTTGCCGACAAAATAAAACGAGAAGCACGGAGCTTTTTGTGGCAAAGTTATATTGACAAAGTGTCCGTGTAGACACTGTGCTTGGTGATGTCACTATAATTGGCCTCCATGAGGTGTCCCACAATGCTCATCCTGACCATTCTGATCAGAAGTTTGAACTCCACTGCTGCACAGTCAGGTATGCAGGCATTGGCCCCCTCCTCCCACCCCCCAACTTAAAGGCCCAGGAATTTTTTAAATTCCACTTCCTGTTTGCGCAGCGTGAATAGCTCACATCGCATCTTCCCAGCTGACTGTGGTGGCTCCACACAGCAAACGCTCTCCCACTTGGAGCATACCTGAGTTGTTGGATCTGCTGGCACTGTGGGGAGAAGAGGCTGTGCAGTCCCAGCTCTGCTCCAGCCGTAAGAACTTCGGTACCTACAGTCAGCTTTCTCTTGCTTGTTGGATAAGGGCTATGAACAGGACACGCATCACTGCCATGCGAACGTAAAGAAGCTACCCACAGTGCACTGCTCTCTGTCGATGCTAGAGTACCAACTGTGGACATGCTCCGCCAACAGAAGGAGTGTTGTGTGAACGTGCACAAGTGATGTAATTATGCCAGTTTTTGACTGTCTGTACTTTAGGATTCCCTCAAAGTTAGGCCATAAAAGGTCTATAGCATCACAACTGTGAAAACTGGCTTGTGTAAAACACTTCTGCATTTTGACCTCAATTCAGCAGAGCACTTAAGCATCTTCTACCATTCTTATTTAGGTGTCTAAGTCCCAAGTTAAGCTTATCTGAGGCTCTAACCCATCAGATTGTGTACACTTTCTATAGAGTGCAGCTTTAAGTAATTTTTAAAGAGTGCAGTGAACAAATGACCAGTTATTCGTGAGTAACTGGCCACAGTTGTCTTCACAACTGTCCTGTTTCTATGCTCAATGGTACACACACAAAGTAGGTGATAGTTCCAAATCATCTAAATGTTTGTTTAAAAATAAAACCAGCCCCCATGATCCTCAACTATGGCTCAGTTTAACCTCCAGCCTTGCCTGTGAGGCTTTTAACGTTCCATAGTTCTAATGACAAGAGTATGTATACTTGAAAAGCTCATCACTCCATGCTGAGCTCTTTATGGGGGAGAAGGATGATAAGTGTTCTGTTATGCTATTAGCCACTCATATACTACAACGATGACAAGTGCCAGACACTTCTATAAATAAATAAATGCATCTTTCATTTTGCTTATTTGAAACCCTTCCCTCTTGTTTTCCTGGCTGCAGACTGAGTAGATTTAAATAGAGTAAAGTCTGTGACTAAAAGTAATTTAGCTTGTGGCTTTTGGGATTTTTTGTTTTTTGGGGAGAAGGAAGGGTAAAATAATTTTCAGTTTTTCTATGGGGGAATTCTTAGTTGCTTTCAAATTGTTTTTTGTCTTCTCCTGTATGATTCTTGAAAAATCATGTATAGTCCCCCCCCACCCACCCCCAAAAAAGTTTCTTATTTGCTGACTTTGCCCTTCAGAGTGTACTGTTTTGTATCTGCTAAGGGCAAGTTCTTAGTGACATCGTATAACTTTTGTTCAGTGGGTTTCCTTTGATGCAAGAATGAAATGCATCGCTCACTCCTTGTTGAAATATTTGATTTCCACGGGTAGTAGGTTGGCTGGCCTATATGTTTACTGTAAAACCTGTGGCAAAGGCCTATTTTTCTCAGCTGGGAATTATTGGAGTCTTTGCTGGTGACCTCTATTCTGGTTTGCCGTTACATAAGTTCTTGTTACACCAACACAGTGTGCATTTGATCTTCCCATGATGGTTTGTTAATGCAAGATTTACAAATTCAGATGCACAGAACAGAATATTCCGCAATAAATGACAGCAAAATTCTATATGCATAAATGATGTGACAAATAAATTAGTGAACCAAGCTGAGCTTTGTTTAGAAGCAAACACACCAAGTATGGTTTAAATTTGGGGCTAGCTATAGAACAGTGAGTTCAAACACTGCATTTTGAATCGTAAAGACCTGCCTTCATATCCGGCTTGGATCCCAATGAAATGAGTTCGTGATCTCAGTCTAGTCCAGAGAGGACATAAAATCACTGCATAGTTTGACTTGTCTGTGTTCACATTCATAAGTTCTATTGCTTACTGTGGGTCTCCTAATGTGCTGTCTCGGTTCTCTCTCTAGATATAGAAAGCTATATCTCAGCATTGCTTTGTTGGTTTTGGTAAATTATCATATGTATGAGTATAAAAGCTAGCTTTCCAATACCAATGGCAAAGTGAGACTGTTGTAAAGGGAGGTGAGCATTTTGGGTTATGAATTTTAGATTATATAATGGAGCTGTTACGTGCTGTTGATTCTGTTAAAACGAGTTTCATAAAATAGAGTTTCATTGACTCTATTACAAGTTGTTTGCGTAATAACCACTATGTAGACTTTTCCATTGATCTAACAGTACCTAGCCATGATACAGTTGTGGTCTTGCATCTGTTGTTGTCACTAATGATATGTGCTACCTATGGGAAAGGTCTGTATTTTTATAAAGAAATTCTCTGCTGTTCATTGTGTGTATGTGTTTGGCTGATTTGCTTGTTAGCTCCAGGTTGGTCTTTTATTTTTTGTTTTTTTTAGGGAAAGGGAAGGTGGAAGGACTGGTAAAACTGACACAGTTGAGTTACCAAATTCCTGGGGGTAAGATTTAAAAAAATGTTTAGGGAATGGCCAAAGGATCAGTGTCAAGTAGTTGTGAATCCACTGGCCTCACACAAATATTGAAAGAAAATTGTATCGGTTTGTGAACAGTTTCCTAAACTTAAAAGAGGGGCTAGCTTCATAACAGAACAGTTGAGTGAGCTCTAAGTATGAGGTTAAGTGCTGTTTGTCATATCCTTGAAGCAGCTTTTAACTGTATATACTTTCTGAAAGTATTTGCTAAGTAAACCAGGTATCTCTGCACCTCTTAATGAGAGCCCATGAAATAATAACATCTATCTGTTAGGTATTTTTATGGCCCCCATCACCACAGTATCTGAGTGCCTCACAACCTTCAATGTATTTATCCTCACAGCACCCTGTGCACCACAGCAGTGCTATTATCCCCATTTTACAGATGGGGAGCTGAGGAACAGAGAGGCTAAGTGCTTCCGGTGTATAGAGGTTACTCAACAGCCTTTAGGGGTTTGTGTTTTAATGCATCTCAAATTTCACTTCAGCCTCCAAACATGAGTAATTAAAGTTATGAAAAGGTGCCAAAAACTTTAAAAATCACCCCTAAAGACCGTATCGCTGAGTTTGGCAAGGACTAATTTCACATTGATGGTAATGTGCTGTTCTGTACTCTATGCAGCAAGGCTGTAAATTACGTTTGAAGGTAGACAAATACAAATTGCAGTTCTATTAATTTTATTTTATTATAATGATTGATGGCACTGGTAGGCTTTGAACTTGCTTAAAAATTGTAAATATATCAATAAAATGTGTTCAACTGATACTTATATATAGTGTGGCTAGGGAACTAAAGTTCAGCATTTCATTTTAATCATGGAAAACATGGATTTTTATGTGTTTGGGTCTTTTTTTAATCAGACAATTTTGGTTTTTTATCACAGAAAACTAGGATCCCTGCGTATAAAGCTTGCATGCATTCACTGGCTGTGTGACTCACACAAACTTCAGTGATGGGTGGAATATATATACATGTGAGAGACCATGTGTACGATGAGAAATAGCACAGTTTCAGCAATTGGCTTAGCTGTAAATCAGGGGTGGGCAAACTTTTTGGCCCGAGGGCCACATCGGGGAATAAAAATTGTATGACAGGCCATGAATGCTCACAAAATGAGGATTGGAGTGCAGGAGGGGGTGCGGGCTCTGAGTTGGGGCTGGTGATGAAGAGTTTGGGGTGTAGGACGGTGCTCTGGGCTGGAACCAAGGGGTTTGGAGGTCAGGAAGGGGATCAGGGCTGGGGCAGGGGTGCAGAAGGAGTGCAGGTTCCGGCTGGGGGAGTGGGCTCCAGGGTGGGACTGAGGATGAGAGGTTTGAGGTTCAGGAGGGTGCTCCGGGCTGGGATAGAGGCGTTTGGAGAGTGGGAGGGGCTGGGGCGGGGCAGGGGCAGCTCTAGGAATCCCGCCGCCCCAAGCAAGGCGGCGTGCCACGGGGCGCGCTCTGGCAGTCGCCGGTCCCGCAGCTCCGGGGGACCTCTTGCAGACATGCCTGCGGAGGGTCCGCTGGTCCCGCGGCTCCGGTGGACCTCCCGCAGGCATGACTGTGGAAGGTCCACCGGAGCCGGCTGCTGCCCTGCCGGCAAAATGCTGCCCCAAGCGCGCGCTTGGCACACTGGGGTCTGGAGCCGGCCCTGGGCAGGGTGTTTGGAGGTGGGGAGAGGCTCAGGGGTTGCAGGCTCTGAGCGGTGCTTACCTGAAGCGGTTCCTGGAAGCAGTGGCATGTCCCTTTTCCAGCTCCTACGTGGAGGCACAGCCAGGTGGCTCTGCCTGCTGCCCCATTGACAGGCACCACCCCTGCAGCTCCCATTGGAGCGCATGAGAGCTGGAGTGGGGCCATGCTATGGCTTTTGGGAGCCGCCTGGTTCAGGCCCTGACCCAGCACCCCGGCCAGAGTGCTGGAGCAGAGCCAAACTCTGTGGTGCGGCCCCTGGTCCAGCGCCCCAGCCAGAGCGGGGCCGAGCCACGTGGTGCGGCCCCCGGCCCAGCGCCGCAGCCGGAGTGCCAGAGTGGGGCTGAGCCACATGATGTGGCTCACAGGCCAGCTTAAAACGGCTCACGGGCCGTAGTTTGCCCACCCTGCTGTAAATGTTAAAAAGGACAAACCATGGTCAGCACTGGTAAAACTAAACTCCTGTTTCCTAGTGTGGACAAAGCCATAGAGAACTACACTTGAAAAGAATGTTTTAAAAACATCATGGGCATGAACTGCAAGGTTCTATCTATATTAAAATGTTTGGATCTCACAAGAATGAGAGTTGACAGTGTCCCTTTAAGACTTTTTAAAATTGTAATTGAAACTGTTTCCTGAATTATGGCCTTGACTAATGTGTCTGGAAAACTGTAAGTCAGGAAGTATTATGTAAAATAGATTTCTCTTCCATTTGCTGTAGCCCATGTATCAATTCACATTTCTCTGTTCCATATTCGCTGGCTTAATACATGAGTACTGAAGCTATCTATTATAAAATGCTTCTTACTGAAGTAATTCCTTTTCTGTTAGTGCAATATTCTGGTTCATCTCACATAATTTTAATTAAAAGTCATTTGAATGTCATTTTTAACTTACTTTTAAATTTTAAAATGTTCCTGCATTGATCATAATTGTGGATTTGCAGTAGTTTGCTGTATGAGAGGTAGGCTATCATGTTGTGAAAGAAATTAAAGCAATGTTGTCACCTTTTACAGTAGTTACTTTTTAATTAAAATATCTGCATCCTTGATATTACCTCCTTGTTCTGATAGACTCTCCCTCCAAAAGTTGCATCTTTTGGTATGTGACTGCTTTTTATATAAGGAGAAAGTAACTTTTGAATCTGCTAAATAGGAAATATATTTCCCTGCGCTGCTCTTACTTTAAATGTGGAAAGTAACGTCATGCTTTCATTTTAACATCCAAGCTGAACTGCACATCTAGAAAATACCAGAGTATTTACTTCTCATGTTAGTACACTATACTAAAAGAATGATTATATTTGTGGTCCTGCCATAAAGTATATTGCTGCTTTGGTAAATTTAAGCAAACAGACCCCTATAAGCTTATTGTCCTTTCTCCTGTTGGCTTCCTCTTCGCTGCAAACTCAAGTGTACTCACTAGCTTCAAGATACAGAATGGCTCTTTATTTATATATTTTTTAAAATGTCTTAAAAGCTTGGTGCCAGAGGGAATTTCAGCCTTTTCCAAGTGCAAAACCCAATGGAGCTACTGAAATGCAAAGAACCATTCAGAATGAGGTCACTGCATCATCTTGTTCTCGTGGGTTTTATTTTAATTTATATATTTTCAGTATCGCCTAGCCTAGCACTAGACAGGTGTCTGTGTCATCAAGACTGAGGGAAGATAAAGGCAGTGTGGACTGAGCATTAAATCGCTGGTTTTCCAATCTACTTTTCCAAAACATAAAGTACATCAGAGGCCAGAGGCAGAGCTGAGACTACTGTACTTTAACATCCAAGCCACACTTTGTAAAGTGTCAGAACGAGAGTGAGAGGACATGGTATTTTCTGCTCTACAAGACTTTTACAATGTTTTCCTGTATTTCTAATAATTTGCTGCTGAAAGAGAGGAAGGGAGTCCCCAAATTAGATTACTCAAGCAGAAAAAAATGAACACTACAGGTGGAGAATGTCTCTCTGCCTGTTGCTGGTTGCTCAGAGACCTGGATCTTCCATAGGGGCAGGGAGGTGGCTGAAACAGCACTTTGGTCTTTTATGTGAATTTTTTTACTTTGGGGATTTTGTTTTAAATTTACACTGGTTACTAGTCAGGAAGAGAGAGTAATAGATTGTATTTGAGGGTGTGAATTGTATTGCTGTTGGGGCACTGCACTAATCAGTTCTCTATTTAAAACCCCAGATACAGGAAGGCACAACTACTCCGTATATTGCTCTGTAACACTCATTTAACCTGGCCCTGTAGTCACTGTACAAAGAGCATCTTAAATAAGCATTAGCTTCAGCGACTCCATTGTCCTGGCTCTTCCCACCATTTTCATTCAATGTCCTTCTCTTCAGGTGAGATCTCAGGGCTCTGTCCTTGGCTCCCTACTTCTCTTCCAATAGGACCCCTCCCTAGGAGACCTCATTCACATGGCTTTAGCTACCATGATCAGGGGTGGATTACGGTTTTGTGGAGTCCTGGCCAGAGCAAGTGGGGGCTCCTCCCGACCCCTTCCGCCTGCAGTCTTCCCCCCCACCCCCAACCCCAGCACTGCTGCCAGGGAGAGGGGTCAGGGTGCAAGGGCTTGCTCTGCTCCGCCCACCCAGCATTCCTGCCAAGGAGTGCTGGGCAGACGGAGCAGGTCAGGGTGCAGGGGTGCCCCAATTGGCTGGGGCTCCATTGGCCCAGTGGCTAATCTGCCACTGACCATGATTACAGATTACTCACAAATCAACTCCTTTGTCCTGTCCAGTCTTGAATCTCCAGCTGCCTCTCTAACATTTCCTCTTGCATATCCCATCACTTTCCTAAACTAAACGTGTCAAAAGTAAGCTTCCCATGATTCCTTCCTAAACCTTCCCCTATCTCTGTTCCCCTTGTTCTCTATAACAAATGACAAATTCATGGTTCCCTCTCTGTCTCTGCCTGCCACTCAGCTCACGGCCTTTGGAGTAATCTCAGTTTCTCCTTGTCCTTCTCCTCCCACATTCACACTGTAACCAAATGCAGTTTCCCTTCCTCCTTTACATGACTTCTAAAATCCAACCCTCCTGCTCTGTCCCTACTCCATGTACCTTCCTTATCTCATGTTCTGCCTCCTCCTTTCCCGCCTCTTTTCTGAAGTGTATCCAAAATGCTCAGCTGAAATAATCTTCCTGTCCTGTCACTCTGACAGGGTAATTTCCTCTCTCTCACCAAACACACACATTATAATCCCTTCACTGGACTCTTCCCAAATCACATTTCAACTTTGTCCTCACTTCCAGAGCTCTCCTCAGCACTGCTTATATCTCAGTTTTCACTTCCTCCTTTTTTTCTTCTTCTCCCCTACATTCTGCCAACTACACCTTCGGTGGAGTTTTCCCACTCATGACTCTGTGCTGCTTTTCTAGTTAACCCATACGATTGCAACAGCCTTCCTTGTTCCTGAGGTCCAAGAATCCTCAGTCTCTTCCTTCAAACCATCTTCAGAATTCACTGCATCTTTACTAAATTCCCATCACTAATATCTGCTCCAACACTGTCTACTTTTTCCTTTGGGCCTGAACATTATGAAAATAAAATAAAATATAATAAAATAACCGAGACAAACAAAGCAAAAGCAACAACAAACAAAGCAACTTGTATGATCTACTTTAAAAAATACATGCATGCCACATTTTCCAACCCAAAAAGCTATATTCCTTTCACATTTTTTAACTTATCTAGGATATTGGTATACCAAAGTTGGGCTTTAAAGGATAAGAATACGTAAATGTGTTTTTCCACGAAGTTCTTTCTCTTTTTAATGGTTTTAAATAACCCTTTATATTTCTCTCTTAATTTTGAAGAAAAAAATCTTTCTTTCTCCCACTAGCTAATTTTCTGCATAATTGTACGAAGAGACTTTTTAAATCAGAATGGGTGGGATGTCCAAAAACACCTAGGGTGCTTAGTTCTATTGACTGTCAATGAAAAGCTTCTGTTTTTGTTATTGGGTATGGGCTTGCCATCCAAAAGAATTGTATATGTTGTATAACTTAGTTTAATATTGTCTATCTATTCTGCTAAATTTATCATTCAATCCAGTGAATGCTATTGTAATGTGAATAGATTTTTCTCTTAAAAGGGATAGTTTCCCAGCCTTCCTGCACCTGAAATGAATTTTTAACTGGTTGTGAGCAAGAGGTTTGTGTTCAACTTCAGATTCTAAACTCTTACCCAGGATCAAAGGATTCCTTTTTTAATGGGCCACTGTCATTTGCCAACTATCAATAGATAGGAGCTTCCATCAGATGTGCATCAGGCACTTAATTTAAATTGTTGGTATTAGGCTGTTTGAATTAGAAGAATAGCACCATGTACAGCATATTTATTAACAGTGTTGAATCCTTGGCGCCATGTATTTTGGAGAAAATAAATGGGCCCTCAAACTACTAGATACAAACCATTAGACAAGGAGAACAGAGATGTCAACTCTGGGGAATAATAGAGTGATGATTGGACACAGATGCAAATAGTAGGTTGGTGTTAGAGAGACAGACTTTTTGCTATGTAAGATTATTATCTTGCATAACTAATTCAAACCAGTGATGAGTGGAGTTTTTCCTAACTTAAACCATTGTAAATGAGTAGAGTCAGGAGAAAAGAAAGTATGAAAACACCTCCTTATTAATATCACAGTGAGAACCTTTATAGGAAATCATATTTAGTGTATCATTTAATTATATTTATGGAAACCAGATCAGTGCCAGAACATACACAAATCTTACTAATGCATTTGGCACCTAATTCTGAGGCTTCTGTTAACTAAGCATGTAGTTGTACATTTCTTTTTGTGTTTTCTACACAGAGAATTTAGATTTTCCTCTTGTATTGGCATCAGGCATTTTTCAAAGATGTCTCAAGTTTCCTGTCAGGGCTTTAAATGCTAGTGTGATCCAGTGAATCTCTTGTGTCTAATGAAACCTGATCACCCTACAAACCTGAACAACATAAAGGATGCAGTACGGATTTAATGAATAACAACAATGTAATGTGGTGTACAGGGCCATTTTGTATCTTGTTTCAGGTACGTAAATGTACTTCATAAAAGCAGACTGTAGGCTACTAATGGGGAAAAAATGCTAAATTTGAAAGCGGGCCAAACTTGAAGCTGGTGTAAGCAAGTGCAGCTCCATGGAAATTTCTGTAACAAATACAGCAGTGGCTTAAACAGTGGGATAAGTGGTCATGTAGTGTAATTTGCACCAGTTTGGTATTCAGTGGAGACTCAAGTGTTCCATTTAGGCTGAGCCCTTTGGCGGTGGTGGAGCTGCAGTACCCCAGAGGGAGCCCTGGGAGACATCCTGGCTTCCAGAGTTCCCAGGCACGCAGCCTGTACATCTGCTGCTATGCTTTTTTATTAGGTGCAGCTGACTTCTGCCTCTGATTCTGCCTGGCCCTTATGCTCGCTGTGCAAGAGAGGGAGAAAGATCAGTATGCTCTCCCCACCAATGTAATGAACTCACATAAGGGGCAAATGCAGGATCTGACCCAAGGTGTGCAAAACGAACATAGCACATAGGTGAAAACGCCAGAAGGGATGGGGCAACAGCAGTAATAGCAACTAACAGGATTGTATAAGAAAAAGGCTTTTCCTGCCTTCTGCCCCTTCATTTTACACACCCACCAAATACTTTATCAATGCAACTTACATTACTTTACCTCTTACATCCACTTACAACCGTTCTTCAACCTACTTGCATACCTTGTGTGACTTACACCATCATTTAAATTGCCTTTGAATATGGCCCAGTGTTATGGACTTTAAATAAATTGATCCTTTCTTCAGTGTGAAGGCAGAATAATTTTGACATTTTGAATGTGAATACAACCTTTTAAACTGTATTATGAATTCTCTAAAAGAACTTTTCTGACTACCTATCAGACCCTATTTTTGTTAGACTTGACTGTACCATTAATTGCTAACCTTCCATATGAATAGTTGGTTTACATTTCTAATCTGTGCTGGGAAAGTATTTACTTTAGGGAATTTAGTCCTTTGCACTATTGATCTCAATCTTTCATACACACACACAAAGTTTAAATAACAGTAAGTTGTGACACAAGCTAGCAAGAACCAGGAATTCAAACATAAAGTTTGATGCATTTTGACTTAGTCAGTTATACTTTGGTTATGGAACATATATGGGCAAAGTTGCCATTGGTTTCAGTGGCATCAGGATTTTAGACATTGTATGTAAAACCATGGACTGACCTGCAATGAGAAACCTGTAATATCAGTAGCACAACAAATTAACGACTTTGTGTGTCAGAATTAAATTTAGATTTCTTTCTTTTTTGTGTTTGCGACTTGTAACCCAACTTTTTTTTATTAATTTCCTTTTGAGTTGTTTTTTGAGGGTGATAATCTCTGCTCAAAGGTTAGCCTTGTTAATTTGATAAAATCATAGCTTCATCAAGATCTTGATCATCAAGCTTAATGTTTAACAAAGGTGGCCTAAAATATTTAAGTAATCTCTAGCCACTTCTGGAATGTATAAGATGGCAGCAAATCCTGTCTAATTGTCACTTAAGTCTTAATCTTTAGCACCATCTGGAAAGTGACACACTCTCTTCTGATGTGGGTTTGGGGCCGGAACATGATTTATGTCTTAGACAGGGGTGGCTCTAGACATTTAGCCGCCCCAAGCAGGGTGGCATGCTGCGGGGGGCGCTCTGCCGGTCGCCGATCCCGTGGCTCCGGTGGACCTCCCGCAGGCGTGCCTGCAGAGGGTCCGCTGGTCCCGTGGCTCGAGCGGACCCTCCGCAGGCACACCTGCGGGAGGTCCACCAGAGCCGCCTGCCGCCCTCCCGGCGACCCTCCCGCACTTGGCGTGCTGGGGTCTGGAGCCGCCCCTGGTCTTAGAGCAGCCTTTTTTATTAACCAAGCTGCTGCCAAGTTTGGTTATTTTGTGGCAAGTCTTGCTAACTTCAATGCGATATCTATATTATTATCATAATATGTCATCATTGGCCATCTGGCTGATTTGAAATAGGAAGGATACTAATCCTGTGTTGTAATTACTTAGAAGTGGAGCAGCAAACTGTTGGGATGGGGGTGGGGGGGGAGGGTTTTTTTAGAAAACAAGCGTTCTCCTGCATTTAGAGTCAGATGACTTGCATTTAGAAAATTTAGTTTTAATTACTGGATTCTATTGTTTGTACTTGCTGAATTACAGAATAATAGGAAGTGTAAGTTTTTCATATTTTGAATATTTTGTTTCTATTATATTCCTGATTTCTTTCAGGTGGGGAAAATTGGGTGGTGGTGGTTATAATTAATGACAGAGATGTGCATGACTACATTCCCATAACTTTTTCACAACTGGCTTCACCCTATGCCCATCTTTTCTTGACCATTCTTAAAAATTATACTGTATGGGAGCCCTAAGCATTTTTTAAAAAAGTGTTAAATGTTGATGCACAGAATAAATATACTTTTTCATGAACTGATTTACCAGATTTAATTAACATACAAAAGCCAGTAGGAGAACACTTCAATCTTCCAGGACATTCTATAACAGATTTAAAAGTAGCTATACTTGAACAAAAAAACTTGAGAAATAGACTTCAAAGAGAAACAGCAGACCTAAAATTCATTTGCAAATTTAACACCATTAATTTGGGCTTGAATAGAGACTGGGAGTGGCTGGCTCATTCAAAAGCAGCTTTGCCTCTCCTGGAATTGACACCTCTTCATCTATTATTGGGAGTAGACTACATCCACCCTGATCGAATTGGCCCTGTGGACACTGGTTCTCCACTTGTGAGGTAACTCCTGTCTCTTCATGTGTCATTATATAATGCCTGCATTTGTAATTTTCCCTCCATGCATCTGAAGTGAGGTTTTTTACCCACAAAAGCTTATGCCCAAATAAATCTGTTAGTCTTTAAGGTGCCACCAGACTCCTTGTTGTTAATTAACTGAATTAATTAACCATAAATCAAAGACCAGAATTTATACCTGCCCGGATCTGTTACAGAAATAAACTCTTTTGCAGTGTAGACCCTACTTTTCTCCTTCGTCTGATATTGCCCTGCACTTCCCTTGCTTTAAAAAGCTTTGCATATGCTCAACAGCTTGTTGTGTGTAAGGATCTAAAGTACAGCTCTCTCTGCTATTAGTAATGTATAATGAATAGCAAAATTATATCCTACTGTCCTTTAGTACTTAAAACCCTTAGAGTTTCTCATACAAATCTAATAGCATATCTTCAATTAAGGTGAAGGTACTGAGGATCCTTACCAGCAAGTCCGCTGAAAGCGGTTTGGTTAGTTGATTTACTTCAGGCATGGCAGGGGCAGTAGCACATGTTGCCCTGTAAGAGGCTTGGGTAAGGAAGTGACTGTGGAGAGTCTGTTGTTCAGGCCTGTAGAGATGGCTGTAACACACAGCTGCTACCGCACTAATAGTGGCCCCAGCTATACATCTTCTACTCTGCAGCAGTAAAAGTACTAACGCTCACTTTTTTGTTGAGGTCATAGAGCAGAGGTGGGTGTCTGATGGAAATCCATATGCAGCTGCCCTGGGGAAATGGAGGCCAACACATGAATTGTTTAGACAAATAGAACATTTGGGACTAAAAGCCATATTTAATTTTGTATGTCTTAGGGCTCCGCCCCAAAAGAACTCTGCGGTTGGTGCTGTGGACGGCGGAAGAACCAGGAGGGGTGGGTGCTGAGCAGTACTACCAGTTACACAAGGTAAATAATGTAATAAAATAATCTGTTACAGTATTTGCTTTTTTGACTGAGAATACTAGATTTTCAAAATGTCAGACTCTTCGTCTAACTAAATGTATAGAGTCCAGTTCTGCCTGCAGATACATAGGCACTACTTTATGTCCCAGATGTTGTGACTCTGTGTTTTAATATAATCCTTTTAAAGAAAGTTCCATCCTCTTGTGCTTAGCTTCCATTGGTTTGTTAATGTAACTCTCTGACTCAGACATTCATTTGGCTTGCAAAAGGGAAAAATGATAGGGGCTTCTCATTTGAAGGTCAAAAGTTAAGGGGTATGATAAGCTCTGCATGTACTTTACATGATCTACCATGCCATGTCACAAAGCTGTTATGAAGCAAATATTTCATAAGGATATCTGCTATGGAGTGAGCAATCCATACACATTGGCAATATTAATCCATTTAATTTACCCTTTATATTTCTGTTTCTTTGCATGTTGTATAATGCACTGAAATGTAATGAATAAGCTAGTAAAGAGAGAACTCTCTTTGGAAGCACAGATATATAACATTTTAATGGTGAGTACGATCTAAAATGTTTTCAGCCAAGTATTATTTACTGTATGGGATCAAGGACATTTTAAATGCCATCACTAGCTATTTTTGATGATGCTAAATAAAATTATAAAACTCTTTTTGAGGATTGGTATTTAGGAGGAAAATATCACATAATATTATTTCCATATTAGCTGTGCACAGTTGTCTCTTCAAAGGATTGCATGACATGAAGGATAACTTCATAAAATTGTCTTGGAGCCAACAATTTTCAAAATATAAACATTTTGTAGGAAGCTAACCCTGTAATCATATAACTAACTCCGGATTTTTATCTGTGTTTTGTGATCCCTTATTTGGTAGTAGTTAATCTCAACAATGCTTAAACCTGCAATGCAAAGCCAAGAAATTGATGAAGAAAAATGTGTTTAAAGTTTTTGTTCTACCATGACAGCAGGTTTTTTCAGAATACATGTCTTGCAATAAAATTCCTGCCAGTGTGTTTATGATGTTATTGTTGCCCCTTTTTTGAACTTAGTGCAAGTAGAATTTCAGGACTCCATTGATGTTCTAGTTGGAAGCAGAAGTTAATGGAGTCTGGTATTTTCTCTGATATAGTTTTATTTATTGACAAAGAAGTACAAAGTCCTGTGTTTCTGAATGCAGGAATTAAATAGCAGGAAACAGCTTCTTTTGCTTACAGCACCAAGAGCACTCTTTTCAGGCTGCACCCCAGGCCCCAAAACCTCTCCCCGGCTTTCTTCCAGAGACAGTCATTATGATTTCAGTTGGTCCTTCAGTCTGTCCCTCACTCTCTGTCATTTTTTTCAGTTTTCTGTGGCCTGGTCTACTCGGGAAAGCTTATATCGGCATAGCTAAGACCTGGTCTATGCTGGGCGAGTGGGGGATCAGTCTAAGTTACGCAACTTCAGCTATGTGAATAATGTAGCTGAAGTCGACATACTTAGATCTACTTACCACGGTGTCTTCACTGCACTAGGTCGACTGCTGACGCTCCCCCATCGACTCTTCCTTCGCTTCTCGCTCTGGTGGAGTACCGGAGTCGACAGGAGAGCGCTCGCTGGTCGATTTATTGCGTCTTCACTGTTCTACAAAGGTTACCAGCTGAACCCTAAAGTCCTACTGAACCTTTTGCAGCACCTCAGACATGCAGAATCTGAGTTTTGTGGCTCCCTAGAATCCCTCAAACCTGTTGAAACACTTTGGATTCAAAGTGAGTACCTCCCCCGGACCCTAAATCTGGTGAAGAATTAATTCACTAGAACTACTGCTACTGTCGCAGCCTCTTAATTTCCTGTTAAGTAAGTCTCAGGCCATTTTGTGAAGTAGTCCATAGCTACCAGCAAATAATGACTGCCTGCCTCTGTCTCAGGCAAGGGCCCAAGAACATGAATGGCAATGCACTCCATTGGTGCCCCCACAAGATACTGCTGCAAAGAGCTACTCCCAGTGCCCTTCTTTGCAATGTAAGCATCACATTTCCTGCACTACCTTTCTACATCCTCCCTGCACTTTACCCAATAGAAATTCTCCCTTAACTTGGCTAAGGTTTTTGCAATCTCAAAATGTCCATCAGTTTTGATCTCATGACATAACCTCAAAACTTATTTTCAATGTACCTGACAACCTGCTGGTGCCTGTTTCTATCACCCACTGGTTTCTACCATCTTCTGTACAATATTTTGACTTTAAATTCCAAGTTTTTCTAGTGTGACTAGAAACCTTTTATTGTGGTGTTGTGAGGGGACACTATATTCCAGGCTGACTGCATTTGCCGGTTGATTTTCCACTCACACTGTATCCCTGTATGAGGATTCTTTCTTTGGGAGAGTTTTAATTGCTCTGGGGTCCATTCCTGCAACTCCATCCCCATTGTTCCAGGGATGAATTAAGAACATAGGCACTTCTGAAAAGTCAAGAAAGAGAGCCACATCCATTCCCTTGAGCAACTAATTCCTTGCTCTCCTACTTGGGGCAGTGTTTCCAATTGGCCTCCCAATAAGGCTGTTTGGACAAGGCATCAGCCTTACCATGCTTATGACCTAACCACTGTCTGACTGTGAAATCCTAACCCTGCTGTTATTCCAACCAACAGTCAAGGCTGTTCCTCAGGATTCCTGGATTTAATGAGCCATTGCAAGGAAGCCTGTCCTGTCCTGTCCAGAAACTTCCTTCCATACAAGTAATGATGAAAATTTTCTATAGCTGTAACCACTGCTAGGAGTTCCTTTCTGGTGGTGCAGTAATTTCTCTCAGGAGACCTTAGATTTTTGCTATAGTAAGCTGCCACCCTCTCAAGTCCCTTGTGTTGTGCCAATACTGCCCCCAAACTTTAGTTACTAGCATCTGTATCAAATATGAAAAGGGTTTTGAAACATAGATAGGCCCAGACAGGAGCAGTCAGTAGAGCCTTTTTTAACTCTCAAAATGCTACATTTTGCTCTGCTGACCACTGAAATGGTTTCCCTTTCTCACACAACCGATGCAGTATTTTGCAATATTGGCAAACCCACAAATGGACTTTCTGGAACAGGAGCAGAGGCCTATAAAACTCTGCACATCTGTGAGTGTCTGGGAAGTTGGCCAGCTTTGTACATCCTCCAATTTTCTTTTTGTCAGTGGATATTCACTCCTTACTAATTGTGCGCCTTTGAGGTAGATTACCTTTTTTTGGAATACCTTACATTTCTTTGAGTTCAGTTTCAAATTGTCTGCCTTCAGCTTATCACAGGCCATTTGTAAATGTTTTAGTTCCTGTTCAAAGGTTTTAGCATGTACCAGGATATCATCTGGGTATAACAAACAGCCTGAGAGGGGCATGCAACATAATACTGTCTCTGTTAGCCTCTCAAATGTGGCTGTTGCATTGTACAAGCCAAAAGCCATCACTTTAAGCCATAAGCCTTGTCCTGCTGTGAAAGCAGTTTTTCCCCTGTTGTTTGGATCCACCTCTACTTGCCAATACTCACTTTTAACATCCACTGTGAAAAACCAAACTGACACTGCTACAGCATCCCAGGTATCATCTGTTTGTGGTAATGGATAAGAAACCTTTGAAGTGATTTCATTTAATTTTTTATAGTCCACACAGAATTCGGTGCTGCCATCCTTTTTCTTATCCACACAATGAGCCTTCCTGATAAATTTCCTCAATGCCTGGAGTATCTCTTCCCTTTTTTGTTATTGGTAACTGCTGAGGTGGCTGTTTAATGGGTTGATTTCCCACAGTATCAATCTTGTGCTGAATCAGTGCAATACAACCTATATTTTTATTGGCTCAGGAGAACAACTCCTGATTCTTAACCACAAACTCTTAGACTGTTCTGCTGTTCCCCATTTGAGTGTACAGCACTGCTCAGGTACAAGCCCAGTAGAAACTCTGGGAACTCACCTTCCCCCTTGCAGTTTTCTTCTATAGCAGTATTTAACAGATCCATTGGTTGACATTTTGCAACTGCAGTTTTTTTTGTTTTTTGTTTTGTTTTTTTTACTATTTGCTGCTTGTCAGAAACATTCAGCAAACAAACAGGGATTGATTAATGTTTCGTAGCCACAAGAACTTTAGCAGCTAAGATTCCCCTGAAACTCTGGCTCTCAGAACAGGTTTCAGCCACTCCCCATCTTTTCCTGGCTGGAAAGCTACCACAGCATGTAGCTGTTGTAATGGTTTATACCCCCGGAGCAGGACAATTAGTTCACTGCACACCAGTTATCTACAAACCATTCGTCTCACTTGGGCCATATCTTTAAAGGGAATTTCCAAGGACAGACTCTGTAAGACACTTTTCCTGGCATGGATTACATCGTTATCAGCCATAATGGAATCTAAGCCAATTACTTGCTCATCCACTATTTCAACCACCCAGACTTCTTGCTTTAATTTAAGATCCAATTGTCAAACCCAATTTTTAGATGGGTGCTGTTGTGCCAGTCATTATCTCCATGTGAGACCAATTAGGCAGTTCAGTTCTGGATCCCCTATTCCCTTATTTTCTTATCATGTCTGGTCTAATAACTCTTTTATGATTGAACATGTATCAGCTATGACTATACACATCACAGATCCTATTACACACTGTGTAGACAAACTCCCATTATTATTGTTTAACTGTCCAGTCACAAACAAAAACTGTGAGGCTGTCCTCGTACCTCCAAGCTTTGCCCCTTCAGCTTGTTTCCTGAACTGGGAGGGAGGCTTTCTCTAGACACTTGTGGCAGAGTACTAGTGTGATGTTACCTCAGGTACAATCTGGACTGATGGTTGTTTCCCCTCAGTTCTCCAGCCCACAGTGCCTTTTACACTGCTTCACTGTGAGAGTAACCATTCCTGGTCTGCTCACACACAATCCAGCATGTAAATCACTCGCAGCTATACTGTATGAGTGCTATAGCCAACCACCCATGAATTACATTGCAGGGCAACACCAGCAAACTCCCAGTCTCAGACTTCCCCCAGAAATATGCGTCTTGTGCTGCCCAGCACCCTCCTGGACAATACAAGCTCATATAAACTCTGTCATTTCATTAATAGAAAATTATATTCACAAATCTTGTTATCTCAAATGAAGTTTCCCAAATACTTCAATTCAAACACTGATTTAGATAAAACAATAAAACACATTTATTAACTACTGAAAGATAGATTTTAAGTGACTACAAATAATGAGGCATAGAAGTCAGAATTGGTTACAAGGAAGTAAAAGGTAAAATGCAACTAACTCTTCACACAGTATGCTTTGTAAAAAATTTAACATAGTCTGTAAAAGGAATGAACTTAGGGGTACAGACTGTCCAAATGAGCTTTTAACAGAACTGTTAGAATCATAGAATTTAGGGCTAGAAGGGACCTCAAAAGGCCATCTAGTCCAGCCTCCTGCACTGAGGCAGACCCCAGTAAACTTAGACCAACCCTGACAGGTGTTTGTCCAACCTGTTCTTAAACACTTCCAATGATCAAGATTCCACAACCTCCCATGGAAGCCTGCTCCAGAACTTAACTACCCATGTAGTTAGAACATTTTTCCTAATATCTAACCTAAATCTCCCTTGCTGCAGATTAAGCCTAGTACTAGTTTTCCTACCTTCATTGCACATAGAGAACAATTGATCGCCATCCTCTTTATAACACCTCTTAACATATTCGAAGACTGTTATCAGGTCCCCTCTCAGTCTTCTTGTCTCAAGACTAAACATGCCCAGTTTTCTTAACCTTTTATCATTTTTGTTGCTGACCTCTGTCTATCGCCAGTTTATCCTTAAAGGCCTTGGTGGTATCTGGGTATGACAGGAGCACAAGTCTCTGCCAGTCCTCAGCCAGTTCAGGTGGGTTTTCTTCTGTCCTCTCCTTCTAGCTTTTAGCTGTGCCCCAGGCAGCTTAGATTGATGACTAACTCCAAACTGCATGTCAAGAGCTTGCACCAGATCTGGATAACTCAGTCTCATTTCTGGTGGTAAGCTCTGCAGTACAATCAGAGCTGGGCCACCAAAGTTGGCTGCTAGTAACACCCCGTTGTTGTCCTTCTTCTTAGCCACTCATTTGAGCTACTGTATAACATTGAATTGAATCAAATAACCTCCCAGAGAGTTTTTCCCTCAAAGATAGTGAGTGGGATTTTGGACTATTTCAGCTGGGACAGCCTGACCTCTCCCCTCTGGGCCTCTGTGAGTAACAAAGGAGGTAGAAAACTGTTGTTAATGTCCAGTCCTAACCCTAGTCCTCTGATTGGTTCAATTAATCATCCAGGTAGCTGCCATCCACCGCGATCATCGAGTCTTTGAATTCCTTATGGTTACAAGGAAGTAAAAGGTAAAATGCAACTAACTCTTCACACAGTATGCTTTGTAAAAAATTTAACATAGTCTGTAAAAGGAATGAACTTAGGGGTACAGACTGTCCAAATGAGCTTTTAACAGAACTGTTAGAATCATAGAATTTAGGGCTAGAAGGGACCTCAAAAGGCCATCTAGTCCAGCCTCCTGCACTGAGGCAGACCCCAGTAAACTTAGACCAACCCTGACAGGTGTTTGTCCAACCTGTTCTTAAACACTTCCAATGATCAAGATTCCACAACCTCCCAAAAACTTATGGAGTTTTTAGCTCCATAAGTCCTGGCTGCAGCTCATCTCTGTTAGCAAGTTCCAAGTTGGCCGAAAATTGCTTCATCTCCAATTTTTCTGGTGTATGACTGAGATAATTTGCTGGTCACCTCATGAATCCATGTTACTGTTCCAGCCTGGGTGTTCTGCAGCTGGGTTTCCTAATCTGTCCAGGTACTTCATAGTTGCTGCTCCAACACAGAACTCATCTCAGCCTACAAATCCTCTCTGAGCCTTTTCCAGGACATCTCCAGCTTTGCTCCTTTTTTGACCCAAGCAGCTAGTTGAATTTCAGGGCTCGGGGGATGTAGAAATATATGGAGTCTGGTATTTTCTCTTAAGTCTTGTTTATTTACAAAGAATGCACAAAGCCTTGTGTCTCTGGACACAGAAGTCATCAAATGGCACAGCACCATTTTTGCTCACAGCACCAAGAGCACTCTTTTCAACTTGCACTATTTGCAACTTGCTCAAAAACCTCTTCCCAGGTTTCTTCTAATTAGCCATTGTGATTTCAGCTGCTCCTTCAGTCTATCTCTTTTGCAGTTTTCTGTGTGTTCTCTCCCCTCTGCACCCACCTCTTCACACAATACCTAGCCGAACCCACCACAACGGACCTACTTTTTGGGCAGATCCTATAATTTTTTGTTTGAGGTATAACTGTCTCTTACAGCTGACAGTAACTGTAACTGTCTCTTACAGCTGTTTTGAATGGGGGATTCATTCACACATCTAGTTGAATGAGGTTTTAATTCAGCCCATAACAAGGTTTCACTTAGCTCATAACATTATTTAACTTAAAAGAACAAATAACTGGAAGTTTCATTTTGAGAGGGAGGCACAGAATTAAAAATTCACTGTGAAAAAATAAATGGAATTAAATCACATTGAATGTAGTGGAAAACAATGATATAATGGCTTGAGTTAACATCACAATGGTGCCATATAAGGAACAGTGGGAGTGGGTCCCAATTTGCTTCTTTACTAGTGTGCTTTAAAATAGGCATTGGATAATGTGGATTCCTACGCACCTATTATATCAACACTATTAGGACATTTTAGACTTATCAGGGTTTGTCTGCATGGGAAGGGGGTGGTTTAACCTTCAGTAACATGAGTGAGGCCATGTCTAAACTGCACAGTTTTGATGACAAAAGGTAGCTCACTGAGAATTAAACTCCCCAAGTAGACAAGCCCTCAGTTGGTAGATATGTCAAAGAGGACACTTGGACAGGTTTGTTGTGGTATCGTTGGAGGAGAATAGTGTCTCTTAAATGCTGGATTGATCACTGACGCTATGGTGTTCAGATGGTCTAAGTAGAAACAAAACAGGAGATTATATAACAAGAATTTTATGTAAATCCTTTCCAAAAATCCATGTATGCAGGAGATGGAGACACAGCAGACACACTGTACTATATGCATGATGCTGTTAAGGGGGACATTGCCAAAGCAGATGGTGAAGATATCATCCATTTTCACTCTATAAAGAGAATAGGATCTGCCAGGGCTAGCCTAGTAGTCTCTTAAAAAAGAAATGTTACCACTATATGGAATCATGTAATTCTGTTCCCATGCTCTGACAAGAAGTCTGTGCTTGTATGCTGTGGCTAGCCTTGTTTGGTTTTAGGTGTAGATTGATGTAGATGATTACATTTAATAATCAAATTAGCAAATAAAGGCGGTGAATGATACTTAACTCACTTTTAATTTGGCAGAAAAAATTATGTCAATTTTTGTTATTCTATTGCAGTTCACTTCTGGATGTTTTAAGAAGACTGCACAGTTTAACCTAATATGCATTTAATACTTAATTGGAAAAAATAAGTAAGAATCACATTCTCATTTTTATTTATTTTTCCCCTTCTTGCTAATCTACCTACAAGAAATCCTCATTATACATAGTAACCAAATAAAGCAAATTAATTCTGTACATTCTATTTGAGCATGAAAAATATCTTAACCTTTTAATGATTTATTGTGCAAATTTCAGGCAATAGGATTATGATAGCCTGAACTTCTTCTTGGTGGTTATGATTAAAAGTCAAATAAAAGAAATATTTTAAAGGTGCTGTACATCAGCAGAACAGGACATGGATTTCCTTGAAATTGAAATGTTTGTGAGAGTGCAAATGCACTATTCCCATGTGGCAGGGTAGAATAATGAAGATAATAGAGCTGAACAAGTATAAGTACAGTAACTCCTCACTTAAAGTCATCCCAGTTAACGTTGTTTCGTTGTTACATTGCTGATCAATTAGGGAACATGCTCGTTTAAAGTTGTGCAATGCTCCCTTCTAACGTCGTTTGGTAGCCACCTGCTTTGTCCACTGCTTGCAGGAAGAGCAGCCCATTGCAGCTAGCTGGTGGGGGCTTGGAACCAGGGTGGACCGGCAGCCCCCCTATCAGTTCCCCCTATCAGCTCCCCGCTCCCCTAAGTTCCATGTGCAGCAGCTGCCCAGGAGGCTAGCAATTGCAGCTGTCCCTCCCGCCCCACCACCATGTGCTGCTCCTGCCCTCTGCCTTGGAGTTGCTCCCTGAGACTCCTGCTTGCTATGCGGGGGGAGAGGGGAGGAAGAGTGGGGCTAATGTCAGGGTGTCCCCCTCCCCCTGCACCCCGCTTACCCCATCTTCCATAGAGCAGGGGGGACACACAACAGGGCTCAGGATGGAGGGAGCTTGCTGGCAGCAGCTGTGGTCTCAGCAAGCTGATCTAATTAACAAGGCAGTGTACTTAAAGGGGAAATGCGCATCTCTCTCTCTCTCTCTCTCTCTCTCTCTCTCTCTCTCACACACACACACACACACACACACACACACACACACACACACACACACACACACACACAGTGTGTGTCTCTATCTCTGTCTGCGATGCTGTCTCCCCTCCCTCCATTCCTGCCGCCTTGTAGAGTGTGAGAGTTAACCCTTGAGGGCTCAGCCGAGTGCTAGTTCATCATTTAGCAGAAAGGCATTCCCTGGGAAATATCCCACCCTCTGACTTCACCACCTCAACCAAGCTTCACAATCATTATCACTGTGTACCAGTATTAAATTGTTTCTTTAAAACTTATAGTGTGTGTGTGTGTGTGTGTGTGTGTGTGTGTGTGTACATAATATAATATAGGCTTGTCTGGTGAAAAAAAAATCCCTGGAACCCTAACCCCCTCATTTACATAATTCTTAGGGGGAAATTGGATTAGCTTAAAATTGTTTTGCTTAAAGTTGCATTTTTCAGGAACATAACTACAACATTAAGTAAGGAGTTACTGTACTGTAGATGTATGATTTGAAAGATTCTGTATATACAGTTTAGCTGCATAAAATGGAATTGAATTGATTACTTTTTTGCTTTGTCCGTTTAGTTTTAGATTTTAAGAATATTTATTTTCTGGCAAATAGACCCTTGAAGGGTGACATTACCCTAGTGGGAATCGTACAGTTCTGACATAGTTGGTGTAGCAACAGAATAAAGATAATATAGCTACAGGGAGATAATGTTTTAGTAGTAAGTAACTCATAGGCCTATGTATAGCTTTATTTGTAACACTCTCAAGTATTTCTGTGGCTCCCATTATTGCAGTATCTGTGCACTAGATGCATTAATGATGGGGTGTACAGGCTATTTGGTGTTCTACGGAGAGAGTCTCTCAGTCTCTTTGCACCCCGACCTAATGGCACCTGTAAAGTAGTGTACTCACCACCTGAAGCGCCCTCTTGTGTCAGGGTGCAATGATACTAGACGTCCTTGTCTTTGGCACCTCCTACAAGCCCATCTGTCTCTCACTGGGTCTTCTGTGACTCACACTGCTGGCCAAGTCTCACAAAGTTCAGTCCCCTTCCAGAATAACAGAAAGGTCCAACTTGAAAGTTCACAAAATGTCCCAACACAAAAGAGCCTTTGCTCCTCCCCCACCCTCAGGCTATTCCTTGGCCTGTCCTTTGGGGTCAGTCTTCAGTCCCACCTTAGTTCAATATGTCTTCTCTTGGGCTGGCAAGCCCCTTCCTCAGGGGGACCCTCTAGTCTGAGTTGTGACCTAGGGACCCTGTATTAAGCAGCTAGCTCTGCTTTTTCAAACATGCTACTGGTTCCCTTGGCTTCTTTCTACCTTCAAGCCCCATGTGTTGCTTCCCCACAGCTTGTGTTTAAATCAGTCTCCCTTTGGTTCTCTGGCTTCTCCCTAGATCCTCCAAGCTTCTCCTTTATTTGCTGGTCTAACCACTCTTCCATACCTCTTGGGCTCCACTAAAGTATTCTTAACTGACCCTACCTCAGGGCCTCCTTCACAGGAGCCTAAGCTACTCCCTGTGCACCCTCCTACCTCAGGGCTTTTGAATATTTAATATTTTTTAATAGGTGGTAGGGATAAGCCCCATCACAGCACCTATAGGGTTTTGGCCAGGACACCAGGGTAAACTGCCACGGTATATTTAATATATGAATATAGCTGGTCAGGTGTTGCCTCTGAAAAACAGTACCTCCAACAGTGCAGTTTCCACTACCAACACCATACTAAGGCACTTGCTCAGTATCAAATCAAAGGGTAGAGGTCTGCATACTGAATCACCAGTACCATTGCTCATAAAAGTATTACCAGCCAAAATGGTCATTGCTTTTAAATTGAGACAGATTCCTAGATCTTAAAGGGCCTGATTCTCATTTTTACTGAGGCCCCTTTACTCTGGCAGTTGTGGTGTAAATGAGAATCAGGCCCTGTGATGGGGCATCTGTCCCACACTGGCAGAAAAGCGGTTAAAAACAGCCCTAGGAAGGCTGCGCAGGAGGCAGTGAATCACAGAAGGGCTTATAGGAGCAGCCAATCAGGGCCAGGCTGGCCCATATAAGAAGGGCTGCAGGACCTGGAGCTTGAGAAGGGAGGAGGACTGGCTGCCTTGCAAATGGAGGGCAGCAAGCACCCTGGACAGAGCACTGCTGCAGGCAGAGACCCTGAGAGCTAAAGGCAGCTCCTGGCAGGTTGCAGAGATTTGCAGACTGAGGGCAAGGGCAAAGAGGGCGCTGGAGCCACTGAAGGAAGTGGCTGGACCGTGGACTGCAGTTTGCCACTGAAGGGAGTGGCCGGACAGTAGACTGCATGGGGGGGAACAGAGTGTGGCACAGCGGGAGGACAGTGTCACTGAAGTGGACGCCCTGGTCCTGGGAATGATGTGGGTCCAGGAACAGAGGTGATGGCAGGTGAGACACCACCAGAAGAGGGTGCAGTGCTAATTCCCTGGACAGTCAGCAGGAGGCGCCGCAGTGATGAGTCATGCCCTGTCACATGCCCTAAGTCTTCGGTGCAGGGACTGGTATTTAGTGTTTGTTCAGTTGCTAATGCAGTGGGGCCCTGATTGTATAGCTCCTAGGTTTTATACAAATAATTAAAAAAAAAATCTAAAACCACAAAATGTCACAAATACTGCCATTCTGTCCGAATTACACAGGCTAAGAGGAAGGAACTTACCATAATAAGGGTTATTAGCACCCATATTATGGCTCTTTCTGTAGATAAATTTGAGAAAACATGAGTGGCAAATCATATTTATTTAGGAATAGAGATATTACAGAGTCTCCAAGGGAAACGAAAGTATCTCTGCAATTAGAGAGACAGTGGGTGAGGTAATATCTTTTATTGGACTAACCTGTGTTGGTGAGAGAGACAAGCTTTTGGGCTTACAGAGAATTCTTTTTCCCACCTACCTTGTCTCTCTAATATCCTCTTAGACCAACCTGGCTACAACAACACTGACTACAATCTCTACAACTGGAAAACTCAGAAAATTACAATTAAGAGACAATGGGCCAAATTCATACTCTTGTAATTCCATTGAAATCATTGGAAGCATTACATCAAGTGTAAATTTAACTCAAATCATCTTAAAGAAAACTTTCTTACAATAAATCTATGTAGTAATATTGCTATCTCGAGGCAAGTAACGTAAAACTATTTAGGCCGTAATGCACCTGTTGTCCATTGTTGTAATGTTTAGATTAAGACTTGACTGTATCAAAGATACTAACGGGAGCAACTTATTTTGATTTACTTTTGTACTTATTAGAAAAAAGATTTGATCTTTGGCCCTGCTTGGTTATTCCTGCTAACAGAAAATTTCAAAACTTTGATATCTGAATTGTGGTCCTTATTTGCATGCATGCACGCAAGGGAATCAGATGGCTTGAGAGTAAGGAGGCTACTGTTGCTTTCTCTTGCTGCTGAGATGAAGATAATAGGATTTCTCCTTTTAGGTACTTGATGAAAACTCTAAGAATCTAATAACCCCCTGCTTTCCTTTCATTAAGAATGCAGGATGTGTGTGCTAAGGAGTCGAAGTGAGCATGTTATTTCATATCTTGTTGCACAGCCAGGGCATGCCTGCGGCAGGTCCGAGCTGCAGTCATGCAGCTCCACCGAGCCAAATGCCGCGCCTGCTTGGCGCGCTGGTGCCTAGAGCCGCCCCTGTGCACAGCTATGTGTGTGTTTGTTGTGGTTCTGTACCTGCAAAAACAGGTAGGATGACCTTTTTTAAAATGAACAGGAAGAGTTTTTTTCTGTTTTTTTTTTTTTATCAATACATGGCTGCTGCAGTAAAGGAGAAGATAATAGTGCTGGAGAGGAAAAAAGATAAGAATGAAAGACAAATAGGTTTTATGCCTCAGGCTTCAGCTAATTGTTTTTTGAGTGCTTATTTTAGCAATGGTATGACGTCCATCTCACTTATATTGTCCTATATGTTTTAGGCAAATAATGTAACATGGAGATCTGTGTTAGGGAGATCAGTTTGATATCTCTATTTAAGCATTTGTTTGTGAGTCACTAGGATGAGAATGGAAGAAATGGATAAGAAAAGATATTCACACATAAAGATGCAAAAAAGAAAAAGCCACTTCCACTTAATTTTCTACAATCACAGATACTATTTATTACTATCACTTATTGTGCTAATGAGTTGAATGTAGATATAATTACACGAACAATTATATTGGCATGACAGTGATTTTAGTGAGTTATAATATACATTTCTTAATATTAAATTGTGATTATTTTCCAAAGGAGACCTTAATGGAAAAGCAGGCTTTTATAAAACGCAAAAATAGATTGATTCTCCACTGTACCCAAATGAGGACTGACAAGGAGCGAATCATGGCTCTGTGATTCTCAGCTGCATAGTCTCAGCATAAGTTAAGCAGCATATGGGCAATTTTAATTTACATTGCTGAAAAAATGCCCCTTAGGTACTTAAAGCCAGAAGGGAATCAGGTGTCATCGACGCTCTGCTCTGTTCAATGTTGATATCAATCGGCTGTGTGCCTGTTCCCTCTGTGTGCTTCCCCGGGTCTGCACAGATAGCTGACACAGCAGACCCCAAGAGAACCCCCAATGACCACAGACTCTAGTAAGGTACGAAGGCACCTGGGCCAGGTTTATTGTCGAAGAGAAACAGTCTCCATCTCCCCGGCATAGAAGTCCAAGGTGCTGCTAAGGTGCTGCTAGCTAGTACATATGTGCTCCCTGACAATGGACTCCACTCAGTCAGTGGTGGAATTTTCCACTGCCCCCTAGGCCAGACAAAGACACCGCCCCAGGGATGCATTCTTATACACAGGTACAAACAAGTTACACATCACTCCTGACATATTGAGGGGCAACCCCTCTACGTAGTAAGGTGCCACCTCTCACCTTGTACATGTTGATTAGAACAAAACAACTCTATCCATCATATTACCCTTTTGGCCCTGTCATTGGGATGGGTCAGCGTGTTCCTTGTTATCTGTATGGAATGTACAAGTATGCAAATGTTCTGATATCTGGTATCCAGTACCTTTTAGGTATGTCTCTTTTTGCAGCATCAGCCCTTTCCTTGCCAGCTTCTGTGTGCAGGGCCTGCCTCTGGCTCACAGCTTAACTTTGCTTTATGTTAGCAAAGTCTTGACATTACTTTAGTTCAGGCCTCAGGCCTCATACTGGGCCTCTGATACCAAGGTTTATATCTCTGGGCCTCCTCTTACTACATCAGGTTTAGTAGAATCTCACTCCACCATGCCTCCTTCCCTTCCCTTCTCTCCTCTCCCCTCCCCTCCTTTCCTGTGACCTGCCCTTCCCCCACCTCCCCTCCCCACCCCCTGTGATACACACTTTCCCTCCCTTTACTCTGGGTAGCAGAAGCCACCTCAGCTAGATTTGCACTGGTAGGGAATCCACCTACACCTGGGGTATTCTCCAGTGCAAGCCTATGTATGCTTTAAATTCACTTTGTGCACAAGTGCCTCAAGATAAACTTGGCATACTGGAGAATCTGTCCCATAGGCTTCTTATTGTACCACTTTAGTGGGACTTACACTAACTATGTGAGTGCCCTTTCTTGGGTACCCTTGACAAACACTTAAAATATAAGTAATACCTAGTTGACTGTGTCTCTTGGCCCCTGGAGAGCATTGCCCGGTAGAACATGAATATAATGAACATTTAATAGTAAATATGTGCTCAATTTGTTTATTATTCATAAACCTCAGCTGCAAGGAGGACAGACTCAGTGTGTATGAGCAGCCTGTTGATCTCTCTTCAGCTTCCATAGTCTGCAGCTGCCAACACACCTTGACTTCTTGGAGGAACCATCAAGTCTTCCCCGCCTGCCCTTCCATCCAAAGGCTCACTGGAGTTAACGAGGAGACAGCTTTTGAGGATGGATGGCTTTCTGCCCCCAGGTTACAGGCAGGCTGATGTAAAGCTACTGCTGGGATGTGCATTGGATAAGCATTTACAATGTCTGAAAGACCGATTCTGCCATTGATTTTTTCCACAGCTTTAGCTACCATCTTGTCACTGGGCGACATGGGCTGCTTTACAGTTACTTCAGGGCTCCTTTGTCTGGAAGTTGGGGACAGATTGTGAAGGGCATATGGAAAGAGACAAAGTTTGTCTGTTTGCTAACGAAGAGAGAGAGGGATAAACAGACTCCACCTGTAGAAAGAGGTCTCAGATGACAGCTGAAAAGGAATACATGTTGTATTTGCTCCTACTTTGTTTTTCCTCAATACTTCAGTTTCATTTTACTGCATTGGCTCATGAGCAGGACTGGTTGAATAATGAAAGTCTATTTTTGCAAAAGATAAGGAAATGTTAGTTTTGAATTGTTCCAAAAATCAATTTTATTAAAAATATTATTTTTAATGTTATCAAAAAATTTCATTTACTAAAAACCCATGATTTAAGAAATTTAAAAAATTGGTAACCAGTTTGATGTTTTCCATAAAAATTTGTGGGTAAAATGAAAAAAGCCACAATTTTTTTAATTGAAAAACTTCAACAACGTTGACAGTATTTTGGAAGAAAATACACCTCTACCTGGATATAACACTGTCCTCAGGAGCCAAAAAGTCTTACTGCATTATAGGTGAAACCACGTTATATCGAACTTGCTTTGATCCACCGGAGTGCGCAGCCCCGCCCCCAGGATCACTGCTTTACCGCATTGTATACAAATTCGTGTTATATCAGGTTGTGTTATATCAGGGTAGAGATGTATTTGGAAAAAGGGCAGTGATTGAAAAAATAACATTCAGAAAATGTTGATTATTTCTACTCCTGAGCAATAAAGGGGCTTGTATATAATAAGTATCCAGGTCTGAATAACAAAAATCTCTCATTGGCAAAGCTCTCTACTATACTAAAATGGTCAAAAGAGAAAAAATAGCCACAAATAAGACCATGGGTAATCTCAGGGCTACTGTATGTAGCATGTTGCTGTTCTTAATGCTATCTCCTTTTCCTTTTGCAGTTTATATCAATTGAGACTGACACTCAAAACACACAATAACAAATTGTATTGTCTGTGAGGGCTGCCAAACAGAGAGAAACAATAATACACCTACAAAACACATAGACATATTGGTAATTTGTCTTCACCAAGCAAAATGGTAATAATTAAGTAAAAGAGTATAGGTGAAATCTGGACCTTATTTAAATCAATGAGAGTTTTGTCACTAAACTGTATGGAGCAAAGATTAGGGTCGCCACCTTTCTACTCACACAAAACCCTTGCCCTGCCCCCCTTCCTGGCACTCCTCTGAGGCCCTGCCCCCTTCCCTGGCCCTTCTCTGAGGTCCCGCCCCTGCTCACTCCATCCTCCCTCCCTCTGTTGCTCACTCCTCCCATCCTCACTCACTCGCTCATTTTCACTGGGCTGGCTCAGGGGGTTGGGGTGCGGGAAGGGTGAGGGCTCCGGCTGGGGGGACGGGATCTGGTTTGGGGTGCAGGAGGGGGCTCTGGGCTGGATATGGTGGAGCTCTGAGGGGTTCAGAGTATGGGAGGGGGCTCCAAGCTGAGGCAGGGGTTCAGGGTTTGGGAGAGGGTACGGGCTCTTGGCTGGGGGTGGGGCCAGAAATGAAGGGTTCAGGGTGCGGGAGGGGGCTCCAGGTTGGGGAGAGGTTTGGGTGTGTGGAGGGTGAGGGATTTGGGGTGGGGCTGGAGATGACGGATTTGGAATGCAGGGAAGGTGCTCTAGGCAAGGACCGAGGGGTTTGGAGGGCACACAGCTCGTGCCTCCCTTGACACATTCCCACTCCTCCCTTGGGAGGCCTTCCCCATAGTTTGAGAGCTGCAGACCCAGCTGTGTGCTAAAGGCTGCTGGGCCGTGTGGCTGGGTCTGGTTTCCTGGCTGCCTGGCACAGTAGAGTGTGGGCTGCCCAGCCTACCGTGGTAGGGGTCTGGGATCTGGGCTGCTGGCTGGCCCCACACAGCAGGGGTCTGGGGCTGCCGCCCGGCCATCTACAGCAGGGGTCCGGGATCGGGGCTGCCACTCGGTCCCGCAATGTCTGAGGTCAGGTCTGTCGCCCAGCCCCACACAGCGGGTGTCTGGAGCCCAGGGCTGTCGGCCATCCCCGCATGGTGGGGTCCAAGGTCTGGGGCTCCCAGCCCCACAAGGTCGGGATCTGGGCTGCTGCCTGGCTGCCCTGCTTCACGGCCGGGTCCAGGTCCGGGGTGCCATCTGGCCTCCTGCCCAGGGCTCTGCTCCTGGCCCCGCTCTGTGGAGGGATTTCTGTGTGGGAGGCACTGAACATAGGGGTCTGTGGGAGGGCTCGGGGAGTGGGGAGCACACTGTGGTTCTCAATCTGTGGCTCAGGTAACACATTGTGTTACAGCCCACAATGATAAATAGGTTGAGAACCACTGGTCTAGAGCAGGGGCAGGCAACCTATGGCACGTGTGCCGAAGGCGGCACATGAGCTGATTTTCAGTGGCACTCACACTGCCCAGGTCCTGGCCACCGGTCCAGGGGGCTCTGCATTTTAATTTAATTTTAAATGAAGTTTCTTAACCATTTTAAAAACCTATTTACTTTACATACAACAATAGTTTAGTTATATATTAGAGACTTATAGAAAGGGACCGTCTAAAAACGTTAAAATGTATTACTGGCATGCGAAACCTTAAATTAGAGTGAATAAATGAAGACTCGGCACACCACTTCTGAAAGGTTGCCAGCCCTTGGTCTAGAGGTACAAAACATAGGTCCAGCTAAGTGCAACAGAAAAATCTTTCACCTGACTATTGAGAGGGATAAAGAATCCTCCTTGTACAATGCCTCACAGGAAGGTTCTCCCATTTAATAACAGGGTAACTTGTATGGAAATATTCCAAGTAACGCTTCCCTGGACTTTTGCTGTCCTCGCTCTTTTGGAGTATGAATTGTGCTTTTCTACTGTATTCTGAGACCAGCTCATCTCTACTTCCTAACAGCTGTTCTGAATTTTTTCTTCAGTTTCCATTTATGCCATTTTGCTTTGTTAACTGAGCTTGGCTAAAAATAGCAACTCAAATTGACATTATAGTGATATATGAGTTTTAAAAATAATCTAATTGGTTTTCTTTTTTACCTGCAAGTTACACACTTAGGCTTTTAGCATATTTTCATACCACATTTTCCATACTCATTTTCCATTACCAGGCTAATAAACCTGTTGTGTTGATTTAGACATGTATATAGTTACTTGAGTGAGGTGATTATCATTTGACTATATCTAGTATGAGAAGGTTATTGCAATACTATATTTAGATCCAAATTGCTTAGGATCAAATCCTGACATACAAGTGTAGGTGTTTCCTAATGCTAAGTGTAATTCAGTAGCAGAAAACTTGAGGGAGACTGCCAAACTCGCATCATGTCCCATATACTGGAACAAATATTTAACCAGCAAATCAAGGGCAATATTTTGTCGTAAAAGGAAACTCTAGTGCTTTCCTTGTAAAGTGGTGAGTCTTCTAAATTAGGACTGGTGGTAGAACCAGTCAAGAACAGCTAAGCCACTGGACTCTTCTTTCTTTCTTCCAAATTATCTTTAGGATTCTCAGGTTTATAGAAAGGAGATAAGTGTATTTTAAATAGCCCAAATGCTGCCAAAGCCTTTTAGAACAGCTTGCTCCACCCTGCCCCCTGTTTAATCTGGGAGTTTTGGTTTCCCAGTGCTGCAGCTCTGAAAAAGGAAATTCAGTGACTCAGTAGATAAGTCATGAGACTTTGGGAACATGGTTTGAGTCTCATGCCTGACAAACCATCATCATCCCTGTTAAGTATTAAGGGTTTTTTTTAACTAAACAGTTGACTTCCTGGCTGACTAGGATTCCCAGTTCCTGGTCTTAGTGGGGCTTGTTACCTTTCTGACAGAATCAATACCTTCATAGTCTCATGAGATCCAGATGTTTCGGCTCCTTTTATAGATTGAAAGGACTTGGCTGTGATTTCATGGTTTTAGCTGCTTGCCTTATGGGTTGAAAGGGAGGAGGGGTTATACGCTTAAAATGTGTTTTAGCTTTGTTTGGTAAGAATACATATTTAAAAATAAATGAGGGAAAATACGGGCAGGGATCAGTCTATTTGCATATGCGAGCAATAAACTCTATGTTGATGCATTTCAAAGTTTAAATGTAAGCAATAGATGTAATAAGCCAGAAAGAAGTTACCTCTTTTGTGGCAGATTTATCCTGCATTAAATCTAGTTTATGTACAGGATCAAGTCACAGGAATGTAAAGGATAAATGTCATTAGTGTGAAGAGAGTTAGGCAGGCAACTCCCATTAACAAGAGCCAGTGTGTTTCATTTAATTCTCTGTGCTGTGTATCATGGTGAGAAGTATACCATTAAGTATGTTGCATTATTGCAAGTTGCAGCAAATACATTGGCCCCTGACAAAAGTGATTATCTCAGTGGCCTGAGTTTTTAATGAGCTTGCATATGAATGAAATTTTCAGTACAGGGAGAGGTGGAGGGAACAGCTGAGCCCACAGTTATTCTGTAATCCTACAGTTATATTCCAGTGTTTGCTTATGAGAACAAAATGCAGTCTCAGCCTGTTTTGATAAACAGCAGTTACCTCTGCACCATCTAAAGGAAATAAAGGACAGTCTTACATGAAACATATTTCTTCCCTCATACACAGGAACCTTAGTATCTTATTACAAATGCTCAAGTTGGTGTGGTGAAATCAGCCCAGACCACCTCTTGTGGAGCCTACGTTACTGTTGTTTTCTAAATACACTTTGCATATACATGCAATTACTCATTACATTCTAATGGACAAAATGCTTTAAAAAGATAGTCTTCTCAAGGATAAAGAGCAGTTCTAACCTTTGTGGCCTCTTTCTTCCTCCCCACCCCCACCCCGATCTGGTTTTGCAAGGACATTCTGTTTTCATACCCCTCCAGCATGTGCTAACAATTAAACAGTTACAATATAAAAGAGGAGGAAAAGGGCAGTGTTGTATACTGTGGGTGGTTCATTTTGTCAGTTTAATATTGAAAACATATGTGAACATTTATATAAATAGAAAACAATTGAAGAATGCCATAGCAGCAACTTATAAAATAATTCTACAATGGTTAAGTGGTCTTTTCTGCACACCAGTGTTGCTGATATCTTGACATTTGCTTGGTGTGGCTAATTTTGCCTTTCAGATAATCTTTTTCCCCATATTCATTCTTCCATTCACACCAACACTTCCCTCTACCAGCCACAAATAGTCTGTCTCAATTCATTTACACACTATCGATCACTCTTACTGCACTAGAAACACCTTGTAACATGAGTAGCACCCTACCAAATTCACAGCTATGAAGAACACATCACAGACCATGAAATATAGTCTGCCCCGTGAAATCTGTTCTTGTGCGCTTTTACCCCATATTATACAGATTTCACAGGGGAGACCAGCATTTCTCAAATTGGGGGTCATGACCCAAAAGGGAATTGCGAGGGGGGGGTCACAGGGTTATTTTAGGGAAGTTGTGGTATTGCCATCCTTACTTCTGTACTGCCCTCAGAGCTGGGTGGCCGGAGAGCAGAGGTTGTTAGCCAGGTGCCCAGTTCTGAAGGCAGTGCCCCACCAGCAGCAGTGCAGAAGTAAAGGTGGCAATACCATACCATGCAACCCTTTACTTCTGCCCTGCTGCCTTCAGAGCTGGGCAGCCAGAGTGTGGCAGCTGCTGATCGAGGGCCTAGCTCTGAAGGCAGCAGCACAGAAGTGAGGGTGGCAATACCATACCATGCCATCCTTACTCCTGTGCTGATGCTGGTGGTGGCTCTGCCTTCAGAGCTGAGTCCTGGCCAACAGCCGTTGCTCTCCAGCTGCCCAGCTCTGAAGGCCGTCCTGCTGCCAGCAGCAGCGCAGAAGTACGAATAGCTGTACTGCAACCCCCACTACAATAACCTTGCCACCCCCCAACTCCTTTTTGGGTCAGGACCCCTAAAATTATAACACCATGAAATTTCAGGTTTAAATAGCTGAAATCATGAAATTTATTATTTTAAAAATCCTATAACTGTGAAATTGACCAAAATGGACCATACATTTGGTAGGGCTCTAAATATGAGTACTGTTTTGAGCAGAGTTATTGTTTTGAAGACATAGCCAGTGCTTTACAGGCATCCAGTGGAGCTGCTCAAGAGCCAGTGTTTGAAATGCTTCTGTTAAAGGCCAAATTTGGTACAATGGTCAGCATTAAAAAGTTAGCATTCGCCAGATTGGTGGTATGAATGATACACAGATTTTCCCCTCCTACACCTAATACAGGAGAGAAAGGTGGTTACTGTAGCAAATATTGTCTTTTAACTGGCAACTCTTGTGTGACAGATATGGTATCTTTGGGGACCATATTGTATTTTCATAGAAAGCATGAAAGCCTGAGATGGGCCGCACAGTTTGAGCTGGTAGAATAGCCCTTTCTACCAATACAAATGTATTTGTGTTTTCCTGGCTCACTTTGGGATGGAAATAGAGGGTGGTTTCCTGTGCTATCTTGGATCACTGGGGGTGGGTGGGGCATCCAGTGGGATCTGGGATCACTAAATAGTGATTAATGCAAAATCCCAAGCCTGGCTATGTAGATTTTCCAGCTTTTGAAGCTTCTCCTGCTGGGGAAGAGTGGGAGGGACTGATTTTAACTGTTTTCAGGAGGCTGGGGGACAAAGAAAGACTTCTGGTATAAAAGGCTGAGTTTAAACAGACTAGGTCCTTTTGGTTCAGCAAACAGGACCTTTGGTTGTAGGGTGGCTCCAACCTTTGCACAAGGATTGGAAAGACTTTGACCTAACAAACTTCCCGTGTAGAAGCTGGGAGAGTCCCAGTATGATTAGTGAGCATTTAAATCCTTTTTATCATTTTATATGTTTTTTTCTGTGATGCTTTTGCCTTAAGAATAAATGTATTTTGCTTTCCAAGAGCTGTGTGGTCACTGGTAAAAACCCTGTCATTGTTCAGGCAGGGTAAAGAGCAGGGGGCTGGATAAGTGTGAGAGCTGCTGAGGATATCACTGTGTATGACAGGGAGATGTGCAGCCTTAAAACCCTGGTCAGAAGGGAATGGGACTAGAGACAGCTGATAGCTTGAGGCCTGAGACCTGATTGGGCACTCCTGGAGCAGACTGCGGAAGGAGAATACAGGTGCAGTTACCCAGGAACTGTGACACCTTGTACATCTGTGTTCAGGCACCAGGGGACTGAAATGTTTTAAAACTGTTCTGAACACTCTCTCATACTATCACTGGCAGCTAACATAGCCTGAAATCTAAAGCTTAGCGTCTTACACATTCTATCATCTATAGCCATGGTTTTCAGCTGTTTCAATACGGTTAGCACATTACAACAGAATGCACTTTCTGGTCCTATTTCTCAACTCGCCGTAAGGAAAGGGAGGGTTGTCTTGACCCCAGGGTGAGAACTCATGACCTATGCAATTGCACTGGCGATACGGCTGAGAGGACACTTCCATTCTAATTCTCTGTTCCCAGTTAGTTGTAACTTTTTTACCTTTCTAGGTTGAAACCTTTCAGGCTTTTCGACTTAACCAAGAAGTTAATTATTTTCAAAAATATCTTAATTTGTTTAGCCATTTAGTTGTCCAACAGTTGGGGAGGTGACTTAGTCTTTATTTAAGTTGCTTTTCAGACACTTCCTTGTGTTCAAATATCTCAAAGACTTTTCTTTTAAAACTTTTAGCATACCTATTCCTGAATTAGGAACTCCTATTTTTGCCACATCTGAAATACTTTGATCTTGAAAGAACCAAGTTACAGCAATTAAAAATAGCACATTGAGCATGCACAGCACATTCTATTGCTGAACTTCAGAAAACCTGTGGCACCAGGGTGACAGGTTTTGAACGTTCATTGGTGGTAATATTTGTGTGAGATCATTTTCATAGTTACCAGTGAGTCAATTTAGCATGGGTCTATTATTCATGGGACACACTGCTTAATAGCACTTTTTTTTCTTGTAACACTTATGCAGTCATGAATTTCCCAGACATGTGTGTAGAAGCAAAACCTCTAACTTGTGAAGATGGAGTGTGTTCTGTTAGGTGCCTTCAAGACAGTTCAGGTATAACTAGTTCTAAATGGCCTCAAAAGGGTTGGGGTGTTAAGAGGACTAGTTAGTAGTGCAATATGTTCGTGCCACCAGACTGGCTATTTTATAAAAGCCTTCTGTCTTACGTTGCCTCAGGAAGGAGAGCCTTATCAGCATTCCTATATGAGAGATGAGGCTTTTTGTTTTATATAGTTCATATACATCTCTTGTCTGCATTCTCTTTAATTTTTCGGTATTGCATGCTCTGTTAGTAGCATATAGCAAATGGCAAATATTGGAGTCTTACAAAAATAGTCTGCAAATAAACATTAAAATGTTCGTTTCTTATGTGTTTAGGGTAACATCTCCAACTTTGACATCGTCATGGAGTCTGATTCGGGTACCTTCATGCCGATGGGCCTGGCTTTTACAGGCAGTGATAAAGCTCGTGCCATCCTGAAGGAGATTATGCAGCTGCTGCAGCCTATCAATGTTACAAACATTTACGAAAATGGTAGTGAAACAGACACTGAATATTGGGTGAGAGATGGAGTACCAGGTGAGAATGCTGGATGAAGTCATAGACAAAGTGGCTGAGTTGGCCTGGTTGTTTCTGTATGCTGTTACTTCTTAAATTCCGGTTGTTGCTCTATTTGATGTTTGACAACATTTTAAAAAAATCTTTTCCTTGGGTAATATTTATTAGAGAGGAAATATGTAAATATTTAAAGACTAGCCACAGAATTAGGACAGAATGTGTGTTTGAGCATCAGTTTAATAAAGATTTTAGATTATGCATGGGACAACAGACCTAAAATCTTCTTTTAGGCTTTATGATTTATATTAATCTTTCCTATACCAGTGGTATAAAAATAGTAGAACATTCTTTCAGCTTTGTTCTAACACAGGACCCCAAAACAAAAATATCCCTTTGAAATTCAGCCCACTTCTCACTTGTTCTTATTTAATTTAATTTTAAAAAATTAATTGTTTTCAATACATTTATTCTGTGGGGATTCAGCACTCAAAGATGAAAAGGTGACGATACACTAAAATCTAGTGAAGGACAAAGCCCTGTATATGTATTTGAAAAATAGTTTCTACATTTATTCTCAGTGACACTTCTGAGCCTCATACAAGTAGCAATCTTCTTGCAAAAGTACTGTGACTTGAAACTGGAGCAGGACAAAATTTTTTGGACAAATAGTTTATTTGCCGAAAAATGCATTTTCGGGTTGACAGAAACTATTTGCAAATTTGACATGATAGCTTCAGCTGGGGAAAAGTTTTTCAGGGCCAGCAAACTGTTTATGTCCCCTTATAATCTTTAGCTGTGTGTGTGTGCCATTCTGTCCCTTTATAACTTTAGCCAGTGGTTAAGGCATTTGCCCAGATATGGGAGACCCAGGTTTGAGTCTGCACTCTGGAGAAGAGTCTTGAACTCAGATCTCCTCTCTACCAGGTGAGCATCCTAACAACCAGGTTATAGGCTTGAAGGATGTGAGACTAATTGAGCTTTTACCATATTTTCAACACTTGAATAACCTAGCAGAAGATATTTTGGTTTTTGGTATTTAAAAACAAAACAAAAACTTTCTTTTTATGCTGGTTTATGTTTAAAGTACCTTGTTGTCTAATTGTGATACTGAAATGATGCAGACACATCAGATACTTTTGGAATCTTTCTGGCTTCTCTCTTCTCCTAACCTTGTGGACGGTTGCTAGGTACTGAAGTGGGCTGTGGAGCATATGCCTCTTACTTTGGGGAAAATGTTGTTTGCTTAGGGCTCAGATCTTAGTTGCACTATTTCTACTCATGGGTGGTGGATATCATAGGCTGGGAGAGGGTAGGGTGACCAGATCACAAGAGTAAAATATCAGGACAAGTTGGTGGGACAGCCACAGGCTCACAGCCCCCACCAGAGCCATGGGGGTGGGGGGCACTGCAGGTCGCAGCTGCACGACCTAGACTCCGGCCTCTGCATCAAGCTGAAGGTCACGTCTGCATGGCCCTGGCTCCAGCCCCCACAGCAAGCTGCAGGTTGCAGGCACACAGCCCCAGCTCTGGCCCCCGTCACAGGCACATGGCCCCAGCTCCAGCCCCTGCTGCAAGCCACGGGGCAGGGGTGCACATCTCCAGCTTCGGCCCTGCCGCAAGGAGGCGGGGTCTCATGGCTGGGGCTGGGGGTTGGGGCACAGCAGGGAGTTTGGGTGAAGGAGGGGGCTCAGGGCTGGGGCAGAGGTTGGGGTGTGGGGTATGGGCTTGTAGCAGGGTGGACCCTGCTCCTGCCCGAAGGGGTTTAAAAAGTGGCCTGGCAGGGCTTGAGAAGACAGCCTTCAGGCTAGGCTGATTGGGGAAGTGGCTGCAGCTGGGGGCCACGCCCCAAACAGAGGAACAGGGCCTTATAAGAAGGCAGGGAAGCCAGAGGCCAGACAGTCTCTCTCTGGCTATAGAGAGAGATGGGCCTAGCTGCTGGGAAATAGAGACCAGGTACTTGAGTGAAGCAGGGCTGGGGAAGGCTGAGGAGCTGGGGAGCTCCAGCCTAGAAAGCCCCAGGCTGCGGCCTAACAGTGGGCCAAAGGTACTGGGGGTTGCAGGGGGCAACCTAGGGGTAGGCCAAGGCAGCAGGTCCAAACCCAACTTTGCCTGTGATGAGTAGGCTGATACTGCAGTCTGCCCTAGAGTGTGGGGCTAGACAATGACTGGCAGTAGCCAAATACTGAGGCAAGGTAGGGATAGAGGGTGGGGGTTCCCTGAGAGAGAATGGGAGACCCAGAGAGAAAGGGGTTACTGCTAGGGGCAGCACCCCATGTAACAGGGCACCGGGTCCAGGGAGGGACTCGGGCCAGAGGACAGGCGGATCACCGGCCTTCAGAGGGCGCTCCGAACACTGGACTGAGCTAATTCCCGGAGTGACCAGCAGGAGGTGCCGCAGGGGTGAGTCCGACCGTCTACAGGGCTCCAGGAGGCACTTAACTCAGGCGGCTCCCCGGATGTAGCAATATCTCCCTCTGGGTCCTAGGCAGAGGCATGGCCAGGGGACTCTATACAGAGCCTCACCCGCAGGCATGGCCCCCGCAGCTCCCATTGGCTGTGGTTCCCAGCCAATGGGAGCTGCGGAGCTGGCGCTCATGGAAGGGACAGCGCGCAGAGCCCCCTTGGCCATCCCTGTGCCTAGGACGCAGAGGGAGATGTTGCCACTTCTGGGGAGCTCTATGGAGCTGGATAGGGAGCCTGTTAGCCCCGCACCAACCAGATGCCTGGCAACCCTACAATATCGGGACAAATGGCATCCCAATTGTACATTGGTCAGGATGTGGGGCAAAGAGTTAAATATCAGGACGGTCCCAATTTTATTGGGATATCTGGTCACCTTAGGGAAGGCTATGCTTTCCCAAACAGCCTGGCGTGGCCCCGCCCTGCTCCATCCCCAGGTCTCCTCCTGCAGTTCCCAGCACTTTGCCCTGACCCAGGCTGGCTGGGTCTGGGCAACCTGCTGCAGGGACTCAGGGCAGCTGGCACTGGGGCTGCGCTGCCCGCCTGGCGCTCGCACTGCACCACCTGGTGCTCCAGGGCTGGGGGTGCTGCGTCTGCGCCACCCAGTGCTCCAGGCAGGGAGTGCTGTGGCCATGCTGCCTGATGCCGGGGCCCATGGTCGGCATGCTTTGGGCTCCTGCGGGGAAGAAGAGGGGTTGGGGGATAGCCTCCCCAGCTGCCGGGTCACCAGCTGCCCGTGTTTCTGTTCCATGCACAAGTTACTAAGTGGCACATCAAACTGCTGTAACCCTGTAATTTACACGTCCTTGATCCTAGGCTCTAACTGCACGTATTTTACACCTGCATAAAAATATGCTAAATTGAGGGATGGGTAAGAGCTGCCAATAGTCAATAACCATGCCACTTCCATCTCCCTTTCTTCTGAAAGGCTGTGGATATGTACCGCTGCTCCTGGACTTCAGGTCCAGATGATCTGTATATCTGTGTAGTCATTAGCACATGAGAATTTCCCAGTGTATCTGGTGCATGTTTAGAAAATATAAAGGGGCAGAAATGCTGTCATGGTAAAATATGCTTTGGCTTTCGGGAAGAAAGATCCCCTTTTATAAAGAGATGAATTTTTCTAGGGACCAATGAATTCTTGATGAATTCTTCCCTCCACCCCATATTGTCTCTTTCTATGTGCACCTCACAGATCAGGACACTGCCCAACCACCAACGCTGCCACCTAACACAGCCTTTACCACCTACATCTGTGGTCGTGCCTCTGGTTGCAAAGGTGGGAATGAGTATGTAGGAATATCTGGAACCTCTGCTGTTGTTTATGATGGGAGCATCAGAGGGGCTGAAGGGGAAGCACTGGGGATATAGAGAAATTCCCCTGTTTGTGAGGTGCATGATGAGAGAAACTGTGGGGGGGGGGTTCTTAAGTTTCAAATCTGTCTAACCCAGTCAATAACAATACTTAGTTGTTATATAGCAATTTTCATCAACTGAAATTCAGTTCACCTTTAACGTTAAACATTAGGAGCATTAGCTGGTTTGTTTCTTTGCTGTTTGAAACTTTGTTTCATTTAATCTCCTGTTAAGCGAATCACTAAGTACCCCCACAATGCAAAGTATGATGCTTTCCCCTGGAGAGACGGAATGAAAGAATTAACTCCATTAAAAGAACTGCTGCTTCAGATTGTATCATACTGTACCAGAGAGAAGGCTTTAAACATCTTGCAAGCTTCACGCTTTGTCTGCAGTATTCTCACTGTTCAAATGAACACTTATGGTCTATAATAATATTGTAACAATCTGAACATACTATAACAGCTTTTCCAATGTTATCCAATTTAAACAAGCAGTCAAGTGTTGACACTTCATCAATTTCATTTACATAGTTTCCTGAAAATACACTTGGCTATTTTGTTTCCACGATGTATTACAGAAAACATGGAATACATCAGCAATAAGAATTTATGACCCAAAATATTCAGTTCCTTATTTAAATTTTTACTGTATTAATTCGAGTTCAGGAATAGCTTCTGTTCCACCTCCTCCTTTGAGTCAGAAAGCCAAGTGAAAACAATACTACTTGTGCTTTTTACTTTCATTCATAACTACCGGTACTTCTGGTGAAGGTTTAGATTAGGTTTAGCTAGTCAGGAATTTATCCACAAAAGAATGCTGGCTCTTTTGTCTGGAAGGTTTACCTGATTCAGAGAAGGGACCCACTCTCTGGCCCAATTCATATTTAATTATACAAATAAATAGGAGAGAGATCTCTCCAACAGGCGAGATTGACTCTCTAGACCAGAGCACACTCCTGGGATACAGGAGACCTGGGTTCAAGTCTCAGTTCTGAATCAGGGACAGGAGGGTATTGAACCTTGGTCTCCCATAAAACAGGTAAGTGCCCCAGCCACCAAACTACTGGCTATTCTGAGGTCTTCCATATTTTTTCACAAAAATTTCAAAAGATCTCATTTTCATTCAGCATTGGAATGAAACAAAATTCTGAAAACTCAACATTTTTCCTAAAACTGAATTTTTGTTTTCCACCCACTCCTAGTTCAGACTACTGCACTCCTGCTTCTCAGAGGCTAAGCTATTCTCTTTTACAGGGGAGTACAGTTGAATATTGTATCACTCATTTATCCTTTCCCTTAAATTGTGGAACTGCACGGAGTACCCATATTTGTACAAATAATAGCGCTAACTACTGTCAGGTGCCACAGATGTGCAAAGTGATCTAAAAACATTAATTAAGCATCTGAACACCACCTATGTAGTACAAGAGGTGGAATCTGTGGAAAAACACAGCAGTGGGATTTAATACATTGTGTAGCTTCTGAATGCTTGAGAGATTTCCTGCAATGGTCTTTATATTCAACAATTTGGAGAATAATTTGAACCAAGAATGAGAAATCTCTACAATCTTTGTAAAACCAGACAATATTGTGTTTCTAACATTTGTGGTCTTATAACTGTTGCTTCATAAAGCAGTAGGCAAAGGCAGTTGATTGCTGTGAAGTCTATTATAGGGTGATCTAGTGATTTGAGATGGCCATTAATCTTAAAGAACTAGTTTGTTAATTATTCAATTGTCTTCCAAAATCCTTAATTTCTGTCGTTTTTATTGCACATTTCGGCTTTCTCTCAATTAAGCTTTATTTCTAAACTCTGTATACACATAATGCCTTTTATTACAGCACATGTGCTTTACCAAGAGGCTTGGTCAGCACTTGCAAGTACAGTATATTGTTTCACATGTTGTGTTATAACAGGCTTGTCTGCTCTCTGAACAGGTGGAAAGACATGTAGTGACCCTAACTAGACAGATGTTCTAATATTTTAGTCAAGAAAACAAGGTATCTGATATGAGAGAGGCAGTGTGTGACTTCCTGCACTCTCCCTTCCTGTCTCTGTCTCTCTCTATGGTCTCAGTGCCACTAGATGGGACAGAACACCACATCCAGAAGAACACCTACTCCCAGCAACTCAGGGTCTCCTTGCATGGGTGGATGGGCAGGCCACCACTATTTTTCTGTTCTCCTCCTGCTACATACAGAGTTCTGTGCTGGGTTGGTATTGGTGAGCCCTCCCCATAGCTGTGAAAACCTAAATCCTGGACAAGTGGGATATACGTGTCATATCTTGGCATCAATGTATCAATTTCTGTGAGCCACTCAGTCTCCCTTTTAATGTCTTTTATTATGGTACAGGAGGAAAATTTAGTATAAGAGTGTGTTTCTCAGTAGAAGTCAAATTTTGTGCAACTTGGGTGATATTAAATTGAAGCAGTATGCTAAGAGAACAATTTTAATTGCTTGGCACTTAAAGAACCTGCTATAACTATTACATCTATTAGAACCATTTAAAATCTTGATTGAATTTAGAGCCATGACTATTAACCTGTAAAATAATTCAGCTATGGTTTTCATTTATCATTGTCCCATAAAAAATAAGCTTTGAGACCTAGGAATTACTTTGCTGTAATTAAATGTACTGTAACTTTTATAGAAGTGGATGTAGGTTACTTCATAGGGCATTATTAAAATGCTCACTGTTTAGCATAATATCACATCTATATTAACCTTTCAGAACTTGTCCTGTCTATAAGTAAGGCTGTTGTATCCTTGTGACATTCCCTGGGGTGCAATCCAGACTGCTGTGTCCCCTTAATTCTCCAGCCTGGGATGCTTTTTACTCTGCTTTGCTGATGAGCAGCAAACCCTTCCAGACTCTGCTCACTCACAGCCACCAGCATGTAATGTCACTCCCAGCTGAATACATGAATGCTATCAGGCATCCATGAATTACATATAGGGTGAGAGCCGCATATGCCCCAGCCTTGCTCCCCAGAAATGTGCATCTTATACTATTCAGGACCCTCCTGAAGGGTATAAGCTTATAGGGAGTCCGTCATTCCAACAATGGGTAATGACTATGCTCCAGGCTTGTTGACCTAAGTAGAGATTCCCAAGCACTTCAACCAAAACACACTGGTTTAGGCAAAACAATAAAACAAGTGAATTAACTAAAGGAAGACAGATTTTAAGTAATTACAAGTATAGCTGCATATGAGTCAGGATTGGTTACAAAGGAAATAAAAGGATAAACATGCAAGCTAATTCCTAAACTTTACCAAGGCTAATAAGCAAAAAGGTTTCTCTCACCAAAAAGCTTACAGCAGTCTGTGCTAGCTGGAAAGCCTTCCAGCTAGGATCCCACTTCCCTGGTTCAGTTTAGATCAAAATGTTGTAGGGAAGGTTTCTCAAGTCCAGGATTGTGGAGAGGGGAGTAGTTGCTGGCTGAGATTCTGTGTTATGCAGGTCAGACTAGATCAGGGGTAGGCAACCTATGGCACAGGTGCCGAAGGCGGCACGCGAGCTGATTTTTAGTGGCACTCACACTGCCCAGGTCCTGGCTACCGGTCCAGAGGGCTCTGCATTTTAATTTAATTTTAAATGAAGCTTCTTAAACATTTTGAAACCTTATTAACTTTACATACAACACTAGTTTAGTTATATATTATAGACTTATAGAAAGAGGCCTTCTAAAAACATTAAAATGTATTACCGGCATGCGAAACCTTAAATTAGCGTGAATAAATGAAGACTCGGCACACCGCTTCTGAAAGGTTGCCGTCTCTTGGACTAGATGATCATAATGGTCTCTTCTGGCCTTAAAATATATAAATCTATAAGTAAATCTCATAACTTTTGATATAAAAAGATGCTTCCTTACCTTTAACTCTCAGCCGTCTCAAATATACTTGATGTTTTCAATATCAAGGGAGCTTTATCTTTTATTATGAGCAAATGTACTACATTTTGAGAATCCTAATTAACACAGAGATAGCAGTGCTTGTTAAGTTCACCCTTTCTGGAAGAGTTAAACTATAAAATTAAACTGCGTGGAAAGCTTAATTATAAATCGTTGCTGCATTACTTCAGTTTTCCTGGTTTATTAGTGGCTGTTCTCTTTTTTTATAGTCACTTGCACTGCATTTTAATTGGTAGTGTTTCTTTGGTGGCGATAGACTAAGGAATCACAACACACTGGATTAACAACTGGTATAACATACCATTTACCTTATTAAAGAGAGGAAGCAGCCCTTAAAGAATCTCATATGAATATTTATAAATATTAAATGGCCTCATTAGGTTTAACAGTGAAAAACGGAATTAACAGATTTAAAGAATGTTGTAGTTTCCAATGGTTCTCGTATCTTTTTTTGTTACTGGATTTACTTCTATTTTAGCTATGTGGTCACTGTTACTTCTGTGAATACCAGTCCAAATGTTGCATCTTGTTCCCTTGTTTAGGGCTGTGGAAATAGTAACATGACATCGATTAGAATAAGAACACTTAATGCTAAACACATTAAGCACTTAACCACATGATGATGGTCTCAAAACATTTCAAAGGCATCAATTGATTAATACTCAGAAGACCCCTATCTTTTAGGAAGATTAGATGTGTCTCTTTGAGGGTATGTCTACACTAAAAACTTAAGTCAACCTATTTTAGGTTGACTTACAGCCACCGCAGTAACTACTGTGGTGGTTCGTGTCCATACTGTCCTTCTGTTGGTGGCATGTGTCCTCACCAGGAGCGCTTCCATTGACTTGAGCGATAGCATGGGGGGGCTGAGAGACCATGCTCTCAGCTCCATACACAGCTTCCCTCCGGCCCCCAGGAGCCATGCTGCCATGAGGCTCTCAGCTCTCTGCTGCTCTGAAGCTCATGGCTCCCCACCAGGAGCACAGCTGCCCCCACCTCTGGATCTTGACTCCCTGCTGGGTGGCTGCTGTGCTCCTGGTGGGGTGCCGAGAGCCCTGGTGGCTGCTGTGCTCCCAGTGGGGAGCTGGGAGCCTTGTGGGAGTGGGAAGCCAGGAGCCTCAGGGCAGCACCCGGCCTCCCAGCAGGGAATGTGTAGCTGGGAGCCTTGATGTAGCCGAGGTCTCCACAGGGAGTGGGGAACCCGGGCAGCAGCATGGCTGGGATTGGGGAGCCAGGACCCAGGGGGCAGCCTGGCTTTGAGCAGGGAGCCTGGCAGATGCAGCCTGAGAGTCGGAAGCCAGGAGCCTGGGCAGCAGCCCTGTGGGGAGCCCGGGTACACCTGGCTCTAGCTGGAGCCCCCACCCCCACCTCTTTCTTGTCAATTTCACAGCTCTCACATGGAGCCATGAAATTGATAAGAATGACAGCCAACAACTGAGGCAGTCATCACCCTAACTACACCGACATAAGCCCTACGCTATGCCTCTCCTGGAGGTGGAGTTGTTATTATTTCAGTGTAGCAGGGCACTTACATCGCAGGAGCAAGGCTGTACAGTGTGTACACTGACATAATTAGATCGACGCAAGCTGCCTTACTTAGTCCTGCCTTGAGTGCAGGGGACTGGACTAGATGACCTCTCAAGGTCCCTTCCAGTTCTATGTTTCTATGATTATATGACCTAACTCCGTAGTGTAGCCCAAGCCTGAGACATATTGTAGCTCTACTGTTCAGCACACAGGAAACTACACTCTTAATGTGGGAGTGGTTATTCATTTAATATGTGATCATTTGCCACTAGCTGATTTTAAAAAGTAACGTGCAGTGTCCTACATTAAAACACAATGTTCAGCGTTGATGTGCAGCAATGTCCAGTTTAGAAGTAACAAGTTAATTAAACCTTATTCCCTGAACTGTTCCATCTTCATTGAAGCTGAAACACAAAAGATGGAATAAATGAAACAAAGCTATATTAGTTTAAACTCCATAAGAAAGTTAGGGATGGGAGGAAAGAGAATAGTATTTTCCAAATAGAAAATTATGGAAGCTAAATGTAATTATTTTAATTTTCTTTTCTTTAATTGTTCCCTTTTGGAATATTGTTGTACAAGAAATTAGGTGCATTAATAGTTGGGAATGCTGGATTTTTCTAGATAAATGTCTGTGGATCCAGAAAGGCTACGTTTTAAGGGCAGCTCCCTATTAATACTTGTGGTATTATCGTTAAGGCATATTAGTGAAGTATTTCATTTCTGGAGCACAAATTGCTTTTAAGTCAATATCACAGTTCTGGTGTCCACATGTTGAAAGGGATGTTGAAAAATTTGGACCGGTTTCACAAAAAAAGCCACAAAAATTGCTCAAGGTCTGGAGAAAATGCCTAATGGTGAGAGACTTAGAGCTCAGTGTGTTTCTCTTGTAGAAAAAGAAATTTGAGAGGTTGATTAGTGTATAGCTACCTTCATTGGGAGAAAATATGAGGGTTCTTTAATCTAGTAGAGAAAGGTACAAGAACCTCCAGCTGGAAGCTTAAGCCAGACAAATTCAAATCAGAAATAAGACGCAACATTAATTGATGGTGCTAAACAATTGGAACAAACTATCTCTTGATCTTCTAATTAAGACTGGGTGCCTTTCTGGAAGATACTTTAATCAAACACAAGTTATTAGGCTCAAACAGAGGTAACTGTATGAAATTTAATAATCTGTGACACACAGGAAGCCAAACTAAATGATTTAATGGTCCCTCGGGCCTTAAATTCTGACTGAGTGAGCAGAGATTTCTTTATATACCATGGCAAGATACAATCTCGAGACAAACTTGCTGTAGTTTTCTATGTGTTTTCTTTCATTATTTAGGATATATATCATACTGTATTTGTACTACTTTTCCCCTCAATGATCCATTGTATTCTACTGAAATAAAGTTCATTGATGAATATAATGAAAAAAGGAGTTAAAAACGATACCCGGTTTAGGTATTATTAGTAGTTTGTCACATTGACCAAATCTACAAGGACCATTGCTTCTGTGTCCATTGTTGCTGGGATTTTGCCCACCAAATGGAGCACTTCCTAAAAAATTATCAAGTTTCTGTTGACTTCCAAAATGGAAACCACTGTCATGTCACTTTCATTATTTATTAAACATTCAAAAGTTTGCTGGGCATTTTGGAGCAGAGATCTACCTTACGGGTCCATAAAGATCTTGCAGTCTGAAACTCTACAGCAGCCCCTGATCTCAGGAACAAAGAACACTAAGAGCACATCATCCCGGTGCTCTTTCTTCACAGGTTCCATATGTGGTCACTTTTAATGTGTCGGTCCTTATCTTCAAAGCCCTCCATGATATTGGTCAAAGCTACTTGATGGGTCTCCTCACCCTCTGTAATGGCGACCTCCTTTGACAGCTGCATTCCACTGCAGCAGAACTGTCAACAGTAAGAGTGATTAGATTGATCTAATTTAAGAGTCACTTCAGGAAGATATTGGGAGGATCACAAACCTTGGCTTCTTCAGAGCAAAATGCTAAACCCATTTCTTCAACCTAGCTTTCCCCAAAAAACCACCATCCTGATACCTGGAGGGTAGAGAGAGGGAGAGAGATACACATAACCAACACAGATGGATGCTACGTAAGAATTTAGATAGAAATTGGAGAGGAAGGAGGGTGTTGTGGTTAAGGCACTGAACTAGAATTCAGGAGATTTGTATCTAGTTCCTGGCTTTATCAAAGACTTCCTGTAGGAGCTTGGACAACTCACTTAACCAATCTGTTTCTCAGTACCCCATCTGCAAAGTGTGTGTGATAGTCCTTCTGGTCTTCCATCCTTTGTCTGCCTTGTCTCTTTAGAGCAGGGGTTCTCAAACTGGGGGTCGGGACTCCTCAAGGGGTCACAAGGCTATTACATGGGGGGTCGCAAGCTGTCAGCCTCCACTCCAAACCTTGCTTTGCCTCCAACATTTATAATGGTGTTAAATATATAAAAATATGTTTTTAATTTATAAGGGGGGGTCACACTCAGAGGTTTGCTGTGTGAAAGGGGTCACCAGTAAAAAAGTTTGAGAACCACTGAACTAGACTGTAAGCTCATTGGGGCTGTGTGTGTACAGTGCCTAGCATAATGGAGTCCTGATTTCAGCTGGGGCCTCTAGACTTAGATACATAGCAATGGTACGATGCACTCTCATTTCCCCTTCATTTTATCTGTGATGTAAGTGGAGCTGCTCAGTAATAATAATGTTGTAATAGTAATATGTGGACCCAGTTATTGGGGTGTTTACTATATGAATATATTGGTTTAGTTTATATGGGGGCTGTAAGGAAAAAGCAAGGAAAAAGGGAGGCACAAGATAAGCCACTTCTCAGCAAACACCTGAGGGCTGGTAAGAGGCAGGACCCTAACTGTTAGCTTTGAAGATTAATTTGGTCTGGAAGTGCCAAAGCCTGGGGACGCAGAAGAACAAAAGGACTATGGCAGTATAAAAAGGGGTTCTCCCTCTCAAAAGAGGAGGGAATTTGGGGGAACCAGACTAAGGCACAAGCACAGGCTGGGATGTCTGAAGAAGCTAAGCCTGCTCAGATTACCGTCAGGGGATGGGCAGCCTTTAAGTAAGCTAGACATGCATGTAGACTGAAGATAGTTTTAAAGTCCTTTTCCTCTAACACTTTGCTCTTGCTGCTAGAATAAACAGTTCTTTGGTTTTGAGAAGACTGGTCACTATATACACCATTGGTCACAGACTCCTGAAGGAAAGATCCACAGGTGCGGAATCCAGTCGAACCTGCTGGGTAAGCAGAGTTGACACTCCAGTCTCAGGGTATATCTTCACTACAAGTGCTACAGCTGCAACACTGCAATGTAGACATTTACTATAGCAACAGAAGGGGATTTTCTGTCACTGTAGTAAATCCACATCCTTGACAGGTGGTAGCTAGTTGAAAGGACAATTCTTCCCTCAGCCTACCTGTGTCTGCAGTGGAGTTTAGACCTCGCACAGAATGTGAAGTTTTTCAGAGCCATGAGCAACATGGGTAGGTCGATCTAAGTTTTAAGTGTAGACCAAGCCTTTGAGAGGGAAAATTGCAGAATTATAATCGAGAAGAAGTAAAGGTATGAGATCTGGAAACTGAGGGGCTGCACGCAGAGACACCTCAAAGGGAACAGAGGCCCAACTAGCCTTTTAACTGTGTTAAACAAGGTGACTGGCCCATTTAAGAAGGAATGGATCCAATTCACCTGCGACTAGTTAGCTACCTCCCAACAGGGCCTGATGGAGGGCTGTATTGGTGTGTCTACATACCTTTTTGGAATGAGCCTCCCAGCCTGGGTCAAGAGACTCGACCTAGCAGAGCTCATGCTAGTGCTCTAAAAATAGCTGGGTAAACAGCACTTTGGAGTTGCGACTTGGGCTGGAGCTAAGGCTCTGAAGCCTAGGGAGGGCAGTGGGCTTCTAAACCTGAGGAACAAGTTTTAAATGGTTTCAGAGAGAGTCTGCAGCAAATGCTAAACAGTTAAAAGCTTCTGTCTGAACTGTCAAAGACTGGAGCATTGCGGCCTGGGGTTGCCAACTTTCTAACCGCACAAAACCAAACACCCTTACCCTGCCCCTTCTCTGAGGCCCCACCCCACCCCACTCACACCATCCCCACTTCCTCCATCGCTCATTGTCCCCCACCCTCCCTCACTCGCTCATTTTCACAGGACTGGGGCGGGTCCCTTTTCAACCTGGGCCCCAGGGATTTGGTGCTGAATCTAAGGATACGTCTTCATTGAAACAAAGTGGGTTCTTAACTTGGGCAGCTAATCTGAGTTTGCTAACTTGGGTTAAGATAGCAGTGAAGGAAAAAATTAAGTTGCAGTGTCTTCACTACTATTGTAACCTGAGTTAGCTAACCTGAGTTAAGAACACCCTCTCCCCTCCCCAATTAAGACATGAATCTATGTCAGACAGTTTTCTCAGGCTGCTGGAGTCTTTCTGACAGGTCACCATGCTTTTCAAGTCAGAACACTGTTTTATGGAGAATTACATAGGAACTTGTAAGTCATGGAGGGGAAATGAGAGTAAAGTCTGTAACCTTCAGTAGAGAGCCACCAAGAGAAGCTTGTGGTCTAAGCACAAGACTACTAGCCAGGAACTACAGAATTATCATTCCAGCTCTTATATGAACTCCTTTCTTCACCAAGTCTTTTTACTTTTCTGGATGGATCTGTAATATGAGGGATAATACCTAGCTCACAGAGGTGTTGCGAAGATTACAGAAAAAGTAAAGTGTTTTAAAAAGGGAAAGAGCTGTTACTACTAAATTATTGGACAGTTCAGCCCTGTCATTAACTGGCCCAACTTCCATTGCAGTCAGCAGACATTGCATCCATTTACTCCAGGCCTGAATTTAGTGAAGAGGAGGTGAGGAAATTGGTGACTGACATGAAATGGAACCCTAAATATAGCCTCTTAAGAGTCTGTGATAGAGGATACTGAGAAAACAAACCTGTCCAAAAGCAAAAGGCAGACAAATAAAGAAGCTACAATATCATTGCATATACTCCCCCAAGAGAGCCAGAAAACCAGATTCAGACTGATTTTCCAGCAAAGCCACTCTCCCAGAGCCAGCAGCAGTGCTGTGACACAGTGGTGTCTCAATCACTGTGCAGACTTTGGAAACCCAAGAGGGCACTGTTCCTGTTGTGAGCTGGCTGGACTTTATTTTATAAATGAGTTTAGTTCTATTTAATTATATTAAACCTGAGCAATCACCCTCTGCACCAGTTGACTGGAGGATAACTAATGTAATGCTGATTTTTAAAAAAGGCTCCAGAGGAGATCCTGGCAATTACAGGCCAGTAAGCTTAACTTCAGTACGAGGCAAATTGGTTGAAACTATAGTAAAGAACAGGATTATCAGACACATACATGGACATGATTCATTGGGGAAGAGTCAACACGGCTTTTGCAAAGGGAAATCCTGCCTCACCAATCTATTAGAATTCTTTGGTGGGGGGTCAATAAACATGTGGGCAAGCATGAAACAGTGGATAAAGTACTTCAGAAAGCCTTTCATAAAGTTCCACACCATAGGCAAACTAAGCAGTCATGGGATGAGAGGGAAGGTCCTTTTATGGATTAGTAACTGGTTGAAAGACACAAAATAAAGTGTAGAAATAAATGGTCCGTTTTCATAACAGAGAGAGAAATAGCTGGGTCCCCAAAGGATCTGTACTGGGACCTGTGCTGTTCAGCATATTCCTAAATTATCTGGAAAAGGGGTAAACAGTGAGGTGGCAGAGTTTGCAGACAATACAAAATTACTCAAGATAGTTAAGTCCAAAGATGACTGCAAAGAGTTACAAAGATATCTCACAAAACTGGGTGACTGGGCAACAAAACGGCAGATGAAATTCAGTATTGAAAAATGCAAAGTACAGGAAATCCTTGATTTTACAATGTCCGACTTAAGACGAATGGCACTTACAATGTTTCTGAATTGACACCCTGATTCGACTTATGACCATTGGCTTTGACTTTACAATGCTTTGTCCCACAATGGAGTGTACTGCAGTTCCGAGTTACAACGTTTTGACTTATGATACAATTTTCAGGAACCAATTGTGTCGCAAGTCCGAGGACTGCCTGTAATGCACATTGGAAAACATAATCCCAACTATGTATACAAAATTATGGGGTCTAAATTAGCCATTCCCCTGGAGTCCAACCTGTATCGTAGTGGAGGGGATTGCTCATTGGAGCTATGCCATCAGCTATGGAGGCTGGTCCGAAATATCTCCTTGGACATTATGTGAGGTGGACAAGTCCAATGAGAACCCTGAAAATGATGGCTAATGCAGGTGGCAAAGACGCAGGGCAGCAGCTGCGCCTAGCACCTGAGGTGAAGGAAGTTGCCGAGAAAGACTTAATGGCTCGGGTCGCACAGCATGAAGCCTGTACTGGTAGACCAGGAAAAAAATTCACATTACTGCACCTCTATCTCATCCCAGTGGAATGAGTTATTCTTTGGGACAATCTTTCACTCTTGCTAAACATAGGATCAAGTCCACCCATGACTCCAATCTCTTTGAATAATGAAACTGTTGAGGCAGTCTCCAGCTTTTGCTATTTGGGTTCTATACTCACCAATTTCTCTAGCTTTCATATGGAGGTTCTTCACTGGATTGGCACTGTGCACTGCATAACCATAGCCTTCAGGATTTATTTTGAAAGATATTTGCAAACAACTCTCTAAGTTTCCAAAGACTATATAGTACCTTCAAGTTTTGCTGATACCTGTAAGGGAACTGTGAGCTACTTCAGAGACATTCTCTATCTGCAGGGGATTGCTACTTAGGCCAGAGTATTCTGTTATATTCTACTGTGGTATTGTCCCCAGTCCAATTGTGCTAGATACTGAAGGCAGAGAGCCAAAATTTATCATTTGGCTGACACCCATTTGGAATGTATTGCAGAAACTGAGTCAGGAGGTGATGTGGCATCATTAAGGGCCTTTTTAAGGAGATCACGACAGGCAAATTTGTGGGCATATTGTATTTTGCTGGACTTAATCACCATTGTGGCTAAAGTCACGGTCTTACAAGAAGAGAATTTTCTGGTGGAGATTGGCAGAATACTAGACAGTTTTATGCCGAGACTCAAAGAATGAAGGACCATCCTGGTCCATGTGTCTGAAAGGGCCCATGTGTCTTTAGGACAGCAGATGTGAAGGGGTAAATGTTTCTGGGTCTTTGAGGCAAAGCTGCAAAAAAAAATCACCTCTATAGGGCAGATCCTTAGTTGATGTAGATTGTCATAGCGCCATTGAAGTCTACAGTGCAATAATTCTGCACTAGTTGGGGATCTGCATCAGTATGCTGGAAGCTGCCCTTGGACAGCTGGATGCCAGATTCACTAGGCTGCTATTACTACCGCTCACATATACAGTTTTGTTCCATTTCAGAACAGAAAAAAAAATCATAATTGAATTCTGGCACAACGGAAAATCCACTTCTTCCCAGCACTGCCTTTCAACCCCAGGCCACCCCTCTATGAGGATCCCAGTGCAAATGCTGTTCTCAGTGTCCTGCACTACTACAGTGGTGAAATGATTGCAAACAATTAATTTAAACAAACCAATCCACATACATGCACAAAGTACACTTCAGGATTTGATGCAGATATGAGTAAATACTCCACATGTAGATACTATCTAGCTCCATCAGGTTATCCTCTTCTATCTTAAAGGGGGACCAGGAACAAAACTTTTGACAGAGTTGAAGTGAATACAAACAGCACCACCAGACAGTAATAAGGAAGAACTGGGCTACTGCTATTCTGTTCAATCAGATCCAGATTTCTGATCCAATGACTATTAGGCATATTATTTAAAATCCTAGAATTTTCCTTTGAATTTGAAATAAATTATTACGCAGTATCAGCTCAGAGTCACAATCTCAGTCTGATGTCAGTGGCATTTGAATTCAGGGTAAATCAAGGACATAACATGCACGCATTCAGTGAAACACCAAAGCTTATTAAAATGTTGTACTCAAAAATCAGAAAAGCTCTGCCACAAGATTATCTTCTGAACCATCAACATATGCATCACTCTGCCCTTCATTCACATTATTCAAATGTAAATGAATGGTAGGGCTCCAGGATTGGGGCTCCATTCTGCTCGGCACTGTATAAATACACAGTAAGAACCAGCCCTGCCCGCAAAAGTTTCTAATTTAAGGCCCCTATCCTCAGCTGGCTCTGCCTGGGCAGCTGTGCCTGCAACTGGCTGTGTATGTGAGACCCCATTGCAGGTTCTGGCTCTAATTTAAGGCAAGATGCACATATGAAGAAATGGAAGGAAAAAGAGGAGGGTAACTGTGACAGTGTTATATGGTGACACAGACTAACTATGTGCACAACTATCTGCTTTCAGGCCAACGGGTGTTTTTGTTTGTTTTCAGTTTTAGGCTATGAATAAACAAGAAGCATTAATGATATCTGTAATCCCTATTGGCCACCTGCCTAGCTGTTATTATGTGGTTATTTATTGATATCTCTGCCACATGCTTAAAAACGCTAACTGAATTTGCAAGCAAATGAGACATTGCAGCAGTAGAAACCTTGCTTCTAAATTATACACAGATTCCAATACAAGCAGAATGTGCTTGAAATCAAAGTCTGTGCTGGCAGTATTCCTTCTTTTACATTTCAAGGGCAGAATTAAAACCCTTTGTATGCACAAAGTATGTCACTGGAAGAAATGTCATTGGAAGCAAAATGCTGAAGTCCATCCAGCCATTATCTTTCTTTTTCTCTCACTCAGACCTTAACAAGTCAAGTCCATCTGACAGGATAGCTCAGGCCCTGTTTACACTAGGGATGTGCCACAGTTAAAACCATTAGTGATTAGACACTGGTGTAGTTACAGCAATGCAAACCCTCCTATAGGCAGAGCGGCTATAAGCTGCAATTTGTACCTGTGCAGTTTATTTGAGTTTCAAGCAAGGGTTAGCTGCTTCAGTGCAAACTGTGCTTTATAATTGCTTTTTTGTCTCTTCTTGGGTCTTGCACTGGTACAGCTACATTGATAGATGATCTCTGATGGTGAAAATCCCCAGTACAGACAAGGCCTCGGAGTTAACTCATAGTTCATGTTTTTTCCATGACAAAAGGTCTAGAGGGTTTCATATATTAACACCTAAAGTCAGCTCCAAAAATTTCTGTTTTGTATTTGAACAATCCAAGACTTGTGCTGCAGATTCCATTGTGCAACCAATCCTGAGCACCTCATATTCTAAACATTTTATCTGGAAAACATCACAGATTATGCATCTCATTTTCATAGTAAGTGCTAAACAGGAAGCAGTAAGGAGAGCTAATTAGTCTGCATCTCTTTCTCTTTCCTAATTATTATGCATGGGTTTCCCCTTGTCCACCAAAAAGCTGCTGGCTAGTGATAGCACAGCTGTTCATGGATAATCATAGTTTGGAACACATAAATTGGATATGGTTTGATTGTGGTGAACACTCTGCATGTACATCTTTTATTTCCGGAGTATTTATTTTTATATTTATTGGGAGTAGGGAGAAAGGCCAGAGCATGGTGAAGAAACATAGTTTTTATTTTCTCTGCCTTCCTCTTAAATTCTCTCTTTAGTGTAGGCTGCAAGGTTGGGGAGTAGCTTCCCTGAGGTCTCAGTTGTGAAACAGATGGGGACACTTTAAAAGCGTCACCTTAGTCTTTCTGATAATGGCGTTCTTGACATTTTTGGAAACTCTTTATTCAAAATACCCTATTTAGTAACTGCTACTTCTTAGAACCTCTTGAACCAAATCATGGCTTTCAGCTACTAGTGATATGGGGAGTGGAATTTGGAAGGGGCCGCACTGCAGTTGAAATCCCTAGAGGAATTGTCTCCTGAGCAGGGGTGGCTCTAGACATTTCGCCACCCCAAGCACGGCGGCATGCCGCAGGGGGCGCTCTGCCGGTCGCCGGTCCCGCAGCTCCAGTGGACCTCCCACAGGCACGCCTGCGGGAGGTCCACCGGAGCCACAGGACCAGCGGACCCTCCGCAGGCATGCCGCCGAAGGCGGCCTGCCTGCCGCCCTCTCGGCGACCGGCAGAGTGCCCCCCGCAGCATGCCGCCCCAAGCACGCACTTAGCATTCTTTCTGGGGCTCTGGTGCAGAAGATCCTAGAGCAATACCTTGTAACACAGTGCAGCGCAAGTCCCCCCTACCCCCATACACTGGGCCAGCTCTGCTGGGTTTACTAGGCAAAAAGGAATGCTGCCCTTCCCCTCGAGTTGGGTCACTAGCCCACAAATGTCAGCATTTCCCACACCATTTGTGTCTCAACCTTGCCTATGAGTGAAGGGCTGGGGGAAGATTCCTTGCACCCACTTATTCACCAGTCCTTGTGTACCTGCATAGAGCCTACTAGAGCTAACTCCTTGTTGCAGATCTGCATTTTTTCCTTTCAGCTTCTTCAAGCTGTATAAAGAACTTCCTCCTCCCCTCCCCGCATTTCCTGTGCGGCTTGGTTTATGTGCAATTTGGTGAATGTGACTTGTTCCCTCTTCAGAAAAATAAGGCAATATCCAATAAGTGGATTTCTTCCTGGATAGCATTATTCCATGTCAGTTGCTTTCTCCCTCTGTTCAATCCTTTTTCTTTTGGTTTGCAATGCTTTTGAAATTCACTGAAACTGAAAACAGCATGATTGCCCTTTCACTGTTTCAGGAAAAGGATATTTGGCTGCAACATTCACTAAAATAGATTGCTCTAAAAGCACTCTGGGTGCCTCTTCTAATTCCAAATCAGCCCTGGGCCCTAGATATACAGTGCATGACAGAACCTAATTACTGAAGTAGTTATTATTGCCTCCTCTGCTGAACTGGGTTTTTGAAAGCCCAAAGCCACATTTGCAGATCTGGACTCGCTGACAACTGTGAGAAGTGAGGGCAGTCTCAGGAACAATTTGACTGCACTTAGCTCTAATGCTGTTACTCTTTTGAAGTCTCCCTTGTATGTTTTTTGACCCTGAAGACACATGACTTCAGAACGTTATCAGTCCTCCAGTCCATGCAGCAATACTTCTTAGGTACATCTATACTGCAAGTGAAGATGTGATTGATTGTAACATAGTCTAGCTTTAATCTAGCTTGTATGGGTAACAATAGGACTAAAGATCTAGCAACCAGAATATATACCTAGGGTCCCCAGTGGGCTTGTACTCTGGTTGCTAGTCCTGCTGCCACTTCTCTCCTAGTATTACCCGTGCTAGCTAGATTATGCCAACCCCTGCTACAGTCGCACCTTCACTTGCAGTGCAGACATGATCTCTACAATCTGAATTTGCAGCGAGCTTAGTGATTTTCACATCTCTTTCTAGGCATTCAATATTAACTGTGGTTAGAAAAAGAATACCAGACAGACAGACCTTTGAGTGCTCCGTGTATGTCAGTTCCTGTGATCTTACATTATGCAGAATAGTGTAACATCTCAACTGAGAAGCAGACAAGATTATTCTGTATTCATACATGTTAAGGCCACAGGGACCAGTATGATCATCACTTCTTGCATAAACACCAGCAGAGGAACCTCACCCAATAATTTATGCCTCAAGCCCATAATTTCTGTTTTGAGCTATAGCATATCTTTTTAAAAAGACATCTTGTCTTGACTTAAAGGCTTCAAGAGATGGAGTACAAGTATGAAAAGTTAATTTGGGCAAAGGATATCATCTTAAAAATGTGTTCCTCAGTTGTTTTGTTTTTGTAGGGCAAAACAAACACCTTAAATTGCACTCAAAGGCTAATTGGCAGGTAGTGCAGTTTGTGGTTTTATGGCAGGGTATTCCACTTGATTAAGTCAGATTGTGGTAGTTCATCTATTTCAACTTCTGTGTGGATTTAAGATGTAGCCGTGCGTGCATGCATGCAAAAATTCGGTATATTTGCACACCTGGGGGAGGCAAATGTCTTATCTGAAGTTTGCTTCGGTCTCAGGCTGACAAAGCCTGAGTTTATTGCTCTTGTGGCTATTTTGTAAGACCTGTCTATTTAATCAAGCTTTTCTTAATGATGTGGACTGAGTAGAGAGGGGTCTCAGCTGGATTGAGACATTTATTTGAGTCTCAAAATTTAGTGTCAAGCTCAAGTTTAGGGAGCCAAATAAGGAAGCAAATTCCAGGTATGACACGTACCAGTCACCAGATGTACAACTCTAAGAACCGTCAGTTTATATATACAGTTGATCTCAACAGCCAGGTTAAAATACAGAGAGGGAGTGGAATAAGCTACATATGTGAATTATCATCACATTTTGTACCAGCGAATATCTGAGCAATCTTGAAAGGTGGTTCCACGTAGAGAATACACTGCAATAATCTAAACTAGAGATGACATTGGCTGCAACTTCTTTTTCAAATGAAAATGATGAAAAGTCTTACCCAGCACATCACTGTCTGACCATCCAGAAACAGAAGGGGATCCAATGTGATTTCTAGATAGTGAACCTGAATAATAAAAGCAAGCATGCCTTTTAATGAATGGGTAGATACCATCCACTGTTTCTTTGGATTGATTTTTTTTCTCCCCAATCCACCAACATGACTATTTTTTCATCCAGAATGAGCTTCAATCAGCTAGTTCTCCTCTAAACCCCAATCTTGACCAGGCATTAGGAAAGTGGAGCAAATGCATCATGAGGATCCAACATAGAGCTGACTCATCGGTATATTGATAACTCCACAGGCTGCCAGGCCCTCTCACTACGTTCTCTACCAGTCTCACATGCACACTGAAAAGTGGGTACAATAGAGCTCTGATACCCCACATGAGAGAACGGTTACAGAAGATGAGCTATTGCCTCATACTTACCCCTTAGTACTCTCCAAAAGAGAAGAATGGAGCCACTCAAGCAAATTTCAGCCACCCTTGCCAAGGTTTGCACTTATGTTAACAATACTTCACAGTTAATATTGTCAAAGACTTCTGCTAGTTTCCCAGCCAGCCAATGATCTTCATTCATTGACTAAAGGAGATCATTTACCAACAAAACCAGCATGGTCTCTATGCCTTTCCCAGTCCTCAAACTGATTAAAAAAGGTGAAGGAACTCTAAACATTTCAGGTGGTGTGATTGTCAGGCCCAGTTTGACAGGTTGTCTTGTTATGACCTTCTAAATAAAGCTTCACAGAAAAGATAGGTTCTGTTAGACAGTTCTATGATCTGTACATAATAATCCTTGGAATGAAGGTGAACTGTGAGGTTTCATTTGACAGCTCAAGGTATAATAAGAACTTTTCTCTTGGGTTTAGACAACTCCAGAAGTTCTTAAATAAATTTGAAGGTTTTTATGAGTACAAAAATCTCATGAGAATGTGCCATTTTTGTGAAGGAGAAACACATTGCTTTTTGATCAAGGAAGAGAGAACAGGATAGAGGCGAAGGAGGATGCAATGTGACAAGAATTAAAAAACTGAGAAAGGGCAAAGATGAGAAGGAGGAGAGAAAACAGGTGGTGGGAGGGAAGAGAGGAAGAAAATAGGAAATGAAGGAAACAGCAAGAAAGAAGAAAAGGGAAGAACAGATGCATTGCTGAAAATAATGGACAGGAGAAGAGGATAATGCAGGAAAGAGGAAAAACGATCTAAGAGAGGGAAGGCCAGTAGATGAGGACAGTAGATGGAGGGAAATGAAGAGTTAAATGCAATCTGTTACTGCAAACCTGTTTCCCACATTATCTTAAACAATCAAGTTGAATTTCCCAGATGTCAGTCAAATTGGACTCTAATTATGGAGACTTGGGATTATGACTTTTTGCAGTGGGAGCCAAGCCCAGTGATGCATAAATTAAGATTTTTTTAAAGAATGTGTTGAATTACTATCCCCCATCAAAATCTACAGATCATCATTCAATGGTGAGTTTCTATAAAAGATCAAATCACTTGGTATTCTCGACCATCATCAGTTGTCAATATTAGTCTGCTGTGCTTTTCCTTGCATTGTGCCATAGATAAAGTATTATGTAAACAAGTTAAAAATTTTCAGCAACATTTATTTACATTAGATTTTTTTCTTAAAAAATGGGGAAAATATCCCAATTAGACTTGCACAGTTAAAAATGACATCCTAGACTTTGGCAGGGTCACAGTATATCATAGGGACTGTAGCAAATGTTTAAACTAGGCAAGGTTAGTTTACTCTGTATTGCACAAGATAGCCCTGTATTATCAAATTATCTGCTTTAGTTGCATCATAATTAGGACATAACCATTTTATAGCAGCTCATGAAAGTTGTATAAAGGTTGTACAGAGCAATGTTAACATGAAATATAAAATTAGGCTACAGGTATTTTTATCCAAAAAGGCTGCCAAATACACATTTTTGCATTGCTTCCTGAATTGTACAATTGTATGATCACAGTGGAGCCGGTAAAGCTTTATCTAGGGACAGATTTTCAAAGACACCAATGGGAGTTAGGTATCCAGCTCTCACTGAAAGCCAGTTGGAGTTGGGCACCTAACTGCCCTATGTGTCTTTGAAAATTCCAGGTGATTTAGCCAGTCTGTGTCATAAGAACATAAGAGCAACCATATTGGATCAGACCAGAAGTCCATCTAGCCTAGTATCCTGTCTTCTGACAATAGCCAAAGCCAGGTGCCCCAGAGGGAATGAACAGACAGGTTATCATCAAGTGATCCATCCCCAGTCGCTCATTCCCAGCTTCTGGCAAACAGAGGCTAGGGACACCATCCCTGCCCATCCTGGCTAATAGCCATTGATGGACCTATCCTCCAGGAATTTATCTAGTTCTTTTTTGAACCCTATTACAGTCTTGGCCTTCACTACATCCTCTGACAAGGAGTTCCACAGACTAACTGTGTGTTGTGTGAAAAAATACTTCTTTTTGTTTGTTTTAAACCTGTTGCCTATTAATTTCATTTGGTGACCCCTAGTTCTTGCATTATGAGAAGGAGTAAATAACACTTTCTTATTTACTTTCTCCACACCAGTCATGATTTTATAGACGTCTATCATATCCCTCCTTAATCATCTCTTTTCCAAGCTGAAAAATCCCAGTCTTCTTAATCTCTTCTCATACAGAAGCTGTTCCATACCCCTAATCATTTTTGTTGCCCCTTTCTGAAACTTTTCCAATTCCAAAATATCTTTTTTGAGATGAGGCGACCACATCTGCATGCAGTATTCAAGATACGGGCATACCATGGATTTATATAGAGACAATATGATAATTTCTGTCTTCTTATCTATCCCTTTCTTAATGATTCCCAACATTCTGTTTGCTTTTTTGACTGCCACTGCACATTGAGTGGATGTTTTCAGAGAACTATCCACAGTGACTCCACGATCTCTTTCTTGAGTGGTAACAGCTAATTTAGACCCCATCATTTTATATGTAAAGTTGGGATTATGTTTTCCAATGTGCATTACTTTGCATTTATCAATATTGAATTTCATCTGCCATTTTGTTGCTCAGTCACCCCGTTTTTGAGAGATCCTTTTGTAGCTCTTTGCAGTCTGCCTGGGACTTAACTAACTTGAGGAGTTTTGTATCATCTGTATCATCTGTCATGAGAGGATAGCCAACATATCAACAAGAATTTGCATCTTGAAAGAATTAGTTTAGTTAGCAATGATGCTTTATTTACTGTTTATTTTCCTAATGTTAGTCTTGTTGTTTCATGTAGATCACCGGGAATTCATATGCAATCAGCAACATGCTACACCCAATGGTCCAAATTCAGAACTGGTGTAAGGAAGTGCAAACAGCCCTCCACCTTCCCCCTTTCTTAATTTGGCTCAGTGTTGCTGCAAGAATGTAAACAAAAAAGGCTAATGCAATCCGTCAACAATGATGGAGGAGGAGTTTTAATTGCATATAGATTCCTTTTCCATTGAAGTATGTTGTTTTTTTAAATGTATCTGAAGAAAAATATACACTTTATAGTTCAGGAATATTTAGGAAGATAGAACCCATCACTTGCTACCTGCCTATTTCTGTCTGTTCAACTCCACTGAGAGAATTGTGGGTTATGTCTTAGAAAGGGATGAATGACCCACAGCCTTATTTTAAAGATAGCCTGAAGCAAACCCCAGATCTGACGAGCCCTGAACCTTGAGATAGGACCCCGATCTGAACTTTGTGGCTCAGGCACATCTCAGTTTAAATTGATGGTGATATACTAATAAGTTGGACACACATTGGTTGGCAGGTCCGATGCATAAGGCATTTTAGCAGCAATATCCAAAATATTTTATATTTATTAGGAAAGTAATCACCATTGTTTTACAACTCAGATGTATATTATGTAGTTAGAGTAACAAAACATAATTATTAATTTCCATTTCAGTAGTGTGTTGGTTGGGGGGGAAATTATGCAAAGCACTGTACAGGTGTATCTTACCGTTTACAAACTTAGTCTTAGATAAGGATGCATCTGGTTAGTGAGGACAGTCATTACTATGAAAAATTAAAGAAATTTAAATTTTGGGAGAGCAGTTAGTCAGAAAGATGGTTCATACAGGCGCCTATCCAACACAGCATTTAAGGACATAGGGACAGATTTTTAAAGGCATTTAGATGCCTAACTCCCATTGATTTTAATTAGGAGTTAGATGCTTAAATACTGTTAAAAATCTGGGCCATAAGCATGTGAGCAGTACCACTGAAGTCCGTGGGACCACTTACATCACATAGTTAAGCATGACTGTGAGTGCTTTGCTCACTTGGCACCTAGGTAACACCACTTTGTTCAGATACATGAGAAAAATTGTTTGTCACACTGACATTTTCTGCCATTAAAACAATGACTGTAGTTGATAAACTAGTTGAGAAGGGGGAATGGGATGGATTTGTAACCCTGATCAGCAATTACACAGCACCTTTACAAACTGTTAGTTTTTATTTCATAGTCCTTGCCTTTTCTCCTCACAACATTCCATACCAAGTCTTCATTTTGAAGCATTTTTTGCACCGTATTCTTATAACAAAACAGGCTGAAGATGGTGTAGCAAACATGAGGTCTGATTTCAAGCTGTGCTGTTTGAGATTTCAGCTTAGTAATGTACCCCCATTTTTGTTTGTTTGTTTTCTTAAATCTGTGCTTATTTAAAACCAGAGGGTGGGCGGAGAAACGGCCTCCAGAGCACTTTTAATGTTGCAGCTTATTCTGCTTTTGGTAAATTGGGTCCAGTTTAGGATATGTTGCATTAGATTCCAGTTAACCTATGTTCTACAGAGCAGAACCACTTCTTTTCCTGAGACCTGATTTCATACCATTTAATGCAAGTCTCCCCAGCTGCCACTGTGGCTCTGGAGTAATGAGTGAAAGGTTAATATGCTGTAAAAGTAACTGCAATAATCCTGAACTGTAATTTAGTCTGTTTAGTGTATCCACAGGATTAACACTCAAATACATTAACTAAAACAAGAAATAATGCATACTTTAGTTTTTGTCTCTTACATTGTGATCTCATTTAGTTAGCCAAGGAAGCAACTGACTGAATACTTTCCTTTTTCCTTTTTGTATAAGTCATGAATTTTAAAGACTGTCAAAAGAAATGACTCCGGAGGTAATACAGCACGACATGTGATGTTATATAAACTCTGTGCTGGAAACTATTTCAGCATCTGTAGCAGTGTTGCTCAAGCACCTTACCCTGTAATTTCAGCATTTGAGACTAAACGACAGAACGAATGGCATTGTCGCCCCTCTCCAAACAAATATTAATTTCCTCCATTACCTTTGCTTTTTTTGTAAAATTTACCCTAAATTCATTGGCATGAAAGTCAGCAATGATCTGCAGGAAGAAGCAGGTGACAGGATGCAACGTAATATTTTCAGGGACCAGCTACAATAATTGGGTTTTCGTTACAATAATTGTTCTGATGATTGCATTAACCAAAGTCAGGTAAAAAACCATTTGTGGAAGACCTACAGTAGCAATCTAAATGCTAAACATCACTTGCAGTACAATAGATACCATTTTAAAATGGATAACTTTATACCCAAAGTAGCTCTTAAAACACCCATTCTTCTAAAAGGGTAGCTGCTTCAGGGGAACTGATATTTGTGAAATTTCTTGTTTATCAAAAAACCAAGACATTATATTACTGTACAAGATCTTTTAACAGGTCGGTTTTTCCTGTTACTCTTCGCTTTAAAGTTGATTCCTTTGAAGTCAAATCATACATTTCCCCTTCCCCCCCATAACTGCAGATGCCAGGAACCCAGATGGGGTCCACCCCTGAAAACTTCCTGTGCAACCAATGCACAGGAATTTGGGGCTATTGAATCTACAACTAAATGGAGCCACCAGGTATTCTTCCATGTAGGAATGCCAGGTACAATGTGGAGTGTCTGTGCTCATGCTCTGTGATCTGAGGAGGAAAATTTCCCTTTCCGTAGGACCTTATGAACTTCCCAGGGCACAGCACAGTTGTGCCACGGCTGAGGTTTCCTCTTTATGCTTCCTCTTTATGCTTTACGCTTTCTCAGCTCCTGTCCACTCACGCCCCTTCTCTACCTACGCTACATTGATGACATCTTCATCATCTGGACCCATGGGAAGGAGACTCTGGAAAAATTCCACCACGATTTCAACAGCTTCCACCCCTCCATCAACCTCAGCCTAGACCAATCTACATGGGAGGTCCACTTCCTAGACACCACGGTGCAAATAAGTGATGGTCACATTAACACCACCCTATACCGAAAACCTACCGACCGCTATGCCTACCTTCATGCCTCCAGCTTCCATCCCGGACAAACCACAAGATCCATTGTCTACAGCCAAGCACTGAGGTACAACCGTATCTGCTCTAACCCCGCAGACAGAGAACAACACCTAGAAAATCTCCACCAAGCATTCTCAAGACTACAGTACCCACACGAGGAAATAAGGAAACAGATCAGCAGAGCCAGACGTGTACCCAGAAGCCTCCTACTGCAAGACAAACCCAAGAAAGAAACCAACAGGACTCCACTGGCCATCACATACAGTCCCCAGCTAAAACCCCTCCAACGCATCATCAGGGATCTACAACCCATCCTGGACAATGATCCCACACTTTCACAGGCCTTGGGTGGCAGGCCAATCCTCGCCCACAGACAACTTGCCAACCTGAAGCATATTCTCACCAGCAACTGCACACCGAACCATAGTAACTCTAGCTCAGGAACCAATCCATGCAACAAACCTCGATGCCAACTCTGCCCACATATCTACACCAGCAACACCATCACAGGACCTAACCAGATCAGCCACACCATCACCGGTTCATTCACCTGCACATCCACCAATGTAATATATGCCATCATATGCCAGCAATGCCCCTCTGCACATCGGCCAAACTGGACAGTCTCTAAGGAAAAGGATAAATGGACACAAATAAGACATTAGGAATGACAATATACAAAAACCTGTAGGAGAACACTTCAACCTCCCTGGCCACACAATAGCAGATCTTAAGGTGGCCATCCTGCAGCAAAAAAACTTTAGGACCAGACTTCAAAGAGAAACTGCTGAGCTCCAGTTCATCTGCAAATTTAACACCATCAGCTCAGGATTAAATAAAGACTGTGAATGGCTTGCCAATTACAGAACCAGTTTCTCCTCCCTTGGTTTTCACACCTCAACTGCTAGAACAGGGCCTCATCCTCCCTGATTGATCTAACCTCGTTATCTCTAGCTTGCTTCTTGCTTGCTTATATATACCTGTCCCTGGAAATTTCCACTACTTGCATCCGAAGAAGTGGGTATTCACCCACGAAAGCTCATGCTGCAAAACGTCTGTTAGTCTATAAGGTGCCACAGGATTCTTTGCTGCTTCTTTATGTATGTATTCTTATGCTGTGTACTCTGTTTCAAAGAGGTACAGTATCATATGTTTCTACATATCTCATGGTTTACTTCCCAAAAGTTGGATTCCTTTTAGGACTCAATAGTGTTTGTGTTTCTCCCCTGAGTAGCGGCATTAGAGTCAAGGAGAACTTGAGGTTGAAGTTGAGGTCAGGAAGATTTTCATTTTTTTTTTAAATAATCTTTTGTTTACTGGTTAACAAAACTGCACATGTTCAGCATGGTGGGGAAAGCAACTTCATAAATAAAAATTAGCCTTTTTTTTAATCCTTGTGCTTGAATTGCCAGCTTACCAAAGGCTCCCTCTGCTGCTATGGGGGTGGATGTGAGTATGTTCTAGATCCGTCTATCTGCATAAAGGTGTTTGGGAGATGTGAGGGGAGTAGCTTTAGCTCATTGTAAGTTGTTGTTTGCAGGGTTTATTTTAGCTTCACAGCTTTTTGGGAACTTTGTCAAGCCCCTTCAGACTTTTGCTTTCTGTTTGAGCAAGCAAGCAATGAAAAGCAGCCTGGTCTGCTGAGTAGGGCACTGCCCTGGGAATCAGGAGTTCTGGTTTCTGTTCCTGGCTCAGCCACTCACCTGCTATCCGACACTGAGGATGTCACTTCTCCTATGTGTAACTCTTTCCCCTTCTACTCCCTCATGTCTATTTAGACTGTAAACGCTTCCATGCAGGGACTCTCTCTTAATGTGTTTATGTACAGAGCCTAACATAATGGAGCTCCTCTGGGAACTATTATAATACAAATAATAAATAACTGTTTATAAATCTTTATCATTTATTTGCTTAGCAACTTAAATGGACACAACACTGTACCGTAGAAGATCAGTACCCTTCATCTAGCAGGTCTTATTTACAATCTAGAGGTACTGAACCATGAAGACACAGTACAAACAAGGCAGAATACGTACTGGGTGGGGAGTATCCATTACAGTTTGAAAGTTTAATGGAATAGCTGAGTTTCAAGAGCTTTCTTGAAGGTAAAGACAGTGAGAGCTTAGTATATTAGTGGGCAGACCATATATATTGTTGAATGGCAAATGCATACTGATTTCTAAGTACCCAAGATAGTTTCCTCTGATATTATTTATTATTTGTATTGCCGTATTGCCTAAGGTAATCACAGTGTAAGACAAAAGACAACAGATGGATACAGACTGATGGGGTGCAAAAGAAACTGTGAGACAGCATTGGTCAGTGTAATAGCCTGTGGTATCCGCACACCAGCAGCCTAACCATTGTCAAGGCTTTTGTAGGCATCTGTCACCTCTGCTCACTGGCCATGTCTGGGGATTAGCTCTGCCAGCCTGATGCCCTCTTCTCGCAGTTCCTCGGTCTGTCGTCTCGCTCTCTCACTCTGTGGCCTCCCTCTTGCTCCTCAGGAGTTACCGTGCCTTGTCTTCATGGCTTAGCACTCTAGCCAAGTTGCAATAGTCCTCCCCTTCTGGGGTCCTATCAAAGTCTTTCACATCATCCCGGGCAATCCTTAAGTCCACTGCCATGGCTCTGCCACTCCCTCTGTGGCTAGAACAGACAGTCTCCAAGTTCACTGTACAGATTGTGCCACTGATTCCATGCCTGGTAGGGGAACCCAGGCCCACTCTTGACACTGGGTTCAAGCCCAGGGGCCATATCTCCAGCAGCTAAAGTCTGTACTACCACAAACCTTCCTGTCACTCCCCTGGACTACTTCCTACCTTGCCTATTCTAGGCTCACATTCTCCACTCTTCTAGCTGAACCCCTATCTCCTGGGTCTGCTAGATAAACCCTTGCTCTTGGGTCCAGATCCCTTTCTCTCCCTCAACCCAGTGACAGCAGCCCTCACCCCTGCAGCTTCCTTTCTGCTACAGCTCCCTGCCTTTATAGAAGCCCTGCCTTTTCCTGCACAGGTGAGCTGCCCTTGATTAGAGCTTTCCTCTTAGACTGCAAACCAGGGGACATTTAGGCTAATAGGTTAGTTGGCCCATCTGACCTATGTTGTCCCTTCCTTATCCCTCTTTGTGGACCCTTCTCACAAGGATCTCTTGAGTGAGGAGGTACAATCCCTCCTATTACTGGGGGTGATCAAACTTGTTCTACTGGACTATATTGGAAAAGGGCTCTATTCTTGATACTTCCTAGTCAAAAGAGAAATGGGGGGGGGACCATTTGTGGACATCAGAACTTTGAACACTTTCATCCAAGCTCAATGGTTCAGGGTGGTAACCTGAGCAATGAAAATTCCCTCTCTGGATCTGGGAGATTGGTTTGTTTCCCTTGACCTTCAGGATACCTATTTCCATATCACCATGCATCTCTCATAAAGATGTTTCTTACATTTTGTGCCGGTCAAGAACTACTGCCAGTATTGTGTCCTAGCCTTCAGCCTTTACACCACCCAAACAGTCTTCACTAAGGTCCTATGGGTCGCTGCAGCCCATCTTCACCAAAATGGGAATAATTGTCTTCTCCTACCTGGACAGTTGGCTACTGAATGGGCACTAATTTCTAGCGGCTCAGACAGCAACCAGAAAAACTCTCTCTTTTTCCATCACTGGCCTCCACCTCAACATGGAAAAATCTACCCTCGTACCTACTCAGCACATAGACTTTATTGGGGCCACTCTGGACTCCACTGCCAGGGTGTACTCACCCAAGGACAGATTTACCACTATGTCCAACTTGTGTCAAAGATACAACAAAGCCCACAAACTACAGCAGAGGTTTGCCTACAAATTCTGGGCCATGTAGCAGCCTGTACATTTGTGACATCCTTAGCAAGACTGTACTTTTAGAGTCTTCAGGCCTAGCAGAGACCCATTTATATGCCCAATAAGCACAGTGTATGCAAACAGTTGTCAGTACCTTGGAGTGTATTCACCTCTCAGTTGGTGGAAAGAACCATAAAAGGTGTGCATGGGAGTTCTGTTCCTGCAGCCTCCTCTCACAAGAATCATCATTACAAACCCCTCCTTAATAATCTGGGGCACATATTCCCAGGACCTCACAGTTCAAGGAAGATGGACCCTTTAGGAGGCTATCCTCCATAACAACATATTAGAGCTGAGGACAGTTGGTTATGCTTTTGAACACTTCCTACTACACACTAGGGGCCACCTGATCAGAATAATGCTGAGCAACAGAACAGCAATATATCAGTCATCCAGGAGGAGCAAGATCCCAATCCTTATGTACCTAATCCGTAAAACTATCCAACTAGTGTATATCACACCTCATACAGATCTCAATGGTTTATCTTCTAGGACTAAAGTATAGAGTGGTGGATTCCTGCAGCAGACATGTCAGCATTGATCACAAGTGGGAACTGAACACGGAGGTATTCCAAGAGATATGTCTTACCTCAGACACCCACTGATAAATCTCTTTGCAACTCCATCCAAAGCAAAGTGCAGATCATTTTGCTTGAGGGGAGGGCATGGATGGGAGGTGCTCTAATCATTCCTTGGCCTCGCGTACTGCTACACGTATATCCCCTGACTCCCCTACTGCTCAGGGTTCTGAACAAATTGAAACAAGAAAAATTAGTAGCCATCCTCCTAGCACTATCATGGCTGAGAGAGGTGTGGCTCCTAGAATGTGTTCGCATGTCTCTGCCGACTGCCTCTCTGCCTTCCCCTGATGGTGACTCTTTCACCCAGGATTTGGGATTGACCACTCATCCAAATCTTACGGCACTTCACTTTAAGGCATGGCTACTAGATGGCTTTCTGATATAGAATGAGACATACAAATACTACTGCTTCATAGCAAAAAACCTAAAACAAGGAAAACTTACCTCCAGCAGTGGAAATGCTTCGAGACTTGGTGCAGTCACCAATCTATACCTCCTCTTGAGTCTCAGGTAACACACATTCTCGGTTACCTGTTCAATATAAAAGCCTCAGGATTATCATTGAGTTCCAGCAAAGTTTATCTAGCTGCTATCACAGCTTTTCACTTCCCAAACTGAAGGGTTTTCAGTTTTCAACCACCCAACCATGACAAGGTTTATCAAAGATCTCTTCAATTTCTTCCCTGCTGGTAAAGAATCAGCTCCACCCTGGGACCTAAACTTAGTCCTCAACGCACTGAGGAAACCCCCATTTGAACCTATGGCAAACTGTTCCCTCCTCCATCCGTTCCTTTAAGACTATATTCCTCATAGCCATCAGCTGGGCCAGGAGGATTGGGGAACTTGGAGCCTTATCCACTGTACACAGTGTTCTGTCATGACAAGATGATGCTATGTCCTCACCCTCACTTCCTTCCCAAGGTTTCTTCAGAATTCCACATCAACCAGGATGTCACTCTTTGAGAGAAGAATCAAACATTCACACACTGGATGTAAGAACAGCCCTTACCTTCTGCCTAGACAGGACTAGGCCCTTTAGGGCTTCACCCAGGCTTTTCATCTCAGTTGCAGAATGCATGAAAAGTCAGGTGATTTCCACCCAAAGACGGTCCATATAGGTTGCATGATTCATCTTAACCTATTACAAAACCTTAGGAGGTTGCCCTTCTCCAGGAGTCATTGCTCATTCCACCAGGGCTCAATCTGCCTCAGCAACCCTGCTGAAAAGCATACCCATTTCGGACATCTGCAGGGCAGTCACTTGGTCTTTGGTACACACTTTTTTCCAGCATTTCTCTTTTGTGACTGCCTCCAGAGCTGACATGGCTTTCACCAAGGCTGTTCTATGTTCAGTACTGAATCCACCTCCTTAGCACCCTCCTCTTTGATGAAGGCACTGCTTGGGTGCCTCCTGATGTAAAGCACCCACACGGACACTACTCAAAGAAGACAGAGAGGTTACTTACCTTGTACAGCCACTGGAATTCTTTGAGATGTGTGTCCCAATGGGTGCTCCAGTATCTGTCCTCCTTCTCTTCTGCCTCAGAGTCTCTCATTGGACTTTGTGGTTGAGAAGGAACTGGAGTCGCAGCAAGTCCACCCCTCCCCAGTGAGTCTAGGGCTCATGCACTGATCCGTGGACAGTGCTGATTAAAATTTGTGATCAAGAGTTCACTGGTGTGGGCACATCCTGACATGGAGCACCCCTAGGGGGACACATCTCAAGGAATTCCAGTTATTGTACAAGGTGAGCAACCTCTCCTGTTAAGGAGTGATTTGAAGGAAGATAATGAGTTAACTGTGTGGCATTTACTGGGAGCGCCTCCCAAGCATGAGGGGCAGCAGGGGAGAAAGCATGAAAGCGCTTGTTTGGATATTTAACAAGTAGGTGATGGAGGCAACGGCACTGTGGGCCAATTGGAGGCAGGAGTTGACATTTCAATACTGACTGCAAGATGATAGACAGGGCAGGTGTAGGCCATAAAGGGCCTTGGAAGTGAAGACAAGCAGTTTACGTTATACAGGATACTGGAATAAATTATTAAATGATCACTTTGTAAGCACCAAGAGGACAATAGTGTGATGGGTAATAGCCAACATGGATTTGTCAAGAACAAATCATTCCAAACCAACATAATTTCCTTCTTTGATAGGGTAATTGGCCTAGTGAGGGAGTTCAGGAGAGATGGACTGGGACAGTGTCACTGGGGCAAGTGGAGGGATTAGAGAAAGAGAGCAGCTGAGAAAATTCTGTATCTGTGACGGAGAGGAGAAAGGAGAGAGTTGTGGCAGGAGAAGGGGGAAGGGAAGGAACGTCCAAGGCAGAGAGAAGGGCACATAGTATTTTGTCAATTTTCTTCTGAAATAAGTTGGCATGATCCCGTGCAGAGAGAGCAGAGAAGGAAGGTTGGAGGTGGGGGAGGGTTTGAGGACTAAGTCAAAGGTGGCAAAAAGGCAGCAGGGATTGTGGGCATGGAATTCAATAAAGTTGGAAAAGTAGAGGTTTGTTAGTGAGGAAGGTAAATCCAAACGAGGAGAGAACTAATTTGTAGTGGATGAAGCCAGCCTGGTCATGAGGTTTCTGCCAGAGACTCTCTGCAGTGCAAGAACTGGAGTGGAGAAAGTGGATATTGCATGTGAGCCAGGGCTGGGAGTTGGCAGGGCAGATGTGAGTGAAGGGCAAACGTTAAAAGAGAATGAATGAATTGAAAGAATGAATGAAGCATGGAGAGAATCATCAGCCATATCAATGGAAGAAAAAGAGAGGTCAGGGAGGAGAAGGCTGAGAATGGACAAGGACCTGAGTGACAGAGTAAGTGGGGAGAGGGCTGATGGCCTGATGCTGAAAGAGAACAAGTAAGAGAGGGGGAACTCAGCAGCAATGAGATCTAGCAAGTTAGTGCTCTCTGATATGTAAGAAATGGAGGAGAGTGGAAAGAAGAACCAAGTGAACACTCTAAAAACATTTTTGTGCTATTAAACTTCTACAGATGTGATGTACAGTAACTTTCCTCCTCAGAGCTGCTTTTGTTTTTAATTAGACTGTCTTTGAAGAGGCCAGTTCAATATCTTGTTTAATAAGAGTGCATTCATATCTGTTGCAGAATGAATCATCTCATAATCAGTACTGACTGTGTCTTTCTCAGACTGCAAGTCCAGAAAAAGGGAAATTGTCTCTTGAATGTGAGCTGTATTTCTTTGCAAATCAGCATCCTTTGGAAAAGGATCAGCAAATAATACTTCGCAGTTCTATAGCACCTTCCACATGAAGATCTCAAAGCACTCTAATTAAGTCTCTCAAAACCCCTTGGTAAGGCATGTTTGCTATCCTTTTTACAGATAGGTAGCACGGAGCCAGAGAGGTAAAGTGATTTTCCCAATGTCAAGTGGCAAGTTATTGTCAGGTCCAAGAACAAGACACGGGAGACCCAATTCCCAGTCTCTTTCTCTAACCACTAGACAATACTCCTTGCATTAAGGACCCTCCATTTGTTAATGTCTAATGTGCTCAGTAGATAATGCCATAATCTAAATAAGAAATACTTCAGTCAATTCTTTGGGGAACAACAGATCGGGTTAGAAACAGGAGAATTTATGCCTACCTGGTTTTCTCAGCTTCATTTCTTTTCACTTTCAAGCTGTTTGAAGTGGCAAGATTGGTGACTTCTGAGTGGAGTTTGTTTGACAAACAGAAAAGCTTGATAATAGAGCTGCTATCTTAATACAGATTAAGAGATTCTAGGATTCACTGTAATCAATCAAGTTACCCATATGGAAAAGTTGTGCAGAATAACATTTCATACTAAAATCTTCATATGTTGTGAATCGTTGCATAGAATTTAAGATTATTACATCCCTTTTATAAAATTCTATAGGATGATTTTTTAATGAAAAAAGGATGACATCTATAGACATCCAAATGCACATATTGTAGTATTGTAGAACTAAAGGGGTCAGATCTTTGCCTATATCATGATGTCTTTGTGCTGATGGAGCAGTCCAAAACATTCCTAAAGCCAGCTTACCTGGCCACTTGAGGATCAGCTTTGCATGGTGGCCCAGAGGCCAGATGGAGCTCCTGCAGCATGTGCCCTTCTGATGCATGAAGTGTGACCAAGACATTCCTGCACCTCATCAGTCTCTGGCTGCCAGAAAGGCCTTTGGAGCCACTGGCAGCGATAGTGTGAATTTAGAATGGCCCCACGTTTGGGGAGGGAGGATATGAAGATGGCTTAGAGCTACATTTGCACTTGCAAGCACTCCTTAACTAGAACTGAGTATTGGACCCATCGCTTGGAAAGGTTTTTCTTTCACTCAGACATGAACATGGATTTTCTCTTGTGTTTCTAGTTATGTATAAAATTGTTTACATAGCTGTTGTCTTAGGGTTTTTCATTGACCTTATAAAATGCAATTGATCTCTGACTTTAATGATATACAGAATAAGCCATTAAAGAAAAAGAGGTACAGTGAGTGCAATTCGTGTTGTATTCTCAATATTCTGTGTTCTCTTTAAAAAAATAAACACTATCTGCAAGGCCACTTGTCTAATTGTTTTGGTGACAAAGTATTATCATTTTATGATTTTTTTTAAAGAAACAAAAAAAGGAAACCTATTTTAGCATTTATGTGGGTTATACTTTACAAGATGAAAGAGATTTTCCCCTGAATTAAGGAAAACACTATTATATAAACCCAGGATAAAACACTATTCTATAAACCCATAATTATTATTAGTGGAATGTCTATTGTACATTCCAGGCAAGTAAGTTGTGACCTGGTTCATGTAAAAGATCTGTTTACAAAGATATAATGGATTTTCCACAGCTGTTTGACTACAAGTGCATCTTTAGTGAAGTATTTTCAGCAACTAATCAGCATGTGTTTATATTTTTATCTTAATAAGTACTTGGAGTATATCAAAAACGTTTATAAATCTGCACAAAGTTATAGTGCCATATTCAGCATCTATTACCCACCCAGCCCCATTGACTTTGATGGGATCACACTGGATGTGAGCGGCAAATTTGACTGATGCTGCCTATGTACATGGCACAAGTGCCAAAGGAGCATGTTAAAATGAAACCCATCCCATCCCCAGATAACAGCATGCTACAGCATTTTTTCTTTTTATATCTTATGTCTCCTTGTAAAGAAGATCTTCCTGTTTGACAGTATTATTAAATTCATTCTCTTTTCTCACCCTCACCTCACACACTAAAATAGCAGCGAGAAGAAACACAATCTCATTAATGAGAAATGTATGTGATAACAGAAATTCAGAGCTCATTTCATCAGGCTCAGTGACATCCTAATCCAACTCCCATTAAAGTCAATGGAAAGATTCCCATTAACTTCAGTGAGAACTGGACTAGGTGCTGAATTATTATAGGATGTGATCAAAAGATACATATTTCAGCAAGAATAGTTGGGAATATAGAACTGTGCTGAGAGATTTTGCTTTCATTCTCTACAAAGGCATGAGACCTTTCATTGAGACCAAGCAAAATCAGCATAGAAAGCCTTAGAAACATAAAAAGTTTATTGAAGCCCTCATCATTTGATATAGACTGTTTCCAGAGCTCAGAGATAAACATAGGAGAAATGTATTCACAAGGTTCTTCTTCAAGAAGTGTCCCTGTGGGTGCTTCACTGTAGGTGTCAGTGCGCCCCTGCGCCGTTGTTCGGAGATTTTTACAGCAGTACCCGTATCGGCCGCGCATGCACGGAGCCTGCCTTACATACCAGTCTTGTCTTAATAGTGCGCATGCGCGGCCGAGGTCCTCAGTTCCTTCTCTCCCATCCTCAGCCAGAGTCAGACCTACAGCAGACTCGTTAAAACTTTTTCTCTTACCCATTCTACATCCTTTTCCCCCTTATTTTAGCACTCTAGTTACTAGATAAGTTCATCCCCTTAAAAAAAAAAATTTGTTCCCGCTTATTCCTCTCAGCCTCCAGCTGACGCTAATATGCCTGGCTCCCCAGGATTTAAGCGGTGCACTACATGCAGGGACATCATCCCTATTTCAGATGGTCACTCCCAGAGTATAAAATGCCTGGGGGAGTCCCACAGTCCTCAAAAATGTGCCCATTGTTCCAAATTAAAATCCAGGGCACATAAAGACAGAGAACTCCGACTGAAAGTTATTCTTATGCAGAAGTCACTTGGACCTGCTTCTGACCCAGATACGGGCTCCTCAGTGAACCGCAGCCCTCCCACCTCCAAAAAGGGCAAAAAAAAAGAAAACGCCTGCCTCCCTCACCCAGAAGGGAAATATTGCAAGCAAAAAGGTCGCTGGGCAGGTCTATTTCTTCTATGTAGACCTTCCCCTGGCTCAGCACCTTTGATGCGCCGGTTCCCCCAGCATCGCGCTAATCCCGCCTGTGGCTGCGGTGACAACGCAAGCTCCCGGTGCTGAGGCTCCAGGCTTCTAGTTGCCTGCCTCTCTCATGGTACCGTCCGGCACTACAATGGGCACTATGATCACCAAGATGCCAAAAATAGGAGCAATGCCACCTCCCACCACCAGTGCTATGAATGAGACATAACAAGCTGTTACTCCACACTTCGATGAACACGCTACACATGCTTCCCCAACCCTTGTGGAGCCCATATCCACACAGGATGAGGCTATACTGTCTCCCCCACCAACACTGTCAGATGATTTCTTATAATTTCAAGACCTCTTCAAAGGAGTCGCCAATGAGTTGAGGATTAATCTGGAGGAAGTTTCTGAAAACCAGCATGAGTTGACTGACATCCTGCAACCTTCCTCCACATCCAAGATTGCCTTACCTATAAGTCCAGCCATCATGGATCCTTCCAAAACCATATGGCAGACACCGGCAACTAGTACACCTATCTGTACACAAGCTGATTGGAAATATTTTATTCCTTCCAAAGGGTCCAAGTTCCTTTTTACTCACCCAGTGCCAAACTCATTGGTAGTAGAGGCAGCTAACCAAAAGAACAAACACCAGTTCCCAGGTCTACCCCAACTGATAAAGACAGTAAAAGGCTGGACCTGCTTGGTCGTAAAGTGTATGCTTCATCCACATTACAATTCCGGATATCTAATTATGTGGCCATTCTGGCAAAATATGACCAGAAAAATTATGAGAAACTCATGGACTTTATTGATGACATTCCAGAGGGCAAAATGACCATCAGTTTAAAGCCATAGTCTCTGAGGGACAAATCATCTCCCGTACTGCACTACAAGCTGCACTTGACGTTGCTAATACAGCTGTGAGGTCCACTGCTACAGCAGTCATGATATGTCGAGCTTCATGGCTTTCATCATCTTCTTTTCCTTGTGAGGTTCAGAATACTCTCAAAGATCTCTCTTTTGATGGTGAAAAACTATTTGCCAGTAACACCAGCAATGTGCTTCACTCCATGAAGGACTCGAGGGGCGACATTACGGTCTCTCGGTATCCAAACCCCTGCAAATAGGAGGAGACAATATAGATACCAACCTTATCAACAACTATGCTATCCAACAATGTCATAGACCATATGAACAACAATGTCAGTGACCAAGATATCAATGTCATCGCACCAATTCATCAGCTCCGTGTCAACCCCCTCCCACTAATAAGCAAATTTGAAGATGTGACCGAGGGTATAGAATCCCTACTTCAGTGCCCATTCCCCCCACCCCCCCATCCCATTTCGGGGCCCCCTCTCACGGACAACTGCTCCACCAAGAGCTGCAGCACCTTACCAACACAGAGGAAAAGGATTCTACTCCCGTTACTTTTTAACACAAAATAAAACTGGGGGATGGCGACCTATTTTTGACCTCAGATGCCTCAATAAATTTGTTTTAAAAAAAATGGTGACTCTTGCAACCATAATTCCAGCACTGGAGCAGGGAGGTTGGGTTTTTAACCCTTGACCTGCAGGATGCTTATGTTCCTGTGACCATACATCCTGCCCACAGATGTTTTATTCACTTCGTTCTGAGTTCACAACACTACCAGTACAGGGTCCTACCTTTTCAGCCTCTCGACTGTGTCTCGTGTCTTTTCCAAACTCCTCGCAGTCGTAACAGCTCATTTCAGAAGGCAAGGAATCATAATTTTTACTTACCTCGACAACTGCCTTTTCAAAGCCAGGACCCTCCAAGAAGCCATTCAAGCCACACAACGGACAGTCCAATATTTCCATGCTCTTGGCCTGCAAATAAACAAAGAATATCGTCACTCACTCCCACCCAACAACTGGAGTTCATAGGAGCACGTTTTGACTCATGCAAAAGAATATCATCTCTCCCACTCCACCTTTTTAACACCATCCACCTTTTTATTCTCAAGCTGTGCAACATTCCACAAGTGGCTGCACAAGCTTGCCTACACTTTTGTAGTCAGGAATGCTCACCTCTTCATGAGGTGTTTCCAAAGTTGGATTCCGCTGTCTACAGACAGAATATCCATGGTCTGAACAAATTTTTATACATAACTCCTAGAGTTAAGCACTCCCTCTACTGGTGGATATTGCCTCACAACCTTTCCTCTGGGGTCCCCTTTCTACAGGACATCCCATCGGTTGTCGTAACTACAGACGCATCCCTTATGGGATAGGGAGTACAGATGCCCCAATACACTACCCAGGGGCTTTTGTCTCCTACTGAGACGTCCCTTCAATCAACATCTAGAACTCTGAGCAATATGCAATGCCTGCCTCCAATTTCTCCCCTTCGTACAAAACCAACATGTCAGGATAATGACTGACAACATTGCTTGCATGTTCTATGTAACCAGGCAATGGGGGGGTGATCCCACTCCCTTTGTACAGAAGCGATGAAACGATGGAACTGGTGTCTCAGACACAATGTCTGAATATCAGCTGCATACTTACCTGGCTCTCTCAATACCACCGCAACGACTTCAGCAGAAGATTTCCCATAGACCACGAATGGGAACTAAATGAGGATATAGTACTAGGCATATTCCACACACGGAGATACGCAACCACAGACCTTTTTGCAACTGCAGCAAACAAGAAATGCCCAAGATTTTGTTCCAGAGGGGACTAGGCAAACTCTCCTCAGGGGGTGCATTCATGTTCCCATGGAACACCGACCTAATGTATGCATTTCCCCGGTACCACTCATACACAAATTATTGATAAAAATATGAACAGACCAAGCCAGAGTCATAATGATATCCCCACATGGCCCAGACAGGCATGGTACCCTTTCCTTACCAAGATGTCGCTTTCCGCACCCATCCCATACCCTCCGCCTGAATCTCTTGTCCCAACAACATGGTCTACTACTCCACCCCAATTTAACCATGTTACACCTCAAGGTTTGGCTCCTTCATGGTTCTCTCATGGCGAGCGAACTTGCTTGGAGCAGGTTCAAAATGTACTCCTTCATAGCACAACAAATTCTACACGCACCACCTGCCTTCATAACTGGACAAGATTTACACATTGGTGGGCTGTCACAAAAACCGCTCCTTTTTTCCGCGCCTCTCCCGCTAATCTTTGACTATCTGTTAGTGATTAAACTCTCTGGACTCTCCCTGAGTCCCATCAAAGTCCACTTGGTCACAATTACAATGTTCCATGATGCCATCAACAATAGGACTATCTTTGCTCACTCCATTAGTAAGCGATTCCTTATGGGGCCTCAAACCCTATACCCAGACATCAAACCACCTAATCCATTCTGGGACCTTCCCTTAGTCTTAACATGCCTAACCCAAAAACCATTTGAACCATTAGCCACATGTTCCCTCCTACATCTCTCTATGAAAACTGCATTTCTGGTAGCAATTGCCTCTGTGAGATGCACCGGAGAAATTGCAGCACTCAGGGCAGATCCACCATATACCATATTTTTTAAGGACAAAGTCACCCTACACTTACTCCCTGAAATTCTACTGAAGGTACACTCATCTTTCCACATCAATGAGCCTATCCATCTCTCTACCTTTTCCAAAACCACATTTGAATTCCTTTGAATCTAGGATGCACATTTCCAGAGCTGCCATTTGGGCTTTTGAAAATACGTTTGCAAAACATTATGCTCTTACACAGGGACCCATCACCAATGCACGTGTGGGCAGAGCTGTTCTATCTACTGCATTCCTTCCAGATCCGAAGCCCCTACCTCCTTGAGAGATACTGTGTTTCTGTCACCTACAGTGGAGCACCCACAGGAACACCTCTCGAAGAAGAAGAGGAGGTTACTCACCTGTGCGGTAACTGACGTTCTTTGAGATGAATGTCCTTGTGAGTGCTCCACTCCCCACCCTCCTCCCCTCTACTTTGGAGCTGAGGCAGCCTCCGTTGTAGAGAAGGAACTGAGGAGCTCGGCCGCACACGCGTACTATTAAGACAAGACTGGTATGTGAGGCAGGCTCCACGCATGCGCAGCCAATACGGGTACTGCTGTAAAAATCTCCAAACAATGGTGTGGGGCACACCGACACCTACAGCAGAGCACCCACAGGGACACTCGTCTCAAAGAATGTCAGTTACCGCACAGGTGAGTAACCTCCTCTTATACAATCAAATGGCCTTCTATGTGAGGTATGTCTATAGCGCATCTCAGTGCAGCATCTAAGCTCTGTCTCCATTTCTGATTAGGGCCTCTTCTACTTGTCACTATAGCATTATTATTACTAATGATGTTTATTACAGTAGTGCCTAAGGACCAATCAAGCTCAAGCCCCACTGTGGTAGGTACTGTACAAATACAGAGAAGCAGATTTTTCGTGCCCTGAAGAGCTTCCAATCTAAATAGATGAGACAGACAAAAGGAAAGGGATGCAACATACAAAAAGAGCAATCAGTGTGATGGTGGCAAATAGCATTTTAGAGACTTGTTTTGTTTGTAAATTGTGTGAAGTTTCAATAGGGAGTGATTAGCTAAATGGAAAGACAAGACAAGGGAATGGAACAGGGCCATTGAAGTGATGGGAGGCCAAGGGGAAAGAGCAGGGGAGAAGAAGGTTAGGTGGAGGGAATCTGAAGTGAAGCAGTTGGGTGGATGACTTCCATGACCTCTGTGACAGACTCGCAGCCTTACTAATACATACATGATGGTTAGCATCACAAGAAAAGAAGCAGTCTGTTTCAAATTCACCAACATTAAAAACAAAAAATTAAAAAACACCACACTTGGAATAATTATATGGATTTCCTTATGTTGGATTCCTGTGCTTCGTATATAGAAATGCGTTTACACTACTGCTGGTGCAACAAAAATATTAAGGGAAATACTGCCTTTCCCTTCTATATATATTATATGTTTGCTGGCTCATGTACTCGTAACAAGGCTGCTAACATTATGTAAAATTTGTTTATGCTAAAATGCTGAAAAATCCCATGTTCTATGGCTCAGTGAAATTATCATATGGGAACTTACTCTGTTGCATATGGATTTAATGAAGACCAGCACAGGAATAAATTCATGTTTATGTTAATCTTAAAATATATGTATTTACATAATAAGGAATTGCCCATTTTTCTCTGTAGGTGCCAGCTTGCATGATGACATCAGTAAATACTTCTGGTTTCATCATACTCAAGGGGACACAATGACAGTTCAGGATCCAAGCCAGATGAATCTCTGTGCTGCTGTTTGGACTGTCGTCTCCTATGTAATTGCTGACATGGAAGAGATGTTGCCAAGGTAATAAAAAAGCAAGAAAGAAGACTTATATTCTTCAGTCCACTCATGCATGTGGTCCACAGCTGTGGGAAATTCCTTTTCCATCCTGGTTTTTGCTGATTTTTATTTTTGTTCTCTGACCTCAAAGCAAATTCCTTTTATATGGTCCTGTTTACTGATTTAATGCCTTCCATTGGTGATTTTTATTTCATGTTTCTTCTATTAAGTACTTTTACACTCTAATCAATGTCTAATGTCTGTCTCCTAAAATTATTGCAGAATAGCCATCTGTAAATAAGTAACCCTGTATAGCAGGAAAATACGCTGAATAAATCTGTTGCATCACAATAGTAGTTTTACTGTGTTTACATGTAATGTGTGAAGGATTTTTTTAGTTTAGATATTAGTATGACACATTAGCACTAAAAGTGATCTCATGCTTCCATAGCTTTTTTAACTAATACAGTGTTCACATTGTGTTGGGGTTATAGATCAGGCTAACCCTGGATGTTACTATTTGCTTAATGTCTTAAAGGTGCAATGGCTAAAATAGTATAGCTTTAAAAAAATTTCCAAATCCATTCAAATCATGCTGGTTGCCCTTACTGAGACTTCAGAGACAGTGCATAACAAAATCTTACACATGGTGAGGGATAATGTTGTTCAATTCACACTTCATCCAGAAAAGTCTTTCATCATAGAAGGGAAACAGAAGGAATAGTGGGAATTCTTTCAGTACCCCCAGCAGAAGGGAGCTTGCTGGCCATTTGGTATTAAGCATCACAACCTGCCTCTGAATGTCCAAGTAACAGTTGCTACGAGCGCTTTCAGTCATTTTCTTTTGGAAAGAAGGCTGTATCCTGTTCTTTCTAATGCAGGTTTCACTATATGTATCTGCAGTGCATGTTTATATGGCTACACTCTCCCACCACACACAGTGTTTCATGCAGAGGAGACAGTACAGCTGTGTTCTGTGATCTTCACTGCCTGCCAACTGATACCTGGGTGAAATGTGAGGAGCTGGTTTTGACCTGCACAGCTCTAAACATTTCTAGTCCTTGAACTGTCGCTGTTCCCATACAATATCATGGAGGCTGGATTCTAAACAGGAGAGGGCTGGTAGCTGGACATTGGCAGTGAAAATGAGAAGTTAATTTGGGGATTGACTTCCCTCATCCACTACTGGTTTTCTCTTGCCCAGCCCGGGTGGCCTGCCAGACCCACTCTGCTGAGGTGTGGGGTTGTTTTTTTAGAAGAGGAGACGATAGAATTGGGAGATATTCTAGGGCATGTTTTCACCTCATGTTCTTTTGGCATGTATTAATTATTGTTAAACTTCTAAATTTTGCAGCATGCCTACTGAGTTTATTGATATACAGAACTGGGAAAATGGCTAAAAAAAAAAAAGTCACATCAGGTATTAAACTTGCCACTAATCATAGGACTGAAAGGGACCTCGAGAGGTCATCTAGTCCAGTCCCCTGCACTCATGGCAGGACTAAGTATTATCTAGACCATCCCTGACAGGTGTTTGTCTAACCCGCTCTTAAAAATCTCCAATCATGGAGATTCCACAAGTTCCCTAGGCAATTTATTCCAGTGCTTAACTACCCTGACAGTTAGGAAGTTTTTCGTAATGTCCAACCTAAATCTCCCTTGCTACAATTTAAGCCCATTGCTTCTTGTCCTATCCTCAGAGATTAAGAATTTTTTTTCTCCCTCCTCCTTGTAACAACCTTTTATATACTTGAAAACTGTTATGTCCCCTCTCAGTCTTCTCTTTTCCAGACTAAACAAACCCAATTTTTTCAGTCCTCCCTCGTAGGTCATGTTTTCTAGGCCTTTAATCATTTTTGTCACTCTTCTCTGGATTCTCTCCAATTTGTCCACATCCTTCCTGAAATATGGTGCCCAGAATTGGACACAATACTCCAGTTGAAGCCTAATCAGCGTGGAGTAGAGCATAAGAATTACTTCTCATCTCTTGCTTACAACACTCCTGCTAATACAATAATCTACAATAACTTTCAGTTGCTATTGGCCTGTGATGGATTTGAACTGTTGAGCTATTGGGGAAGATTCTGGTGTCCAAATGATAATTATCTGAGACATCCATTTCCTTCCAGCTATTGAGATTTACCGCAATAGAGCCCTGATAGTGTTCCTATATTGATTTTTAACTAATATACGTGTTTCACTAATCCTACACAGACACTGTATATAGATATTCTCTTCTTTTTTTAAAAGAAACGGTTGACATAAACTTACCACAAAATTTCTACAGCTTTCAAAAGCAGTGTAGTGTAAAAGTAGCAGAAATGTTTCTTTGATGAGTGCATGGCTGGTGGTCCTCACTAATGGGAGATTTTTGCTCTTGTAAGTCTCTACATTCAAATCTTTGTCCTGTTTTTGAGACCTTACATGAACTTTGGCACCACATCTTTGTCTATTAAGGTCTGTCAAAGTGATTTTGTTCCTCAAAGGTCCATAGGTTTCCAACAGGAAGGGTAAACTTGGTGTTACAAGCCTTAACCTCTGCCCCATTTGAGCCATTGATAGAGGTATTCTTTTCAATTAAAGCATGTTCGTTAGCTGCCATTATGTCAACTGGCAGTTTCTGAGTTGGGAGCACTCCATAGAATGCCATATTGTATTAAGCCTCCAGACAAAGCTGTTCTGTACGTAGCTCCAAGATACATACCAAAGTGCAATTCCAAATTTTACATAGAGATTATTCTTCCCACCTTCTTCACTAGTCCATCCAAAAGAGAATCTGTAGTACAGTTTGGATGTTAAAAGCTCAGTCCAAATTTACCTGAACCAATGAGAAAATTCACCATAGTCTTTGTGAAATACCATCTGAGATGCAGAGAGAGCAAAACTTCTATATTTATGATTGCGTGTTAGATCACAGCTTGCATGAAGAGCCTATAAAACTAAGGAAATTACTTCTTCTGAAGATATCACTCTTTCCACCAGTCTCATGGCCTGAGAGGAATGGATATTCTTCAGAGGAGATTTGCATGCCAGCTATTTTGACAAACTTCCATGTTTTCCAGTAGACACTATAGAACTGATAAACCTCTATTTCAAAGGTCCTACAGGCAGTGGTAAATAAACAATGAAATGATTTATATATAGATTTTTCTTTCCATTTCTATTGGGTCTTTGTAGCTCCCCTTCAATATTTTGCCTTTATTCCTGCTCAAAGTAGGAGTTATTTTCTTTAGTAGTGATGATGTTTTAGGTTTTAGCTATTAAATTTACACATAGGTTGTTCAGTTCTCTATTTGGAAGCATTTGCAATCACCTAGCCATGTAATTCAGAGATATCCATAACAGGACTGGGGGATCAGCCTTGATTTCAACTTGTACACTGCCTTTGATCTCTGAGTGAGGACCTCCTGTCATGCTTTCTTCAGAGACAAGAAATTAAGAGGTGGTAAAAAAAAATTATTTTCATGTGCAGGCAACACATAGGAAGTCCGGGCTTCTTGTAAATATTATGATAGCCTGGTGCATTTATTTTATAATGTTAAGTTTCCTTCAGGTCAACCAGAATACTTCCAAAATTGCACTGGGATGCCCTTTCCTAATTTGAAGAAAGAGTGAAGGTATATAAATGTAATAAAAATATGTGGAACAGTGTCAGAAAATTTAAACAAACATTTTACTGGAGATGTTACAAACCTCCTTCATCATCTGAGAGGAGGGGACAAACACAGGCAGGATTCCTTTCTGTTAGGAGTCAGAACTTCCAAACATTTCTTTGGGGTGGGTGGGGAGGTCAAATCAGATCCATCATTCATTTGGCTGACTAGACTATCTGCAAATTGAGATGAATGCCTGATGCAAAGTGGGTAATTTTTCTGTTTATAAAAGGAGGGAGTTATAGACTGAGAAATCAGGTTACTGATTTTGTCCTTCATGTGATGGTGGTATTTGAAGTTTATACTGTCTCTTTGAATGATTTAAGTGTATGATCCCCTGGGTTTTTAACTCCCTTACAATAATTAAACAGAGATAAGAAGGACAGTAATTTCCTAGTACTAAGGTAAAGCTGTGATTCTTATGCATTTACACTACAGACATTTCTGGCTGCATATGTATTTAGTATGCTTCCCTCATAATGATCTGAGACACTGATATTTACCATGAGTAAATATCAAACTGATCTCGATATCTTTATCTGTCTCATGAAATATACATCCCATCTAAATGTGCCCAAATGATTAATTTACTGCTATTTAATGATTAGCATAAAAATCTCATCACTACACAAGATAGAAATGTTGCTACTAATTGCTTGTTGAAGTGAACGTTGTTTTCTGCATAGAAATTAATGGTGCATACAGCTCAACTCTCTTGGCTGAATTGGGAAAATTCAAGACTTTCCTGAAGCAGAAGGCACTTGAATTTTTTTCACCTCTCCAAGCTAGAATTGGAAGCATTTCTATGAAAAATGAAGTGATGTCAGAGCTGATGGTAGAGCTGGAAAGAAAGTTTTGTGCACAAAGTGAACCAGACAATTGTCTTCATGCCATTTTTGTGAAATACTTTTTATCTTGGCTGGTTTAGTATCCCTTTACTGTAGATAAAAATAAAATACTTTCCACATATATGTCCCAGTCTTCAACTCGCATTACTCTAGAAGTTCAGACAAATATCAGTTAAATAGTGTTTAACCAATACTGGGTCTTAGATTTATTATTATAATTATTTAACATTTATCTTATGATAATGACTAAAGGACTTGATCAGGTGTACAGAGCACCGCACAAACATGTAATAAATGTAAGCATGCCCACACTGACTAAAGTTGGGAGCACAAAATTAGAGGCTATTTTTGCCTGCTAGGCAGTATTGCTGTGAGTTAGTTAGGTAGAGAGAAGGCTGAGAATCAGGAGACTTGGTTTCAAATCCTGGTTCTTATCACTGATTCTGTGTGATATTGGGCAAGTCACCTGATGTGATCCTTAGTTTCTTTGTGTAAAAAGGTGATAATTATACTTATCTAGCTCATAGGTGTGTTTTAAGGCTTAGCGAAACACTTTGTAAAGTGCAATATAAATTCATAATAGTGTTAAGTTCAACCAGTGGCATTAATGGAAACAGACATCAGGACTAGAGCTATGTGAATAACTGACTTTTTGGTTGGCTGGCAATTCAGAAAGGGGAAAAAAACCATGGGGGGTAGACCCAAAAATTAATTTTTTTGAAAATTTCAGAGTTGAAAAGTTAAAAAAAAATGTCAGGTCAAACAACCCATTTTGCTGGACCCAAACTGAAACATTTTGTTTCAATTTAAAGTACTTGTTAACATATTTTTTTAATTGAAGGCAATTTTGAAACAGACATTTCAAACCAAAAAATCCAAAAGTAATATTCTTCTTTGAGTGATGGTTCCTTTACGTATTCCAAACATGGGGTATATATGCACGCCAGACGTTTTAGCAGCAGTGTCAGTTGACGTGCACACGCATCTTACCTTGGCTCATGCTGCATGCGAGGTTATAAGAGGCTGTGTGGGGTGGTGCCCCCTAAATTCCATCTTACCGCACGGTCGTAGTCGGAATCTTCTCTTTGCATGCTCATAGTCTCTACGAGAATGATAGTCTGTGGTATATAGTTATTTCGTTCCGTATCTTTCTTTCTTCGTTCTGTAAATAGCATAGTTAGTTTAGCTAGTCACCCCACACGGGACATAGTCGGGTGTGTCACGTTCCAGGGTTTAAAAATTGTGTCTTGTGTCCTTGCTCGTTCTCTGTGAGCAACAAGCATGCTCGTTGTCTCTACTGCCTGGGAGAGGTGCACCTCGCCATCCACCACCTCCTACCCAGATCCAGTGGCACCACCGATAAGGCAAAGGAGAGCTGCAAGCACGCCAATTGACATAGCAGCAGCTTCCAGTTGCAGACTACTGTGATTCATGGCATTTCCTCACTGAGCCATACCCGTTTGGGTAAGATGTCGCATGCAGACCCCACCACACCACTCCCTAAGGCAGGGGGCAAGGCCAAGTGGAAAATATAGGTGCCGGCACTGACGGTCCCTGCGTCGATTGAGTGATTAGACAGCCCACTGGGATGTACCCCTCTGCCCTGGCAGGACACATTACGCTCTGCTCTGTGCACCCCCTCGGTTCAGTGGCCAGCGGGACGTGCCCTGGATGCTGGGACAGGTGGAACTGTTGGTCCTGGTGACACACTTCAATTTACTGTACCTGCCTTCACCACTTCTCTTGGTACCCTAGCCTCCTACCCCAGCAGATGCACCGATCCTCCTCAGCTGGGACCCACCTCTGCTGGTCGCAGCACTGCCTGTATCCACAGCTCCACCACTACTGGAGGTTTCTTTGGACTCAGAGAGCTCCTCGGCAGAAGAGCCATCCTTCTCCCTAGTCTCCCAACATAGTTCAGACTCCCAAGCGCATCAGCCACACCAGACAGGCTACACTCCAGTCCCACAGGGTGATACTCTCAGGGCCCAACCTCCTGGCAGTAATGGCCCACATGGGACCCTTACCACCAGCTGTACCCACTGTCAATGGTCTTGCACCTTTCCACCTGGGGGTCTCTGCCAGAACCAATCAGCTCGGACCCAGAAGAGGACCCAGAACACAACCTGGTACCGCCATTCCACTGGTCCTGATGGAGGCTTCCTCCTCTCTAGATGAGGCCCTAATTCCCCCTACCCTCTCGCCTCCTGATGATCACCACCAATACCAGGAGTTGCTGCAGAGGGTGGCCCTCGACTTGTGCCTCCCCAGCGGAGGTTCAGGGCCAACATCACCAGCTTCTGGACATCCTCCAGCCTCGGGGACAAATGCACATTGCTCTGCCCCTCAATGAGGCCATCATGCAACCTGCATGGGTGGTGTGGCACATGCTGGCATCCTGCACCCCAACATCTATGAGGTCTGAATGTAGATAATTTGTGCCATCTAGTGGGGGATTGACTTTCTTTTTTCCCAACCTACCCCAGCCTCGGTAGTGCACATGGCCATGGAATGGGCATGCCAACACTCCTCTACCTTCACTTCTCCAGATAAGGTGGTGAAGCACCTGGACTCACGGACCACAAACTGTAGTTCTCTGCAGCCCTGCAGTTCTGTATATTGAACTACCACCTCCACGTCCTCCTCTGATGGCATTTTTTTCCAAATCTACAGTTGGGTAATTTCATGCAACAGTGGCATTTTTAGTTTGCATGTGTGAAATTTCTTTGGGTTGCAAAATCATGAGAAACAAATCAGAAAGCCTCTTATAGATTCATAGATTCTAGGACTGGAAGGGACCTCGAGAAGTCATCGAGTCCAGTCCCCTGCCCTCATGGCAGGACCAAATACTGTCTAGACCATCCCGGATAGACATTTATGTAATCTACTCTTAAATATCTCCAGAGATGGAGATTCCACAACCTCCCTAGGCAATTTATTCCAGTGTTTAACCACTCTGACAGTTAGGAACTTTTTCCTAATGTCCAACCTAAACCTCCGTTGCTGCAGTTTAAGCCCATTGCTTCTTGTTCTATCCTTAGAGGCTAAGGTGAACAAGTTTTCTCCCTCCTCCTTATGACACCCTTTTAGATACCTGAAAACTGCTATCATGTCCCCTCTCAGTCTTCTCTTTTCCAAACTAAACAAACCCAATTCTTTCAGCCTTCCTTCATAGGTCATGTTCTCAAGACCTTTAATCATTCTTGTTGCTCTTCTATGGACCCTCTCCAATTTCTCCATATCTTTCTTGAAATGCGGTGCCCAGAACTGGACACAATGCTCCAGTTGAGGCCTAACCAGCACAGAGTAGAGCGGAAGAATGACTTCTCGTGTCTTTCTCACAACTCACCTGTTAATGCATCCCCGAATCACGTTTGCTTTTTTTGCAACAGCATCACACTGTTGACTCATATTTAGCTTGTGGTCCACTATAACCCCTAGATCGCTTTCTGCCGTACTCCTTCCTAGACAGTGTCTTCCCATTCTGTATGTATGAAACTGATTGTTCCTTCCTCGGTGGAGCACTTTGCATTTGTCTTTGTTAAACTTCATCCTGTTTACCTCAGACCATTTCTCCAATTTGTCCAGATCATTTTGAATTATGACCCTATTCTCCAAAGCAGTTGCAATCCCTCCCACTTTGGTATCATCTGCAAACTTAATAAGCGTACTTTCTATGCCAATATCTAAGTCATTGATGAAGATATTGAACAGATCCAGTCACAAAACAGGCCCCAGCGGAACCCCACTTGTTATACCTTTCCAGCAGGATTGGGAACCATTAATAACTACTCTCTGAGTACGGTTATCCAGCCAGTTATGCACCCACCTTATAGAAAGTCCCATCTAAGTTGTATTTGCCTAGTTTATTGATAAGAATATCATGCGAGACCGTATCAAATGCCTTACTAAAGTCTAGGTATATCACATTCACCGCTTCTCCCTTATCCACAAGACTCATTATCCTATCAAAGAAAGCTATCAGATTTGTTTGACGTGATTTGTTCTTTACAAATCCATGCTGGCTATTCCTTGTCACCTTACCACCTTCCAAGTGTTTGCAGATGATTTCCTTAATTACTTGCTCCATTAGCTTCCCTGGCACAGAAGTTAAACTAACTGGTCTGTAGTTTCCTGGGTTGTTTTTATTTCCATTTTTATAGATGGGCACTATATTTGCCCTTTTCCTGTCTTCTGGAATCTTTCCTGTCTCCCATGATTTTCCAAAGATAATAGCTAGAGGCTCAGATACCTCCTTGAGTATTCTAGGATGCATTTCATCAGGCCCTGGTGACTTGCAGGCATCTAACTTTTCTAAGTGATTTTTAACTTGTTCTTTTTCATTTTATCTTCTAAACCTACTCCCTTCCCATTAGCATTCACTATGTTAGGCATTCCTTCAGACTTCTCGGTGAAACTGAAACAAAGAAGTCATTAAGCATCTCTGCCATTTCCAAGTTTCCTGTTACTGTTTCTCCCTCCTCACTGAGCAGTGGGCCTACCCTGTCCTTGGTCTTCCTCTTGCTTCTAATGTATTGATAAAAAGTCTTCTTGTTTCCCTTTATTCCTGTAGCTAGTTTGAGCTCATTTTGTGCCTTTGCCTTTCTAATCTTACCCCTGCATTCCTGTGTTGTTTGCCTATATTCATCCTTTGTAATCTGTCCAAGTTTCCATTTTTTATATGACTCCTTTTTATTTTGTAGATCATGCAAGATCTCGTGGTTGAGCCAAGGTGGTCTTTTGCCACATTTTCTATCTTTCCTACTGTCATAAACAGATAGTTAAGGGTTAATGTTTCTTTTACCTGTAAAGGGTTAAGAAGCTCAGTAAACCTGGCTGACACCTAACCAGAGGACCAATAAGGGGACAAGATACTTTCAAATCTTGGTGGAGGGAAGGCTTTTGTTTGTGCTCTTTGTTTTGGGGGTTGTTCGCTCTTGGGACTAAGAGGACCAGACATCAATCCAGGCTCTCCAAATCTTTCTGAATCAGTCTCTCATGTTTCAAACTTGTAAGTAATAGCCCGGCAAGGTGTGTTAGTCTTATTTTTGTTTTCTCAACTTGTAAATGTTCCTTTTTGCTGAGAGGATTTTACCTCTGTTTGCTGTAACTTTGAACCTAAGGCTAGAGGGGGTCCCTCTGGGCTATATGAATCTGATTACCCTGTAAAGTATTTTCCATCCTGATTTTACAGAGATAATTTTTACCTTTCTTTCTTTAATTAAAAGCTTTCTTTTTAGAACCTGACTGATTTTTTCCTTGTGTTAAGATCCAAGGGGATTGGATCTGGACTCACCAGGAATTGGTGGGGGAAAGGAAGGGGGACGGTTAAATTCTCCTTGTGTTAAGATCCAAGGGGTTGGATCGGTGTTCACCAGGAACTTGGTGAAAAAGCTTCTCAAGGCTGCCCAGGGAGGGGAAGGTTTGGGGGGAACAGAAAGTGATCCAGACACTGAAATTTCTGGATGGTGGCAGTGTTACCAGATCTAAGCTAGTAATTAAGCTTAGAAGTATCCATGCAGGTCCCCATATCTGTACCCTAAAGTTCAGAGTGGGGGAGGAACCTTGACATGGTGAGCAGCGGTGAGAGATTTTTTAGGAACCAAAAGCCAGTAGGATTTTTTTCTCCTTTCTAGCTGCTTAGAAAGCAGCCTGAGGGCAGAGGTGTTAAGTTTTTTTAACAAGGGTCTTTGTTAAGAGGAGGCTTCAAGCTGTGAGCAAGCAGCCAGCAAAAGGAATTTACAAGCTGAATTGTTTTCCTTCTTTCTACCTCTCGGGTATAGCTAGTTAGAAAGTCTCTGTTAACCAAGCAGCCCTGAGCTGAGTGCATCCCAGTTTCAGTGAGCTGCAGAGGGGTGTGGCCAGCACAAGAAAGCAGAAAAATGAGTATCTGTGGAGCAACTAACAAACTAGAACTGGCTAGGCTGGAAGCAACAGAGAAAGACAACGAACATAAGAAACGGATGGAACTAAAACAATTAGAAATTAATGCAGAAATAGCCAGGGAAGAAGCGGCCCACAAGAGAGCTATGGAGATGAAAGAAAAAGAGATGGAGGCGAGAGAAAGAGACGAGAAAGCCAAAGAGGCTGACCACCGGAGAGCTATGGAGATGAAACAAATAGAGATGGAGGCAAAGGAAAAAGAGAGGGAAAAAGAGAGAAAGCATGAACTGGAATTAGCAAGAACTAAGCAGGATGTATCAGCCAACCCTAACAACCCTTCTCCAGGTACTGTTTCCCATCCCAGAAAATTCCCCACCTACAAGGCAGGTGATGATACTGAGGCCTTCTTAGAAAATTTTGAAAGGGCCTGCCATGGGTTACAGCATCTCTACAGACCAGTACATGATAGAGCTGAGGCCACAGCTCAGTGGACCCTTAGCAGAGGTGGCGGCTGAAATGCCTAAGGAACACATGAACGATTATAAACTTTTTCAAACCAAGGCCAGAATCAGAATGGGGCTAACACCTGAGCACGCCTGTCGGCGGTTCAGAGCCCTAAGGTGGAAACCAGATGTGTCATTTACCCGACACGCCTACCACATTGGAAAGAATTGGGAGGCCTGGATATCAGGAGCAAGTGCTGAATCTCTGGAAGCTCTGTCCTTTCTAATGCAAATGGAGCAGTTCTTAGAGGGTGTTCCTGAGGAAATAGAAAGGTACATCCTAGATGGGAAACCCAAAACTGTAACCGAGGCGGGGGAGATTGGAGCCAGATGGGTGGAAGTGGCAGAAAAGAAAAAAACCCTATCACCGGGGGCAACCCAAGACCCCACCTACAACCCAAGGAAAGCCCCAGACATCCTATTGTCCCACCTCACCAGCCTCCAGCAACCCACCTCGACCCAGTGACCAGTCGGCTGGGCGATATTTTAAATGTAATGAACTGGGACATATAAAGGCCCACTGCCCCAAAAACCCCAACCGATTACAGTTCATTACACCACAATCACACCAAAGATCCCCAGGCCCAGATGCCTCTCAAATACCCTCGGAGCGAAGGGAAAACTTGAGAGTGGGCAGAAAGAAGGTTATCGCATGGAGAGACACTGTGGCACAAGTGTCAGCTAGCCACCAATCCTTAGTGGACCCCAAATTCATCAACCCAGAGGCCCAAATGACAATTCACCCATTCATATCAAAATCTGTAAACTTGCCTACAGCTGAGTTGCCTGTCCAGTACAAGGGCTGGTCAGGAATGTGGACTTTTGCAGTCTATGACAATTAACCCATCCCCATGCTACTGGGGGAAGACTTGGCCAACCATGTGAAGCTGGCCAAGAGAGTGGGAATGGTCACACGCAGCCAGGCCAAGCAAGCTTCCACACCCATCCCTGTTCCTGAGCCATCCACAAGGGCCCCGTCTGTGTTACCAGAGACCCAGACTGAGGTAGTGGAACCAGATCCCCTGCCAACAACTGAAACAGCCATAGTGCATCCAGTCCCAGAACCGGAACTGGAAAAGCAACCAACACCAGAACCGTTGCCAGCACTGACATCAGCGCTTGCAAGCCCATCTACAACTCCAACGCCAGAGGGCACCAGCGGGCCTGAACTGGCAGAAGCAGCAGACAACCCTACCCAAGAGGCTCAGCCAGAGCCTGAAATATCACCTAGTGCACCAGCGGAAAGCGGTTCACAATCAACGAAAACAACCTCATAATCTACATCGCTTCCACAGGGACCAAGCCCAAGTCCACAGTCTAAGGAGGAGCTGATGTCTCCAGCCTCAAGGGAACTGTTCCAGGCTGAGCAGGAAGCAGATGACAGCCTTCAGAAAGCTTGGGGGGCAGCACGGAGCACCCCACCGCCTCTCAGCTCTTCTAACCGATCCCGGTTTGTTGTAGAACAAGGACTTTTATACAAGGAAACTCTTTCTGGTGGACACCAGGAAAACTGGTGTTCTCAAAGACAGTTGGTAGTTCCAACTAAGTACCAGGTAAAGCTCTTAAGCTTAGCTCATAATCATCCCAGTGGGCATTCTGGGATGAATAGAACCAAAGACTGTTTGGGGAAGTCCTTCCACTGGGAGGGAATGGTCAAGGACGTTGCTAATTATGTCCGGTCTTATGAGGTGTGCCAACGAGTGGGAAAGCCCCAAGACCAGGTCAAAGCCCCTCTCCAGCCACTCCCCATAATTGAGGTCCCATTTCAGCGAGTAGCTGTGGATATTCTGGGTCCTTTCCCAAAGAAGACCCCCAGAGGAAAGCAGTACATACTGACTTTCATGGATTTTGCTACCCGATGGCCGGAAGCAGTAGCTCTAAGTAACACCAGGGCTAAAACAGTGTGCCAGGCCTTAGCAGACGTTCTTGCCAGGATAGGTTGGCCCTCCGACATCCTTACCAATTCGGGAACTAATTTCCTGGCAGGGACCATGAAAAACCTGTGGGAAGCTCATGGGGTGAATCACTTGGTTGCCACCCCCTACCACCATCAAACCAATGGCCTGGTGGAGAGGTTTAATGGAACTTTGGGGGCCATGATACGTAAATTCGTAAATGAACACTCCAGTGATTGGGACCTAGTGTTGCAGCAGTTGCTTTTTGCCTACAGGGCTGTACCACACCCCAGTTTAGGGTTTTCACCATTCGAACTTGTGTATGGCCACGAGGTTAAGGGACCATTACAGTTGGTGAAGCAGCAATGGGAGGGTTTTACGCCTTCTCCAGGAACTAACATTCTAGACTTTGTAAGCAACCTACAAAGCACCCTCCGACACTCTTTAGCCCTTGCTAAAGAAAACCTAAAGGATGCTCAGGAGGAGCAAAAGGCCTGGTATGATAAACATACCAGAGAGCATTCCTTCAAAGTAGGGGACCAGGTTATGGTCTTAAAGGCGCTACAGGCCCATAAGATGGAAGCATCATGGGAAGGACCATTCATGGTCCAAGAGTGCCTGGAAGCTGTCAACTATCTCATAGCATTCCCCACCGCAACCCTAAAGCCTAAAGTGTACCATATTAATTCTCTAAAGCTCTTTTACTCCAGAGACTTAAAGGTTTGTCAGTTTACAGCCCAGGGAGGAGATGACGCTGAGTGGCCTGAAGGTGTCTACTAACACGGAAAAAGTGACGGTGGCGTAGAAGAGGTGAACCTCTCCACAACCCTGGAACGTCTGCAGCGGCAACAGATCAAGGAGCTGTGCACCAGCTTCGCGCCAATGTTCTCAGCCACTCCAGGATGGACTGAACGGGCATACCACTCCATTGACACAGGTAATGCTCACCCAATTAGAACCCCACCCTACTGGGTGTCTCCTCATGCCCAAGCTGCTATAGAACGGGAGATCCAAAGCATGCTACAGATGGGTATAATCCGCCCCTCTAATAGTGCATGGGCATCTCAAGTGGTTCTAGTTCCCAAACCAGATGGGGAAATACACTTTTGCATGGACTACCGTAAGCTAAATGCTGTAACTCGTCCCGACAACTATCCAATGCCATGCACCAATGAGCTATTGGAGAAATTGGGACGTGCTCAGTTCATATCTACATTAGACGGGATACTGGCAAGTACCGCTAGATGAACCCAACAAAGAAAGGTCAGCCTTCATCACCCATGTAGGGGTGTATGAATTTAATGCGCTTCCTTTCGGGCTGCGAAATGCACCTGCCACCTTCCAAAGACTTGTAGATGGTCTCCTAGCAGGATTGGGAGAATCTGCAGTTGCCTACCTCGATGATGTGGCCATTTTTTCTGATTCATGGGCAGAACACCTGGAGCACCTGGAAAAAGTCTTCGAGCGCATCAGGCAGGCAGGACTAACTGTTAAGGCTAAAAAGTGTCAAATAGGCCAAAACAGAGTGACTTACCTTGGACACCAGGTGGATCAAGGAACGATAAATCCCCTACAGGCCAAGGTGGATGCTATCCAAAAGTGGCCTGTCCCAAAGTCAAAGAAACAGATCCAATCCTTCTTAGGCTTGGCCGGATATTACAGCGATTTGTACCACACTACAGCCAAATCGCTGCTCCACTAACAGACCTGACCAGAAAAACACAGCCAAATGCATTTAAGTGGACTGATGAGTGTCAGAAGGCCTTTAACCAGCTTAAGGCAACACTCATGTCTGACCCTGTGCTAAGGGCCCCAGACTGACAAACCATTCCTAGTAACCACAGATGCGTCTGAACATGGTGTAGGAGCAGTTTTAATGCAGGAAGGACCAGATCAAGAATTTCATCCTGTTGTGTTTCTCAGCAAGAAACTGTCTGAGAGGGAAAGCCACTGGTCAATCAGTGAAAAAGAATGCTATGCCATTGTGTATGCCCTGGAAAAGCTAAGCCCATACGTTTGGGGACAGCGTTTCCAACTACAAACCGACCATGCTGCGCTAAAGTGGCTTCATACTGCCAAGGGAAACAACAAAAAACTTCTTCGATGGAGTTTAGCTCTCCAAGATTTTGATTTTGAAATTCAACACATTTCAGGAGCTTCTAACAAAGTAGCTGATGCACTCTTTCGTGAAAGTTTCCCAGAATCAACTGGTTAAAAATTGTCCTTGGAATGTAAAATATCTTGTAGTTTTACATAATTAGTAGTATATGTAAAGGTGCACGTGTTTTATTAATCTGTTTATTCTAAAGTTCTAGGAAGAAATCACCGCCAGTGTGGTTCCACACTGTTTGAGATTTGGGGGGCGTGTCATAAACAGATAGTTAAGATATCTCTTTTACCTGTAAAGGGTTAAGAAGCTCAGTAAACCTGGCTGACACCTGACCAGAGGACCAATAAGGGGACAAGATACTTTCAAATCTTGGTGGAGGGAAGTCTTTTGTTTGTGCTCTTTGTTTGGGGGTTGTTCGCTCTTGGGACTAAGAGGGACCAGACATCAATCCAGGCTCTCCAAATCTTTCTGAATCAGTCTCTCATGTTTCAAACTTGTAAGTAATAGCCAGGCAAGGCGTGTTAGTCTTATTTTTGTTTTCTCAACTTGTAAATGTTCCTTTTTGCTGAGAGGATTTTACCTCTGTTTGCTGTAACTTTGAACCTAAGGCTAGAGGGGGTCCCTCTGGGCTATATGAATCTGATTACCCTGTAAAGTATTTTCCATCCTGATTTTACAGAGATAATTTTTACCTTTCTTTCTTTAATTAAAAGCTTTCTTTTTAGAACCTGACTGATTTTTTCCTTGTGTTAAGATCCAAGGGGTTGGATCTGGACTCACCAGGAATTGGTGGGGGAAAGGAAGGGGGATGGTTAAATTCTCCTTGTGTTAAGATCCAAGGGGTTGGATCGGTGTTCACCAGGAACTTGGTGAAAAAGCCTCTCAAGGCTGCCAATGGAGGGTAAGGTTTTGGGGGAACAGAAAGTGATCCAGACACTGAAATTTCTGGATGGTGGCAGTGTTACCAGATCTAAGCTAGTAATTAAGCTTAGAAGTGTCCATGCAGGTCCCCACATCTGTACCCTAAAGTTCAGAGTGGGGGAGGAACCTTGACACCTACCCAGCAGAATAGCTTGCTTTTGGGCCCTTAATAGTGTCTCTTTGAAAAACTGCCAACTCTCCTCAGTTGTTTTTCCCCTCAGTTTTGATTCCCATGGTACCTTACCTATCAGCTCTTTGAGCTTACCATAATCCGCCTTCCTGAAATCCATTGTCTCTATTTTGCTGTACTCCCTTCTACCCTTCCTTAGAATTGTGAACTCTATGATTTCATGATCACTTTCACCCAAGCTGCCTTCTACTTTCAAATTCTTGCACCACCACCCCGCATCTGACTTTCTGAATTAGTTACTTTTAGTGACACCTTCATATAAGCTTTTTTTTTTTTTATAAACTGTTTTCTCTGCTCCTTTGTAAAAATACAGAAAAAGGTTTTGGGTCCCAAAGTTTACATCCTCATTTCTTACTTTGTATCAAAACTCATATTTTAGAAGAAAAAAATTTCAAAAGCAATCTAGAGTTGTAAAGGGCAATGATAGTCTTCCCATTTTAGAAAGAACTGAGATTACTGTTATTTTGCAAGAAGCATCTGGATAATTTTGAGACTTGTATGTGCCTCTGATTCTTTTGAAATGCCTTTGAGTCTGGGATTTCACTGAGACTCTTTGTGGCTCTTTTTATATTCTCTGGAATATTTTTCATTGACCTTTTGAAAAATCAGTGTCTGATCTGCTACACACACAGGATCATCTGTACCTCTGCCATTACCTAGATCTTCAGATCAGTGATTGGGCTGTAGAAAATTCCTATCTTATTGCCCATACTTAAAATCAACTTTCCTAGTGCTTTTAAGCTCAGACTCAATCATGTTCAGTGTTGTTTTGAATTTCTACCAGTCAGTCACATGGGTACAGTGATTTCTATATAGCAGAGAGAGAAAACTAATGATGGTTCAAAAGTGAGTAATAAAATGAAATTGCATTTTTGTATAAATCAGCCTTGCTGTTTTTCCTGTGCATTTCCCAAAGTGTTAACTCACCAGAAAGGCTCAGTGTTAATACAGAGAATTGGTAAAGTGAGAGTCATGAGACTTTTAAATCATGAGATGTTTAACTGGCATGGACTGCAGCATAGGTTTTGAGTGAAAACTATGAATCGACTGCTTTACTCAGGGCTGGCTCCAGGCACCAGCGCAGCAAGCAGGTGCTTGGGGCGGCCAATGGAAAGGGGCTGCATGTCCGGCTCTTCGGCGGCAATTCAGCGGCGGGTTCCTCAGTACCTGCCACCAAATTGCCGCCGAAGAATGAAGCGGCTTTTTTTTTTCCCCCAGCTAAAACACTGGAGCCAGCCCTGGAAAAAGAGTATAAGTA